>NW_027507764.1:590293874-590524817 GCF_037356315.1 Lithobates pipiens | reverse complement strand
CTGTATCCTCCCTCATACCCTAATAGAGTGTAAGCTCTTCTACCTTCTGTATCCTCCTTTATACCCTAATAGAGTGTAAGCTCTTCTACCTTCTGTATCCTCCTTTATACCCTAATAGAGTGTAAGCTCTTCTGCCTCCTGTAGCCTCCCTTATACCCTAATAGAGTGTAAGCTCTTCTGCCTTCTGTATCCTCCCTTATACCCTAATAGAGTGTAAGCTCTTCTACCTTCTGTATCCTCCCGTATACCCTAATAGAGTGTAAGCTCTTCTGCCTTCTGTATCCTCCCTTATACCCTAATAGAGTGTAAGCTCTTCTACCTTCTGTATCCTCCCGTATACCCTAATATAGTGTAAGCTCTTCTACCTTCTGTATCCCCCCTTATATCCTAATAGATTGTAAGCTCTTCTACCTTCTGTATCCTCCCTCATAACCTAATAGATTGTAAGCTCTTCCAACTTCTATATCCTCCCATATACCCTAATAGAGTGTAAGCTCTTCTGCCTTCTGTATCCTCTGGATAGGTTCCCTGGTGGGCACTGAGCCCGGGATCCCAGCGCTGGCTGAGCCTGTGATGTAGCTTATAAAACATGGGAGTCTTTTAGCGGCTTTGAGCGACGGGTCTGGAGAATTGAACAGTAAAAGGCGTTTTAAAACCAATTTTGCAGCCCGGCACCATGTTGCCATAGTGATGCGGCAGCGAGTCCACGGATCAGCAGTTTTCGGTGTCGGAGGATTGGCGTTGCTGTCTTTCAGCGCCCACTGCTTCAGCAGCAGGATATATATAAAGAAATGTATTGTTAGCGGAGGGCTGCTTTAAAGAGAACCTGTCACCTGGACATTGGTTCTGGCAGCCCGAGCAGACTCGGCGCTTCCATACTATAGTATTCCCCTTCACTCCTTCCATGGCACCTACTAAAAGGTTATGTAGGGAGGGGAGGGGAGGGGCAGGGGAGCTGGGGCAGCACAGACAGTAATTAGATAATCCTAGAAGATTTGAAGGAAAAGTTTTGGGGATTTTAAAGGTGCAACAGACAGTAATACTGCTCACTAAAAGTTCATCATTTATTGGTCAAACATGTTAAAAACAATTTAGAACAAAATCATATGCAATCTTAATCTTAACGTGTGTTTTGTTATTTCAATAGCAGTATAAAAATATTCACTCCCAACATGTTTCGCCCATTGGGCTTCTTCAGGATAGATACTCCCAGACAAAGATGTGCGCAGCCTATTGCATTAGGGTGTGCACCTCAATAGACACGCATACAGGCACACACACTCACTTTAAAAATGAATATAAACAAATATTTTTATAAATGTTTTAATACATTTTACATCTTATGGCAGAGCCAGTCAGAGGGAGAGAGAGGGAATGAGAGAGAGAAAGGGGGGGGGGGGGTGAGAGGTATAGGAGGGGAGTGAGAGTTAGAGGTGGGTGAGAAAGAGAGGGGGGGGGTGAAAGAAATATAGAGAGGGGTTGAGAGAGAGAGAGACAGAGGGAGGATTAGAGGGGGGTGAGAGAGATATAGAGGGGGTGAGAGAGAGGGGGTGTGAGAAAAAGGGTGGGTGAGGGTGAGAAAGAGATGGGAATAAGAGAGAGGGGGAGATAGAGGGAGAGCGAGAGAGGAGGGTGAGAGAAAGAGAGTTGGGGTGAGAGTGTGGGAGAGCGAGAGAAGGGGGAGAGAGAGGGCAAGAGAGAGAGAGAGGAAAAGTGAGAGAGAGGGGAGTGAGAGAGAGAGGGTTGGTGGGAAAGGGGTGAGGGTGAGAGAGAGAGAGAAGGGGGTGAGGCGAGAGAGTTGGGTTGTGAAAGAGAGGAGAGTGAGGGGGTGTGAGCGGCGAGAGTGAAGGGATGAGGGAGAGGGGGTGAGAGAGAAGGGGGTAGAGAGAGGGGGGTGAGAGAGAGGAAGGGTGAGAGAGAGAGGGGGTGAGAGAGAGGAAGGGTGAGAGAGAGAGAGGGGGTAGAGAGAGAGAGAGGGGGTGAGAGAGAGTGGGTAGAGAGAGGAAGGGTAAGAGAGGGGGTAGAGAGAGGAAGGGTAAGAGAGGGGGGGTAGAGAGAGGAAGGGTAAGAGAGGGGGTAGAGAGAGTGGGTAGAGAGAGGGGGTAGAGAGAGGGGGTGAGAGAGGGGGTGAGAGAGAGGGGGTGAGAGAGAGGGGGTAGAGAGAGGGGGTAGAGAGAGAGGGGGTGAGAGAGAGAGGGGGTGAGAGAGAGAGAGTGGGTAGAGAGAGAAAGGGTGAGAGAGGGGGGGTAGAGAGAGGGTGTAGAGAGAGAATGGGATGAGAGAGAGGAAGGGTGAGAGAGAGGGGGGTGAGAGAGGGGGTATAGAGAGTAAGGGTGAGAGAGGGGGGTAGAGAGAGAGAGGGGGTAGAGAGAGAGAGGGTGAGAGAGGGGGTAGAGAGAGGAAGGGTGAGAGAGAGAGAGGGGGTAGAGAGTGAGGGGGTAGAGAGAGGAAGGATGAGAGAGGGGGTAGAGAGAGGAAGGGTGAGAGAGAGGGGGTAGAGAGAGGAAGGATGAGAGAGAGGGGGGTGAGAGAGGGGTATAGAGAGTAAGGGTGAGAGAGGGGGGTAGAGAGAGAGAGGGGGTAGAGAGAGAGAGAGGGTGAGAGAGGGGGTAGAGAGAGGAAGGGTGAGAGAGAGAGAGAGGGGGTAGAGAGTGAGGGGGTAGAGAGAGGAAGGATGAGAGAGGGGGTAGAGAGAGGAAGGGTGAGAGAGAGGGGGTAGAGAGAGAGGAAGGATGAGAGAGAGGGGGGTGAGAGAGGGGGTATAGAGAGTAAGGGTGAGGAGGGGGGTGAGAGAGAGAGGGGGTAGAGAGAGAGAGAGGGTGAGAGAGGGGGTAGAGAGAGAAGGGTGAGAGAGAGAGAGAGGGGTAGAGAGTGAGGGGGTAGAGGAGGAGGAGAAGGGGAAGGGTGAGAGAGAGGGGGTAGAGAGAGGAAGGATGAGAGGAGGTAGAGAGAGGAAGGGTGAGAGAGAGGGGAGGCTTGAGAGGGGGGAGAGAGAGAGAGAGAGGGGGAGATCTCTGGGTGAGAGAGAGGAGGAGTGGTACGGGTAAGCCCCGGCACCCCCTGGCCCCCCTGTGCCCCCAGAGAGAGAGGCGGGCAAAAGAAAGGAGGTGTAACATCAAACACAGGTTTTGGGGTCAGTTTTGTTTGCATATGGGGGCTTGCTTTACTGTTGGTGGTAATATTTTACCGGTATGAATGCTTTACCTGCTGGTCTCACTCAGTACCCTCCTCTAAAGATGTGGGGATTGCCCATCATGCCCAATTTATAACTAGGGAAACCATCCCCTGATAGTGGGCCCGATTCCATGTGCTCCCTATCCCTGAGAGAGAACTTCCACCAGGCCTCAAGCTCCTCTCCGCTCCACCTTTGGTGCTCCAGCTTGTAGGATAGGGATGTGAAGCAGTGATGACCTGTGCTGTGTCTGGCTGTATCTCTTCTTGCTGAGCTCCCTAGACAATTCCTTGGCCAATCTTGCCTTGACCCTTGCTTCTGGTAAACTTTGAACTCTTTGCTCCTTCCAGGAACTTTCCATGTGAGCTATACCTTTGCACTTCCTGTTTGCTGGATTATTTTGCTCTCTCCAACCAATATCTCACTCTTGTCACTCCTGCTGCTGTCCATATCTTCGCTACCACGTGTTACTGACCTTTGCCTTGTTTACCGACTACATTTCTGCTTGATCCATTCTTCTATATCTGCTACTGGACGCTGACTTGCTCAACCTCTGGTGGGGGTTCCTGAGGACTGCCACCTAGTACCAACATGCAGCAAAACCCATCTCCACCATCATGGTGATGATCAGTTAGTGCTTAGACCCCGCACCTTGGGGGATCCTGCATCATCCACCATGGGTGACCTGTTTGTAAATTCATCAAGGTCAGTGGGAGCCTCTCTACTGCTATAGCTACTGGTCTCCAAGCCTGGGCCCTGACCGTGACACCGGCACAGACATTCTCTTCTCCATCTCACTTATCTCTGACCCTACTAAGGGGAAATATTACCAATTTCCAAAGCAAAGCCCACTTAATCCCATTTAATCCATCCAAGGTTACCTGGCTCATTTGCTCCTTGTTGGATTACCAACAAGAGCACTGTCTCGGTAGGCCACCCAACAAGAGCACTGTCTCGGCAGGCCACCCAACAAGAGCACTGTCTCAGTAGGCCACCCAACAAGAGCACTGTCTCGGCAGGCCACCCAACAAGAGCACTGTCTCGGTAGGCCACCCAACAAGAACACTGTCTCGGTAGGCCACCCAACAAGAGCACTGTCTCGGTAGGCCACCCAACAAGAGCACTGTCTCGGTAGGCCATCCAACAAGAGCACTGTCTCGGTAGGCCACCCAACAAGAGCACTGTCTCGGCAGGCCACCCAACAAGAGCACTGTCTCGGCAGGCCACCCAACAAGAGCACTGTCTCGGTAGGCCACCCAACAAGAACACTGTCTCGGTAGGCCATCCAACAAGAGCACTGTCTCGGTAGGCCACCCAACAAGAGCACTGTCTCGGTAGGCCACCCAACAAGAGCACTGTCTCGGCAGGCCACCCAACAAGAGCACTGTCTCGGTAGGCCACCCAACAAGAGCACTGTCTCGGTAGGCCATCCAACAAGAGCACTGTCTCGGTAGGCCACCCAACAAGAGCACTGTCTCGGTAGGCCACCCAACAAGAGCACTGCCTCGGTAGGCCACCCAACAAGAACACTGTCTCGGTAGGCCACCCAACAAGAGCACTGTCTCGGTAGGCCACCCAACAAGAGCACTGTCTTGGTAGGCCACCCAACAAGAGCACTGTCTCGGTAGGCCACCCAACAAGAGCACTGTCTCGGTAGGCCACCCAACAAGAGCACTGTCTCGGTAGGCCACCCAACAAGAGCACTGTCTCGGCAGGCCACCCAACAAGAGCACTGTCTCGGTAGGCCATCCAACAAGAGCACTGTCTCGGTAGGCCACCCAACAAGAGCACTGCCTCGGTAGGCCACCCAACAAGAACACTGTCTCGGTAGGCCACCCAACAAGAGCACTGTCTCGGCAGGCCACCCAACAAGAGCACTGTCTCGGCAGGCCACCCAACAAGAGCACTGTCTCGGTAGGCCACCCAACAAGAGCACTGTCTCGGTAGGCCACCTATCTCCATATGGAAAAAGAGGACCTCTCTCACTTCACCTCACTTCCTTAAAGGAAGCAAGCTGTAAGATCCCCAGGGGAGCATGGCTAATGGTACCGCATGTTCCTTGGTTGGGGCTGCTTAGCCGATCACAGAGTTACAGAAGCTTTCCCACTCCAGCTCATCTCCATAAAGGAGGCATGCTTGAAGTTCCCCAGGGGAAGCATGGCCAAGGGTTGCGGAATTCTCCTGGGTTGGAGCTGCTAAACTACACACAGAGGTACAGGAGCACTCTCACTTCACCTAAGCTCTGTAAAGGAGGCATGTTTGAATATCCTCAGTGGGGTCATAGGGCTAATGGTACCGTACTCTCCTAATTTGGGGTTTCTTAACTCAACAAAGATGAACAGGAGCTCTCCCACTTCACCTTACCTCCTTAAAGGAGAAATGCTCAGGGCCTCCATTAGAACAGCCCATACACGAGTGTCCCGAGGGGCCCCCAAACAGGGCCGTCTTTAACGCGAGGCAAAAGGGGCAGCTTCCCCCGGGCCTAGTCATTGCTGTGTGGCCCAAAGCAGCTGTCCCTTGAGGCCATGCTGCCCGCATAGTTGCCACGATTTTCATTAAGCTGCCCCAAGATGGGTGTGTCCTGCGCTAAGTAACGGGAATAAGAGCTGCAGGTACAGCCGCAGCCCTGTCTGCTCTCTTTTCCAGCTGCCGAACCTTCCCCCACTGCTCTGTCTCTCTCCTGACCCTCTCCAACATCTCTCCCACAACCACAATTCTCCAACCCTGCAGCAATCTGTCCAATCAAGGGTGCATAGTGTGTCATCCATACCTGCCCCCCTTGATAAGTTGGGCCAATAGGCTCCAGCGGGGTGAGAGATTTGCAGCGGGAAGTTTTAATATGGAAGTGTGATTGATCTGAGCTATGTGTCCAGAGAGAGCAAGGTGAGCCCCGGGACAGAGGAGGGACTGTACACTAAGTTCTATCACCTGGATCAGGGCTGTACTGAGGGTGTAGGGTGGATAGAAGGACTACAGAGGGAGGGCACTGTAAGAGAGGAGCCACACAGTGAGGAGATGAGGCTGGAAGAGGATGACATGGGATGGAGGAGGAGGACATGTGATGGGGAGACCCGGGAGGTGGAGGACATGTGATGGGGAGATGAGACTGGAAAAGAAGGATGTGGGATGGGGGAGATAAGACTGGAAGAGCAGGACATAGGATGAGGGAGATGAGACTGGAAGAGGAGGTTGTGGGATGGAGGAAATGGGACTGGAGGAGGACATGGGATGGGGGGATGGGACTGGGGAGGAGGACATAAGATGGAAGAGGAGGAGGAGGACATTGGATGGAGGAGATGGGATGGAGGAGGAGGACATGGAATGGAGGAGATGGGACTGGAGGAGGAGGACATGGGATGGGAGGGGTGGGACATAAGAAGAAGGAGCAAATGGGATGTGGGACTAGGGATAGAGGAGGACATGGGATGAAGGAGATGTGACTGGAAGAGGAGGACATGGGATGGGTGGGGTGGGACATAAGAAGAAGGAGGAAATGGGATGAGGGACTAGGGATAGAGGAGGACATGGGATGAAGGAGATGTCACTGGAAGAGGCGGAAGACATAGGATGGGGGGATGAAGTGGAGAAGGAGGAGGATTACATGAGATGTAGAAGGAGGAGGACATGGGATGGAGGAGGAAGAGGTCACGGTGTGTAGGAGATGGGACTGGAGGAGTCAGAGCACATGGGATGGATGAGATGGGACTGGAGGAGAAGGACATGGTACGGAGGAGATGAGACTGGAGGAGGACATGGTATGGAGGAGATGGGACTGGAGGAGGTGGACATGGGGTGGAGGAGATGGTGCTGGAGGAGGAGGACATGGGATAGAGGAGATGAGACTAGAGGAGGAAGAGTACATTACATGGAGGAGGAGGAGGACTGGAGGAGGAGATGGGACTGGAGGAGGAGGAAGACATGGAATAGAGAAGGAGGAGGACATGAGATAGAGGAGATGGGACTGGAGGAGGATGTGGGATGGTGGAAACGGGATTGGGGGAGGAGAAGATGGGACTAGAGGAGGAGAAGGACATGGGATGGAGGATATATTAAGTTGTGGGCGGTTTCGGTGGGATGGCCAGTGGGTGGGCCTTGGGGAATGTTTGTGGTTAGGCCTAAAGCTGTGTAAGGGGTCCCAACATTTCTGATGGTTGCCCTGGACATGCTTGAAGTTGCCCAGGGGAAGCATGTCATATACTCTAGGGTTGGGGCTGTTAAACTCTACCCAGAAGAACGGGCGCTCCCCCACTTTATCTTACCTCTACATGCTTGAAGGTCCCCAGGGGGAGCACTAGCAAAGGTGCCATACTCTCCCGAGTGTGGGTTGGCCACCAGTACAATAATAACCAAAGAAGCCCTAGGGCCAGGTCCCGTGATGGGAGACATCTTAAGTGATGGGGGACCTCTGATGTGAAGAGAATTTCTGATGTGATAGGAGGACCTCTGATGTGATAGAAGGACCTCTGACGTAAAGGAAACCTCTGATGTGATGGGGATCCTCTGATGTAATGGGTGACCTCTGATGTGACGGGGACCTCTGATGTGATGGGGGACCCCTGATGTGATGGGAGGACCTCAGACATGAAGGGGACCTCTGACATGAAGGGGACCTCTAAAGTGATGGGGAACCTCTGATGTGATGGCCAACCTCCGATGTGATGGGGAACCTCCGACCTGATGGGGAACCTCTGATGTAATGGGGAACCTCTGAAGTGAAGGGAACCTCTGTAGTGATGGGAGACCTCTGACGTGAAGGGAACCTCTAATGTGATGGGGGACCTATGATGTAATGCGAGAACCTCTTATGTGATGGGAGGACCTCTTTCATGAAGGGGACCTCTGACATGAAGGGAACCTCTAAAGTGATGGGGAACCTCTGATGTGATGGCCAACCTGCGATGTGATGGGGAACCTCTGACCTGATGGGGAACCTCTGATGTAATGGGAAACCTCTGAAGTGAAAGGAACCTCTGTTGTGATGGGAGACCTCTGACGTGAAGGGAACCTCTAATGTGATGGGGGACCTATGATGTAATGGGAGAACCTCTGAAGTGAAGGGAACCTCTTATGTGATGGGAGGACCTCTGACATGAAGCGAACCTCTGATGTAATGGGGAACCTCTGAAGTGAAGGGAACCTCTAATGTGATGGGGGACCTATGATGTAATGGGAGAACCTCTTATGTGATGGGAGGACCTCTGGTGTGATGGGAGAACCTTTGATGTGATGAGGGACCTCTAATGTGAAGAGAACCTTTAATGTGATGGGGCACCTCTGATGTGAAGGGAACCTCTGATGTGATGGAGGACCTGTGATGTGATGAGAGGACCTCTGATGTGATGTAGGGCCTCTGATGGGATGGGGGACCTCTGACGTGAAATGAAATGAACCTCTGATGTGATGGGAGACCTCTGACATGAAGCGAACCTCTGATGTGATGGGGGACCTCTGATGTGAAGGCAACCTCTGATGTGATGGGGAACTTCTGCCATGAAGGGCACCTCTGATGTGATGGGAGGACCTCTGATGTGAAGGGGACCTCTGATGTGATGGGGGATCTCTTATGTGATGAGAGAACCTCTGATTTTATGGGGAAATCTGATGTGATGGGGGACCTCTGATGTGAAAAGAACCTCTAATGTGATGGGGGACCTCTGGCATGAAGGAAACCCCTGATGTGATGGGGGACCCCTGATGTGATGGGAGGACCTCAGACATGAAGGGGACCTCTGACATGAAGGGGACCTCTGACATGAAGGGGACCTCTAAAGTGATGGGGAACCTCTGATGTGATGGCCAATCTCTGATGTGATGGGGAACCTCTGATGTGATGGCCAACCTCTGATGTGATGGGGAACCTCCGACCTGATGGGGAACCTCTGATGTAATGGGGAACCTCTGAAGTGAAGGGAACCTCTGTAGTGATGGGAGACCTCTGACATGAAGCGAACCTCTGATGTAATGGGGAACCTCTGAAGTGAAGGGAACCTCTGTAGTGATGGGAGACCTCTGACATGAAGCGAACCTCTGATGTAATGGGGAACCTCTGAAGTGAAGGGAACCTCTGTTGTTATGGGAGACCTCTGACATGAAGCGAACCTCTGATGTAATGGGGAACCTCTGAAGTGAAGGGAACCTCTGTTGTGATGGGAGACCTCTGACGTGAAGGGAACCTCTAATGTGATGGGGGACCTATGATGTAATGGGAGAACCTCTTATGTGATGGGGGACCTCTGGTGTGATGGGAGAACCTTTGATGTGATGAGGGACCTCTAATGTGAAGAGAACCTTTAATGTGATGGGGCACCTCTGATGTGAAGGGAACCTCTTATGTGATGGAGGACCTGTGATGTGATGAGAGGACCTCTGATGTGATGGAGGGCCTCTGATGGGATGGGGGACCTCTGACGTGAAAGGAACCTCTGATGTGAAGGGAGACCTCTGACATGAAGTGAACCACTGATGTGATGGGGGACCTCTGATGTGAAAAGAACCTCTAATGTGATGGGGGACCTCTGGCAGGAAGGAAACCCCTGATGTAATAGGAGGACCTCTGATGTGAAGGGAACCTCTGTGATTGGAGAACCTCTGATGTGATGAGGGGCCCTATGATGTAATGGTGGATCTCCAATGTGCACATAATTTCATCAAGGCAGTTGTAAGCATCATCCCGGGCTCAGATTTCCCATTAACAGCAACTAACATTTACGTCAGGGGAGGCCTCGAGATTTTGCATATATTTAAAGGATGCCATATTTAAAGAAAAGGTTGAGAAACACTGGTTCAGAACTGATGATTGGACAGCCAAACATGATCCACTAAAGGTATAAGTCACGTGGATAATATTGTATAAGACCCAATCTGACTTTTCCATATCACAATCCAAACATCAGAGGTTCCCCATTACATCAGAGGCTACCCATCAGATCGGAGGTTCCCCATCACATTGGAGGTTCCCCATCACATCAGAGGTTCCCCATAATGTCAGAGGTTCCCTTCACATGAGAGGTCCCCCATCACATCAGAGGTCCCCCATCACATCAGAGGTTTCTTTTAACTCAAAGGTCCTTTCTTTACATCAGAGCTCCTCCTATCACATCAGAGGTTCCCTTCACATGAGAGGTCCCCCATCACATCAGAGGTCCCCCATCACATCAGAGGTCCCCCATCACATCAGAGGTCCCCCATCACATCAGAGGTTTCTTTTACGTCAGAGGTCCTCCTATCACATCAGAGGTCCTCCTATCACATCAGAGGTTCCCTTCACATCAGAGGTCCCCCATCACATCAGAGGTCCCCCATCACATCAGAGGTTTCTTTTACGTCAGAGGTCCTCCCATCACATCAGAGGTTCCCTTCACATCAGAGGTTCCCTTCACATCAGAGGTCCCCCATCACATCAGAGGTCCCCCATCACATCAGAGGTCCCCCATCACATCAGAGGTTTCTTTTACGTCAGAGGTCCTTCCTTTACATCAGAGATCCTCCTATCACATCAGAGGTTACTTTCACATTAGAGGTCCCCCATCACATTAGAGGTCTCCCATAACAGGACCTTGTGCAAGGAAGGGGTGCAGAACACGCTCACGTGTGCAGGAAAGGGGTGCAGAACACTCTCACATGTGCAGCAAGGTAACAGGCAATCAGGAATCACAGAGATCTTCTCCTTTATAAGCCAATGAAAAATATCTTGGTCAAACACAATGTCTACTATATCTCATTAAAGTCTTTAACCCATGAATTGGGTAAACACAACAATGCGTCCAGAAACAATCTTTATTAGCCACGCCATTCATAGCTCATACAGAGACCCGGCATGCTCCAAGTAATAAGAGCCGTATGAGAGGTGATTCAAAAACTTGACTCCCTTAGACTAAGACCCACAGGAGACATCCCACATAGAGCATGAGTACGCCATTATATGGACAAGTCTCTCTTTATCTTTACATCAACCTTAGAAGTCAATAGAGTGCATTAGGCTTCAACATTCAGAGTAGGGAGTTGAGTCCTTCAGAGTAACGCTTAGCTAGAAAGCTGCGTGTGATACGGAATAATCTCACTTCCATAATGACTAATAATCACGAAGGGCCTGCAGAGACTAGAACAGCGATAGCCATCAACAACCACTTGAGGGGAAATGGTCTCACCACCTAATGATATAACACTTAGCTGGGGCTGAACAAACAAGTCCTCAGGGCATATGGTGTACGGCCACATGTTGCTTAAAAAACATGTGTATACGTAAAACATTTCACCGTCAATGCGACTTCCTCTACAGCAGGGGTCTCAAACTCAATTTACCTGGGGGCCGCTGGAGGTAGATTCTGGGTAAGGCTGGGCCGCATCAAGTTTTCCACAAAAACCTTTAGGGTGGGCACGCACCTGTCTGGTTTATAAAAATAGCACTCCTCCACTCTGCTGTGCCCCCCTGTATATTTCTTGCCCTGTATGCTAATACTGAGCATCAAGGAGGAAGAGACGCCGGATTTTCTCAATGGGCGTCTCCTTCTCCATGTGCCTCAATCCAATCACAGTGAGAGTCACAGCCAGGAAGAAAAAAACTCCTTGTCTGTGACACTCTTTGATGTGATTGGATCACAACACAGCCAGGGAGAAGGAGACGCCCATTGAGAAACCCCTGCGTCTCCTCCTCCCATGCAGGGCCTCCAATGGCAGAACGTCCTGTCGCCTGAACGGGAAAGAGAAGAAAAAAAGTGAGGCGTGGAGAGCGTGACTGACAGGCTGGTACTTGCCTCTCCGTGTCCCTCCCATCGAAGAAGATGAAGTCGCCGCTCTGAACGCACTTGGTGCAGGTCAGCGTCCGGCGGTGTTACACAGCGGGCAGCGCTCCACCGCCACTTACTCCCCCTGGTGAGACGCCGAGGTACTGTACTTGGCGGTGGAGCGCTGCCCGCTGTGTAACATCGCCGGAGGCTGACCTGCACCAAGTGCGTTCAGAGCGGCGACTTCATCTTCTTCAAGTACCGGAGGGAAGGTGGCTAAGTGCTTTTCCAGGCGGGGGGCCGCAAAATATTGTCCCGCGGGCCGCAGTTGGCCCGCGGGCCGCGAGTTTGAGACCCCTGCTCTACAGGAATTAATGAAAATTATTAACGATTATCGTTTGGAGTATTTTTTTTATTTATTTTTTTTGTATTTTTTATTTCTTATTCAAAAATATCTGTATCTTTACATATGATTATAAAATAAAGTATTTCAACATATAAGTAGAATATGGGGTTTATTTATAAAACATTCGTTGTACGAATGTCAGAAACATGCCTGCATTCAGAACGGAATTTCACAGTAGTGCTTTCTAATAGATGAATTCCTGTATCATCAGCTCCATCTTGTGGCCAAAATGTAGGATATTTTCTCAATGACGGTATTTCAGAAAATGATACCTCATTTTTGCCACTAGATGGAGCTGATGATACAGGAATTAATTTATTAGAAAGCATAGGATGAAATTTCGGGTTCAGCTTGCATGAACGTCTCAGTCAGGGCCGTTTTTAAGGCAGGGCAAAAGGGGCAGCTGCCCTGGGCCCTGTCAGTGTTGTGGGGCCCAAAGCAACTGCCTCATACTTGCCAACTATCCTAGTTTAAATTCCTTCGTCCCTTGAGATTTTAGTCCTGTGCTGTGTCCCGATATCTCAGTGTGAAGTGCTGTTACTAATGCTGTCCAGCTCTGTCCTATTGTTGTGTACAAATGACTCACCTGCAGACCCTGTGTTTACATGTAAATTACTGGCATTCATATTTAAATAGAGGTGGCATTCATATGTAAATAGCGGTGCCGGCGGCATAGATATGTGTATCATACCTCCCTGAGGTCATATCCACAGTAATCTCTAGTAACCAATCAACAAGCAGAAATCATGTGCTGCAACCTCTAGTAACTAATCGGTGAGCCGTAATATGTGCTGTAACCTCTAGCAACCAGTCAGTGAGCGGTAATGATACACTGTAACCTCTGGCAACCAATCGCAATAGCTGCCTGATCTGATTCAGTAAACTGATTTCGAGTCTAGCTGCTATTTATTGTATGTCTCAGAGCAAGTGGAGAGCAAAACTGCATGGCAGGGCCCCAAGAAAAGTTTTGCCCAGGGTCCAATCAATATTAACCGGTTCCCGACCAGCGCACGCCGATGTAGGTCGGCAGAGTGGCACGGGCAGGCATATTGGCGTACAGGTACGTCCAATCTTCAATGCCGCCCTGCCATCGCGAGCGCGCCACCGGCGGCGCGCTCTCGTGCCAGTCGGGACCCCCGTGAGACTGGTCGTGGGACCCGCGGACTCGATCGCCGCGGGCATACCCACGATCGTCTCACGGGACGGCTGAATGGAGGAAATGCCGTGTAAACAGCATTTCTCCATTCTGCCTAGCAACTAGTGACGCTGATCTCTGCTCCATGTGATTGGAGCAGAGATCAGTGTTCGCTAAATGAAAGCCCAACCCCCCCACAGTTAGTAACACACCCCTAGGAACACTTAACCCCTACACTGCCACCCACTGGTTAACCCCTTCACTGCCAGTGTCATTTACACAGGAATCACTGCATTTATATAGCAGTGATTACTGTATAAATGACAATGGTCCCAAAAATGTGTCAAAAATGTCCGATGTGTCCGCCACAATGTCGCAGTCACAATAAAAATCGCTGATCACCGCCATTACTAGTAAAAAAATAAATAATAAAAAATTATTAATAAAAATGCCATAAAACTATCCCTATTTTGTAAACGCTATAACTTTTGCGCAAACCAATCAATAATCGCTTATTGCGATTTTTTTTACCAAAAATATTTATAAGAATATGTATCGGCCTAAACTGAGGGAAAAAAAATGTTTTTTTTATATATTTTTGGGGGATATTTATTATAACAAAAAGTAAAAAATTTGGCGTTTTTTTCAAAATTATCGCTCTATTTTTGTTTATAGCGCAAAAAATAAAAACCGCAGAGGTGATCAAATACCACCAAAAGAAAGCTCTATTTGTGGGAAAAAAAGGACGTCAATTTTGTTTGGGAGCCACGTCGCACGACCGCGCAATTGTCAGTTAAAGCGACGCAGTGCCGAATCGCAAAAAGGGGTCTGGTCTTTGACCAGCAAAATGGTCCGGTCTGTAAGTGGTTAAAGACGGCCCTGGTCTCGGTTCTTCTTTCTTTTTGACTGCAGTGCGGGAGGGTCCTTCTTTTTGAGTGCCCACGTTGCTCCCCGGTGAGATGGATGGTTCCCATTGGCTGACAAAGATATTCATTGGTGGGGAATTTCACAGACCCTGAAGACCAGGAGGTGTGAAGATGTCTCTCTACGATGGACAGCAACAGGACTAGTTGGTGAGCCAGGACTCCTGTGATGGATCACTGGTCTCCTCCACTTCTGGAACAGGACAGGAGCTATGGAGGATCATGTGATGGCAGAATCCTATATGTAAATAAGGGGTTTGGGGATTCAGAAAATGCATGAATGGATAATGGAAGGTGGTGTGGTTGGGATTGAAGGGGATCGGGCAGGAACGTCACATCATTTTATCCATCACCTACGTTCTTCATTTGACATCTCCACAGGCTCTTCAATTATCTCTTTTGCCCAGTAAGAAATATTTACACTTCACTGCCTTGGTTGAACTGTAGACACAGCTCTGTGCTATTATCTCCATACTATGTGTCTACACTTACCTCAGGAATAGGGAAAATCTCTTTCGGACATGCAAGCAAATAAGAAGACAACGCCTGGACAAATTCCTTGAGGCGGTAAGTAATTGGTGCTCTGGCTTATGGCGTCTTCCTTACACCCAAGGACAGCATTTTGGCTCATAGCTGTGTTTCGGCCCATAGCCTTAATCATAGCCATCACAGTCTTATGATTAAGGCTACGGGCTGAAACACATAAGTCTCTGTATTTTCTGTACTCCACCTGCATTGATAAAATCAGCACATTCAGATACGCGATTTGCCGGCTTTCCATTTTTCCCCTCTTTTAGACATAGTCAATGGTTTAGGAGCCTTCACAGAAAAAAGAAATCAGTACTGACCTGTTATTATCGAAGATCTCAAATCCATAAATATCCAGAACACCAATCACAGTGTTCTTTCCATGGATCCTGGCGTCATAATTCTTCACCTCAATAATGCTGTTAATACGCCCAACAATCCAGCAGAAAAGTCTTTCGTAGAAGGCCTGCACAAAGAACGAGAGAGAGAGATCAGAGCGAGGTCAGAATGAGGTCAGGGAAAGGTCATATTGAGGTCAGAGGAAGATCATGGTAAGGTCATAATGAGGTCAGAGCAAGATCATGGTAAGGTCATATTGAGGTCAGAGCAAGATCATGGTAAGGTCATCTTGAGGTCAGAGCAAGATCATGGTAAGGTCATATTGAGGTCAGAGCAAAGACATGGTGAGTTCAGAGTGAGGTCAGAACAAGGTAGGGCGGTAGGTCCAAGGAAAGTGAGAGTGTGGTCAGTTTGAAGGTCAACTGAGATCAGGCAAGGTAAGGTTCAAGTGAGATTAGAGTAAGGTCAGTGTGAGTTCATAGTAAGGTCAGAGCGAGGCCCTAGTGAGGTCAGAACAATGTCCAAGTAAGGTCAGGGTAAGGTCAGAACTAAGTCTGCTCAAAGTCAGGGAGAGGTCAGTTTGGGGTCAGGATGAGATCAGAGTAAAGTCAGATCAAGTTTAGAGCCGGATCATAATGATATCAGGATGAGGACTTCTACTAAGTTGACCATCCCCAGGAATTCTCCCAACCTCTCCTTCTCTCCCCTCCTCTCCCACCTCTTCTAGACTTCCCTTGAGTTGACTATCCCAAGGAATTTTCTCAACCCCTCCTTCCCCCTCCCATCTCCTGGGCTTCTTTTTGAGTTGACCATACCCAGGAATTCTCCCAACCTCTCATTCTCCCCACCCCACTCTCACCTTTCCTGGACTTCTCTTGAGTTGACCATCCCCAGGAATTCTCCCAACCTCTCTTTCTCTCCATGCCTCTCACACCTCTCCTGGACTTCTCTTGAGTTGACCATCCCAAATAATTCTTCCAACCTCTCCCCCTCTCACCTCTCTTGGATTTCTCTTGAGTTGACCATCCCCAGAAATTCTCCCAACCTCTCCTTCTCCCCGCCCTCTCACAACTGTCCTGGACTTCTGAGTTAACCATCCCCAGGAATTCTCCCAACTGCTTCTTCTCTCCACTCCTCTCCCACCTCTCCTGGACTTCACTTGAGTTGACCACCACCAGCCACCTTTGGCCTACCTTGGCACAGGCATCTCTAGCATAGGCTGCTTCTTTGACGCCATGTCCCTTCTCGATGATCTCTCCCCCTCCTGCAGCCACAGTGCGGTATAGAAGGGTCTTCCGCACCGCGTCAGTTTCGCAACGCGTTAACTCCGCAATATACCGGACCAGGTCCTCATCCTCCAGAACCACCGAGTCACTGTCCATCTCAAAACATAGATTACCCTATGAAGAATGAAAACACAATGTAACATGATAAGGATTGAAGTGAATACCTATTTAAATCTGACCTCTGGCCTCCCCTTCAGTTTTTCACAGTACCGGCTCCTCTCTTGGACTGAATTTGCTTATTCTGATTTCATTGCACACTGTGAGCTTCTCTCAATGTGCATTAGAAGCTGCAGCAAGTCAGATAGAGCCCACCTAATTTCCTGGCTGCAAGACAGCGGTTAGTGGGAAGAATGTCCCTTACATTGGTGATCAGTGAGAAGAATGTTTCTTACATTGGTGATCAGTGAGAAGAATGTTCCTTACATTGGTGATCAGTGGGAAGAATGTTCCTTACATTGGTGATCAGTGAGAAGAATGTTCCTTACATTGGTGATCAGTGAGAAGAATGTTCCTTACATTGGTGATCAGTGGGAAGAATGTCCCTTACATTGGTGATCAGTGAGAAGAATGTTCCTTACATTGGTGATCAGTGAGAAGAATGTTCCTTACATTGGTGATCAGTGAGAAGAATGTTCCTTACATTGGTGATCAGTGAGAAGAATGTTCCTTACATTGGTGATCAGTGAGAAGAATGATCCTTACATTGGTGATCAGTGAGAAGAATGTTCCTTACATTGGTGATCAGTGGGAAGAATGTTCCTTACATTGGTGATCAGTGAGAAGAATGTTCCTTACATTGGTGATCAGTGAGAAGAATGTTCCTTACATTGGTGATCAGTGAGAAGAATGTTCCTTACATTGGTGATCAGTGGGAAGAATGTTCCTTACATTGGTGATCAGTGAGAAGAATGTTCCTTACATTGGTGATCAGTGAGAAGAATGTTCCTTACATTGGTGATCAGTGAGAAGAATGTCCCTTACATTGGTGATCAGTGGGAAGAATGTTCCTTACATTGGTGATCAGTGAGAAGAATGTCCCTTACATTGGTGATCAGTGAGAAGAATGTCCCTTACATTGGTGATCAGTGAGAAGAATGTTCCTTACATTGGTGATCAGTGAAAAGAATGTTCCGTACATTGGTGATCAGTGAGAAGAATGTTCCTTACATTGGTGATCAGTGAAAAGAATGTTCCTTACATTGGTGATCAGTAGGGATGAGCCGAACACCCCCCGGTTCGGTTCGTACCAGAACTTTCGAACGGACCCCACGTTCGTTACGAACGTTAGAACCCCATTGAAGTCTATGGGACTCGAACGTTCAAAATGAAAAGTGCTAATTTTAACGGCTAATATGCAAGATACTGTCCTAAAAAGGGTTTGGGGACCCGACTCCTGCCCCAGGGGACATGGGTCAATGCCTAAAATGTTTTAAAAAACGTCCGTTTTGACCGGAGCACTGATTTTAATGACGATTAAAGTGAAAAAAAAAGTGCAATATTCCTTTAAATATGGTGCCTGGGGGGTGTCTGTAGTATGCCTGTGAAGTGCCACGTGTTTCCCGTGTTTAGAACAGTCCCTGCACAAAATGACATTAAACGGAAATAACACCATTTAAAACTGCTTGTGGTTTTAATGTTATATCTGGTTCCTGCAATATGGATGAAAATCATTGAGAAAAATGGCATGGGTAGCCCTCCCTGCCCATTACCAGCCCCTTTGGGTCTTGTACACATATCAAGGGGAACCCTGTACCCATATTAAAAAAAGGAAAGGCGTGAGGCCCCCAGGCCCTATATACTCAGAACAGCAGTATACAGGCGGTGCAAACAAGACAGGGACTGTGTAGGTTTGTTGTGTTAAGTTGAATCTGTTTGTAATTTTCAACTGGTACATTTTTAAAGTGTAGCTCCAGTCCAAAAAACAATTTTTAAGCTTTTTGGAAAACATAGGGAAGGGTTATCACCCCTGTATAATTTGTTTTGTCGTCCATCTTTTTTCATCTCACTTGCTGCTGTCTCCTTCCGTTTGCAAGTAGGAGATGTTTGTAAATTGGATGTTTGAAAGTAGGGGCCTGCCCTATATGCTCTGCAGAAATGGCGGAACAAGGTGTTGGTTTTGCCACAACATTGTAAGCCCTCAAAGTGACTCTTGGTGGGCGCTGGAGCGCCCTGCTGTGAACGATTATATCAAGAATTGTAATTACATGCCATTGTTGAACAGTGGTAGAAAAATTGACCTTTGGTGGTTGTGGTGCTGGTGCCACAACACTATAAGTCCTCACAGTTACTCTGGGTGGGCACAGGAAGGGGCCCTCCTGTGAAATATTATATCAAGAATTGTAATTACATGTCCCTGTTAAACAGGGGCAGAAAAATTTGGCCTTAGGCACTGCTGCTGGTGCCACCACACTGCAACCTCTTCCATATACTCTAGTTTTATTGCAGGAATTAGCCCTGCTGCAAAGCATTGCATCAAAAATTGTACTTAAACGCCCCTGTTAAACAGGGGCAGAAAAATTGGGCTGATGGCATCAACCAGAACCAGAAATGTTCTTCCAACATATCAGCGGAGGAGGAAGAGGATAGACAATCAACATAACAGGACAGTCACTCAGCATCAGCATAGGCAGTCTTGAAGGGATGTGGTATTTGAAAAAAAATTATTCGGTTACATCAGCTTCAGGTGCTTGGTAGCTGTGGGTGATCCAAGACTGATTCATCTTGATGAAGGTCAGTCGATCAACTGATTCGGTGGACAGGCGCACCCTGTGATCGGTAACAAAGCCACCAGCAGCACTGAAGGTGCGTTCCGAAAGAACGCTGGATGCAGGACAGGCCAGTAGCTCAATTGCATACTGTGCAAGCTCTGGCCAGTGATCCATCCTCAAGACCCAGTAAGCCAGAGGATTTTCGGTGGGAAAGGTGTCCAAGTCTGACCTTGCCCCTAGGTATTCCTGCACCATGTAAATCAGACACTGGCGATGGGTGCTGGAACCGATCATACCTTGGGGCTGCGGACTAAAAAATTGTCTGAAAGCATCAGTCAGGCGGCCACCTTCTCCACCGCTCCTTCTGACCGATGCCTCAGCAACACGTTGTCCAAGACCAGGAGTTTGTAACCTCCCAGTCTCTGGGAACGCGTTGCACAGACCTTTCTGCAAGGCCTCCCGGAGATGTCTCATCCTCTGCTCCCTCTGCGATGGCAAGATAAGGTCGGCAACCTTACCCTTGTACCGTGGATCAAGGAGAGTGGCCAGCCAGTAATGGTCCCTCTCCTTGATCCGAAGAATACGAGGATCCTTCCGCAGGCTTTGCAGGATCAGGGAGGCCATGCAGCGTAGGTTAGCTGAGGCATTCGGTCCGGAGTCCTCTGGGTCACTAAGGGCAACATGATCCGCAGCTACCTCCTCCCAGCCACGTACAAGTCCACGTGTTTCTTGGGACTGTAAATCATCCCTACAAGACTGCTGCTGCTGCTGCTGCTGCTGCTGCTGAGTGCCAGCCTCCACCTCCATGCTGACACAATCATCCTCCTCCTCCTCTTCCTCCTCCTCATCCTCTTCCTGTGTGATGGGTGGCACAGCAGGAACACTGTCTGGATAAAGGGGGCCTTGAGAGGCAAGGAAGTCCTCCTCTTCCTGCCTCTGTTCTGCCTCAAGTGCCCTGTCCATTATTCCACGCAGCGTATGCTCCAAGAGGTGGACAAGAGGTACAGTGTCACTGATGCATGCACTGTCACTGCTCACCATCCTTGTGGCCTCCTCAAACGGTGACAGGACAGTGCATGTATCCCTGATCATGCCCCACTGGCGTGGTGAGAAAAAACCGAGCTCCCCTGACCCTGTCCTGGTGCCGTAGTCGCACAGGTACTCATTGATGGCCCTCTGCTGCGTGTGCAGCCGCTGCAGCATGGCCAATGTTGAGTTCCATCTGGTGGGCATGTCACATATAAGGTGGTTCTTGGGCAGGTTCAACTCCTTTTGGAGCTCAGCCAGCCGAGCACAGGCATTAAATGATCGGCGGAAATGCACACAGACTTTCCTGGCCTGCTTCAGGACATCCTGTAAGCCGGGGTACCTGCCCAAGAACTGCTGCACCACCAGGTTAAGGACGTGAGCTACACAGGGCACATGGGTCAGTTGTCCCTGTCGGAGGGCGGAGAGGAGGTTGGTGCCATTGTCGCAAACCACCATTCCTGGCTTAAGCTGGCGTGGCGTCAACCACCTCCCGGCCTGCCCCTGCAGAGCTGACAAAACATCCTCTCCAGTGTGGCTCCTGTCCCCCAAACAAACCAGCGCAAGCACAGCATGGCATGGTTTTGCCTGCGTACTTGCGTAGCCTACGGAGCACCGCTGGTTCTGAGGACAGAGCACTGGAAGAGGCCATGGAGGAAGAAGAAGAGGAGGGGATGGAGGAGAGAGGTGTGTCACAACCAATAGTAGCATTTTGGAGGCGTGGTGGCGGAACAACCTCCAATACTACTGCACCTTGTCCTGCATCCTTCCCAGCTGCCAGAAGAGTGACCCAATGGGCCGTGAAAGACAGATAACCTCCCTGTCCATGCCTGCTGGACCATGAGTCAGCGGTAATATGCACCTTACCTCTGACCGCCCTGTCCAGCGAGGCAAGGACATTGCCTTCCACATGCCGGTAGAGAGCCGGAATCGCCATTCCGTGAGAAAAAGTGGCGTTTGGGGACCTGCCACTGAGGAACCGCACATTGTACAAACTCACGGAAGGGGGCCGAGTCTACCAACTGAAAAGGCAGCAGTTGAAGTGCTAGCAATTTAGCCAAGCTAGCATTCAACCGCTGGGCATGTGGATGGCTGGGAGTAAACTTCTTTCGCCGGTCCAGCAGCTGGGGCAGGGACATTTGCCTGCTATAATCGGACGTGGGTGTACCGCTAGCAGAGTTCCCGGAAGCACTTGGCTGTGACACACCTAATTCTACACCTTCATTCCTCTCAGAGCAGGTTTCAGAGAGGACTGAAGGTCTAGTGGGGTTGGAGATGCCAGCTGATGAGGAGCAAGGAGAGGTCCGCTTTGTTCTTTGGTGTGGGTCTTTGAGGTACGCTTGCCAACGAGCTGCATGGCAGGTCAACATTTGTCTGGTCAAGCATGTGGTGCCCAAGCGGCTGATGTTTTGGCCACGTGAGATACGCTTGAGACATATGTTGCAAATAGCAGCGGTGCGATCTGATGCACTCGTCTCAAAAAAGGCCCACACCAAAGATCTTTTAGAATAACGCACAGAGGCAGCGCTCTGCACAGGCGGAGCTCTGCGGTGTGATTCAGTCAGTGTGCTGCCCCTAAGCTGGCCCCCGGAGGGCATCCTGCCTCGTTGGACATGTGCCTCCTCCTCCCTCCTTCCAGGCACCCACGTGGAATCAGTGCCCTCATCATCCCCTCCCTCTTCATCGCTGTAGCAAACCTGGCAGTATGCTGCAGCTTGTGGAACATGACTGCCAGATTGCTGTCCTTCTTGAGCATCCTCTCTCTCTGCGCTCACGCTACTTCCTTCCTCTAGCTGAGTGTCATCATCAGAGCCCACCAAACACTGGGCATCCTCCTGGAGCATGTACCCAACACTGTGCTCAAAGAGTTCAGGAGACTCCTCAGGAGGACGTGGTGGGTCTAGGGAAGGAGTCACTGATGATGACATTGAGAGGAGGGAAAACGATGCGTTGGCAGCTGCTTTGCTAGTACCCTGAGACTGGGTGAGAGAGGATGAGGAGGATGAAGAGGGCTTGGTCATCCACTCTACCAAGTCGTTGGCATGTTGCGGTTTAACATGTCCAGCTGCCGAAAAGGACAAGCATGTCCCATGGCCACGTGCTGATGACAATGCACCGCGTCCACGACCAGCACTGTTGTCTCTAGACACAGAGCCTGCTTGCCCTCTTTTATCGGCTCGCGCCTGTCTGCCTCTCCTTGCTGGCCTTCCAGACATGGTAATGGCCTGAAGGGAGTTGGGTAAAACAGTAGTTGGGTAGTTTATATTGTGCTGGAGGCACATAACACCAACTAACTCCTGCAGATGCCTTTTTTATAGAACACCAGAGATAAAGGGGTATATACAGATGTATACTGTGCTGTGCTGGAGGCACACACAACTTCCAATAACTCCTGCAGATGACAATTGGGCCCAAATAGAGAACAGCTATGTAGGTGGATTATAGCGGTATGTACTGGGTACAGAGCACGCAGACAGCACGCACTATCTCCTAACACTACTGACTGCAAGCTCTATTATAAAAGATAGATCACTAGCTATATAGGTGAGGTGAATATAGTGGTGTATACTGTGGTCAGGGCACGCAGACAATAACCACTACACAACAGCAAGATAGGAAAAAAAACGATTGGTGTGTAACTGTGTTGAAGGTACACAGAACACCCACTGCTTCAGATGCCAACACACTACACGAGGCCGCCTTAATGGCGGCCTTATATAGTGTGGGGCGTGCACTACACAGCCTGAGCTATGATTGGCCACAGGCATCCTGCCTGTGGCCAATCATGGCTCTCCTCACTGCTGGCGCTGCGATTGGCCAAGCATGCGGGGTCACAGTGCATGCTTGGCCAATCATGAGCCAGCAATGCACTGCGCCATCGCAGTGCATTGTGGGCCGTGAGCGCCACGCGAATTTTGACGCGAACGGACCAAGTGTTCGGATTTCGCCGAACGGACGAACAGACAATGTTCGAGTCGAACACGAAGCTCATCCCTAGTGATCAGGGAGAAGAATGTTCCTTTGAGTATTGAGAAGAATGGCTCCTAGTCCCCTAATGGAGGAACCTTTGTTATCATACACTGCAGATCTGTTTGTAATAAAGCTTCCCTGAGATTTAAATTTTTCAAAGATGACAGTTCAGAGGCGGCTGAGATATGATGGAGAGGAATTCAAATTCTTTCTTCTATGACATCATAATAATTGTAAGGCAGAAACCGGCCCCCTCAACTCTTTTAAATTGGGAACCTGTTTTGGCCCAGATTGTATGTTGGGGTTGCTCGAGTGAAGTGATAATTGTCGAAAGAGAATATTGGCAATATTTGTGAACATTCGGTGGTGGCAACAAATCAACTATAGACCATATAAATCTTATCTCTCCAGGGCCCCTCTGTGGGCTCAGGACACACAATCCCGGGAAGGGGCCCTCACCAGGTGTAGGATGGCAGCCAGGATCTTGTACACAGAGTCCACCTCTTCCTCGGTGAAGCCGATCACCTTCATGGAATCCACCACCATCTTGTAGCTCGATTTATCATTGATGGCATTCTGACAACAGACAAAGAGATGGCATGTCGGATAAGAACATTATGTCACTGGCTACGGCTTTAGGGGCCCCACAGATCTACATACAGCTAACCTGTCACATAATCAAAGATCTGAAACCAACCTTTAAATCAGGCAACCCACCTCTGAGCACTGTCACTTGTCTCCGCTCCCTGCCCACCTCCGAGCACCACCTCTTGTCTCCGCTCCCTACCCACCTCTGAGCACTGTCACTTGTCTCCTCCCCTACATACCTCCAAGCACTGTCCCGTTCTCCGCCTCCTAGCCACCTCCGAGCACCACCTCTTGTCTCTGCTCCCTACACACCTCTGAGCACCACCTCTTGTCTCTGCTCCCTACACACCTCTGAGCACCACCTCTTGTCTCTGCTCCCTACACACCTCCGAGCACCACCTCTTGTCTCCGCTCCCTACACACCTCTGAGCACCACCTCTTGTCTCTGCTCCCTACCCACCTCCGAGCACCACCTCTTGTCTCTGCTCCCTACACACCTCCGAGCACCACCTCTTGTCTCTGCTCCCTACACACCTCCGAGCACCACCTCTTGTCTCTGCTCCCTACCCACCTCCGAGCACCACCTCTTGTCTCTGCTCCCTACACACCTCCGAGCACCACCTCTTGTCTCCGCTCCCTACACACCTCCGAGCACCACCTCTTGTCTCTGCTCCCTACCCACCTCCGAGCACCACCTCTTGTCTCCGCTCCCTACACACCTCCGAGCACCACCTCTTGTCTCCGCTCCCTACCCACCTCTGAGCACTGTCACTTGTCTCCTCCCCTACATACCTCCAAGCACTGTCCCGTTCTCCGCCTCCTAGCCACCTCCGAGCACCACCTCTTGTCTCTGCTCCCTACACACCTCTGAGCACCACCTCTTGTCTCTGCTCCCTACACACCTCTGAGCACCACCTCTTGTCTCCGCTCCCTACACACCTCCGAGCACCACCTCTTGTCTCCGCTCCCTACCCACCTCCGAGCACCACCTCTTGTCTCCGCTCCCTACACACCTCTGAGCACCACCTCTTGTCTCTGCTCCCTACCCACCTCCGAGCACCACCTCTTGTCTCTGCTCCCTACACACCTCCGAGCACCACCTCTTGTCTCTGCTCCCTACACACCTCCGAGCACCACCTCTTGTCTCCGCTCCCTACACACCTCCGAGCACCACCTCTTGTCTCTGCTCCCTACACACCTCCGAGCACCACCTCTTGTCTCTGCTCCCTACACACCTCCGAGCACCACCTCTTGTCTCCGCTCCCTACCCACCTCCGAGCACCACCTCTTGTCTCTGCTCCCTACACACCTCCGAGCACCACCTCTTGTCTCTGCTCCCTACCCACCTCCGAGCACCACCTCTTGTCTCCGCTCCCTACCCACCTCCGAGCACCACCTCTTGTCTCCGCTCCCTACCCACCTCCGAGCACCACCTCTTGTCTCCGCTCCCTACCCACCTCCGAGCACCACCTCTTGTCTCTGCTCCCTACACACCTCTGAGCACCACCTCTTGTCTCTGCTCCCTACACACCTCCGAGCACCACCTCTTGTCTCTGCTCCCTACACACCTCTGAGCACCACCTCTTGTCTCTGCTCCCTACACACCTCTGAGCACCACCTCTTGTCTCCGCTCCCTACCCACCTCCGAGCACCACCTCTTGTCTCCGCTCCCTACCCACCTCCGAGCACCACCTCTTGTCTCCGCTCCCTACACACCTCTGAGCACCACCTCTTGTCTCTGCTCCCTACACACCTCTGAGCACCACCTCTTGTCTCTGCTCCCTACACACCTCTGAGCACCACCTCTTGTCTCCGCTCCCTACCCACCTCCGAGCACCACCTCTTGTCTCCGCTCCCTACACACCTCTGAGCACCACCTCTTGTCTCTGCTCCCTACCCACCTCCGAGCACCACCTCTTGTCTCTGCTCCCTACACACCTCCGAGCACCACCTCTTGTCTCTGCTCCCTACACACCTCCGAGCACCACCTCTTGTCTCTGCTCCCTACCCACCTCCGAGCACCACCTCTTGTCTCTGCTCCCTACACACCTCCGAGCACCACCTCTTGTCTCCGCTCCCTACACACCTCCGAGCACCACCTCTTGTCTCTGCTCCCTACACACCTCCGAGCACCACCTCTTGTCTCCGCTCCCTACCCACCTCTGAGCACTGTCACTTGTCTCCTCCCCTACATACCTCCAAGCACTGTCCCGTTCTCCGCCTCCTAGCCACCTCCGAGCACCACCTCTTGTCTCTGCTCCCTACACACCTCTGAGCACCACCTCTTGTCTCTGCTCCCTACACACCTCTGAGCACCACCTCTTGTCTCCGCTCCCTACACACCTCCGAGCACCACCTCTTGTCTCCGCTCCCTACCCACCTCCGAGCACCACCTCTTGTCTCCGCTCCCTACACACCTCTGAGCACCACCTCTTGTCTCTGCTCCCTACCCACCTCCGAGCACCACCTCTTGTCTCTGCTCCCTACACACCTCCGAGCACCACCTCTTGTCTCTGCTCCCTACACACCTCCGAGCACCACCTCTTGTCTCCGCTCCCTACACACCTCCGAGCACCACCTCTTGTCTCTGCTCCCTACACACCTCCGAGCACCACCTCTTGTCTCTGCTCCCTACACACCTCCGAGCACCACCTCTTGTCTCCGCTCCCTACCCACCTCCGAGCACCACCTCTTGTCTCTGCTCCCTACACACCTCCGAGCACCACCTCTTGTCTCTGCTCCCTACCCACCTCCGAGCACCACCTCTTGTCTCCGCTCCCTACCCACCTCCGAGCACCACCTCTTGTCTCCGCTCCCTACCCACCTCCGAGCACCACCTCTTGTCTCCGCTCCCTACCCACCTCCGAGCACCACCTCTTGTCTCTGCTCCCTACACACCTCTGAGCACCACCTCTTGTCTCTGCTCCCTACACACCTCCGAGCACCACCTCTTGTCTCTGCTCCCTACACACCTCTGAGCACCACCTCTTGTCTCTGCTCCCTACACACCTCTGAGCACCACCTCTTGTCTCCGCTCCCTACCCACCTCCGAGCACCACCTCTTGTCTCCGCTCCCTACCCACCTCCGAGCACCACCTCTTGTCTCTGCTCCCTACACACCTCTGAGCACCACCTCTTGTCTCTGCTCCCTACACACCTCCGAGCACCACCTCTTGTCTCCGCTCCCTACCCACCTCCGAGCACCACCTCTTGTCTCTGCTCCCTACCCACCTCTGAGCACCACCTCTTGTCTCTGCTCCCTACCCACCTCCGAGCACCACCTCTTGTCTCTGCTCCCTACACACCTCCGAGCACCACCTCTTGTCTCTGCTCCCTACACACCTCCGAGCACCACCTCTTGTCTCTGCTCCCTACACACCTCCGAGCACCACCTCTTGTCTCCGCTCCCTACACACCTCCGAGCACCACCTCTTGTCTCCGCTCCCTACCCACCTCCGAGCACCACCTCTTGTCTCCGCTCCCTACCCACCTCCGAGCACCACCTCTTGTCTCCGCTCCCTACCCACCTCCGAGCACCACCTCTTGTCTCTGCTCCCTACCCACCTCCGAGCACCACCTCTTGTCTCCGCTCCCTACCCACCTCCGAGCACCACCTCTTGTCTCTGCTCCCTACCCACCTCCGAGCACCACCTCTTGTCTCTGCTCCCTACCCACCTCCGAGCACCACCTCTTGTCTCTGCTCCCTACACACCTCCGAGCACCACCTCTTGTCTCTGCTCCCTACACACCTCCGAGCACCACCTCTTGTCTCTGCTCCCTACACACCTCTGAGCACCACCTCTTGTCTCTGCTCCCTACCCACCTCCGAGCACCACCTCTTGTCTCTGCTCCCTACACACCTCCGAGCACCACCTCTTGTCTCCGCTCCCTACACACCTCCGAGCACCACCTCTTGTCTCTGCTCCCTACCCACCTCCGAGCACCACCTCTTGTCTCTGCTCCCTACACACCTCCGAGCACCACCTCTTGTCTCTGCTCCCTACACACCTCCGAGCACCACCTCTTGTCTCTGCTCCCTACACACCTCCGAGCACCACCTCTTGTCTCTGCTCCCTACCCACCTCCGAGCACCACCTCTTGTCTCTGCTCCCTACACACCTCCGAGCACCACCTCTTGTCTCTGCTCCCTACACACCTCCGAGCACCACCTCTTGTCTCTGCTCCCTACACACCTCCGAGCACCACCTCTTGTCTCCGCTCCCTACACACCTCCGAGCACCACCTCTTGTCTCTGCTCCCTACCCACCTCCGAGCACCACCTCTTGTCTCCACTCCCTACCCACCTCCGAGCACCACCTCTTGTCTCTGCTCCCTACACACCTCCGAGCACCACCTCTTGTCTCCGCTCCCTACACACCTCCGAGCACCACCTCTTGTCTCCGCTCCCTACACACCTCCGAGCACCACCTCTTGTCTCCACTCCCTACCCATCTCTTAACAACATCCTTTGTCTCCACCCCCACCCACTTATGAGCAGCGTTCCTTGTCTCCACTCCCTATCCACCTCTTAGCACCATCCCTTGTCTCCACCCCTACTTACCTCCAAGCACCATCCCTTGTCTCCACCCCTACTTACCTCCAAGCACCGTCCCTTGTCTCCACCCCCTACCCATCCCTGAACACCGTCCCCTGTCTCTTCCCCTACTTACTTCTGAGCACTGTCCCCTGTCTCCGCCCCTCACCCATCTCTGAGCACCGTCCCTTGTCTCCTCCTCTACTTATCTCCAAGCACCGGCCCGTGCCTCCACCTCCTACCCACCTCTTAACACCATCCTTTTTCTCTACCCCCACCCACCTCTGAGCACCGTTCCTTGTCTCCACTCCCTACCAACCTCTTAACACCATCCCTTGTCTCCACCCTTACTTTCGTCCAAGCACCATCCCTTGCCTCCACTCCCTACCCAACTCTTAACCCTGTCCCTTGTCTCCGCCCCCTACCCACCTCTGATCACAGTCCCGTGTCTCCTCCCCTACCTACTTCTAAGCACCGTTCCTTGTCTCTTCCCCTACTTACCCCTGAGCACCCTCACCTGTCTCCACTCCCTACCCATCCCTGAGCGCCATCCCTTGTCTCCTCTCCTACTTTCCTCCAAGCACCGTCCTGTGTTTCCGCCTCCTACGCAACTCTGAGCACCATCCCTTGTCTCTGCCCCCTACCCACCTCTTAACACCATCCTTTTTCCCCACCCCCACCCACCTCTGAGCACCGTTCCTTGTCTCCACTCCCTACCCACCTCTTACCACCATCCCTTGTCTCCACCCCTACTTACCTTCAAGCACCATCCCTTGTCTCCACTCCCTACCCACCTCTTAACACTGTTCCTTGTCTCCGCCCCCTACCCACCCCTGAGCACCACCCCTTGTCTCCGCCCCTACCCACCTCTGAGCACTGTCCCCTGTCTCTGCCCCCTACCCACCTCTGATCACAGTCCCTTGCCTCCTCCCCTACCTACTTCTAAGCACCGTCCCTTGTCTCTTCCCATACTTACCTCTGAGCACCCTCACCTGTCTCCACTCCTTACCCATCCCTGAGCACCGTCCCTTGTCACCACCCGCTACTTACCTCCAATTGCCATCCCTTGTCTTCTCCCCTACTTACCTCCAAGCACCGTCCCGTGTCTCCGCCTCCTACCCACCTCTGAGCACCACCTCTTGTCTCCGCTCCTTACCCACCTCTTAACAACATCCTTTGTCTCCACCCCCACCCACTTCTGAGCAGCGTTCCTTGTCTCCACTCCCTACCCACCTCTTAACACTGTCCCTTGTCTCCGCCCCCTACCCACCCCTGAGCACCGCCCCTTTTCTCCGCCCCTACCCACCTCTGAGCACGGGTCCCCTGTCTCCGCCCCCTACCCACCTCTGATCACAGTCCTTTGTCTCCTCCCCTACCTACTTCTAAGCAGCGTCCCTTGTCTCTTCCCCTACTTACCTCTGAGCTCCCTCACCTCTCTCCACATTGTACCCATCCCTGAGCACCGTCCCTTGTCGCCACCTGCTACTTACCTCCAATCGGCATCCCTTGTCTCCTTCCCTACTTACCTCCAAGCACCGTCCCGTGTCTCCACCTCCTACCCACCTCTGAGCACCACCTCTTGTCTCCGCTCCCTACCCACCTCTTAACACTGTCCTTTTTCTCCATGCCCACCCACCTCTGAGCACCGTTCCTTGTCTCCACTCCCTACCCACCTCTTAACACCATCCCTTGTCTCCACCCCTACTTACCTCCAAGCACCATCCCTTGTCTCCACTCCCTACCCACCTCGTAACACTGTCCCTTTGTGTCCGCCCCCTACCCACCCCTGAGCACCGCCCCTTTTCTCCGCCCCTACCCACCTCTGAGCACGGGTCCCCTGTCTCCGCCCCCTACCCACCTCTGATCACAGTCCTTTGTCTCCTCCCCTACCTACTTCTAAGCAGCGTCCCTTGTCTCTTCCCCTACTTACCTCTGAGCTCCCTCACCTCTCTCCACTTTGTACCCATCCCTGAGCACCGTCCCTTGTCGCCACCTGCTACTTACCTCCAATCGGCATCCCTTGTCTCCTTCCCTACTTACCTCCAAGCACCGTCCCGTGTCTCCACCTCCTACCCACCTCTAAGCACCACCTCTTGTCTCCGCTCCCTACCCACCTCTTAACACTGTCCTTTTTCTCCATGCCCACCCACCTCTGAGCACCGTTCCTTGTCTCCACTCCCTACCCACCTCTTAACACCATCCCTTGTCTCCACCCCTACTTACCTCCAAGCACCATCCCTTGTCTCCACTCCCTACCCACCTCGTAACACTGTCCCTTTGTGTCCGCCCCCTACCCACCCCTGAGCACCGCCCCTTGTCTCCGCCCCCTACCCACCTCTGAGCACCGCCCCTTGTCTCCGCCCCCTACCCACCTCTGAGCACTGTCCCCTGTCTATACCCCCCACCCACCTCTGATCACAGTCCCTTGTCTCCTCCCCTACCTACTTCTAAGCACTGTCCCTTGTCTCTTCCCATACTTACCCCTGAGCACCCTCACCTGTCTCTATTTCCTACCCATCCCTGAGCACCGTCCCTTGTCACCACCGGCTACTTACCTCCAAGCGCAGTCCCTTGTCTCCTCCCCTACTTGCCTCCAAGCGCAGTCCCTTGTCTCCTCCCCTACTTACCTCCAAGCGCTGTCCCTTGTCTCCTCCCCTACTTACCTCCAAGCACCATCCCTTGTCTCCTCCTCCTAGTACTGCCCTTTTTAGAGAATGCAGGATCAAGTCTCATTGTGTAATGCTAAGTCATTTCTTTGGAATTTGTTAATAATAACAAGAATGGCAGTAAATTAGATCAACTGAAGCCAGCAACAATAGACCCCCCCTGCAACAATAGACCCCCCTAGCAACAATAGACCCCCCCCAGAAACAATAGACCCCCCCAGCAACAATAGCCCTGCCCAGCAACACTACACTCCTGCTCAGCAACAAGAGACCACCCCCATACCCAGAAACAGTAGATCCCTGCAGGAACAATAGATCCCACTTAAAACAATAGCTGCCGGGCTGCAGCAACTTTTCTCGTTCAATAAACAGCAGCAGCGGGGGGGGGGGGGGGGGGGCACCTCTGACATGTTTTGCAATGTAAAACACTTCTCCAAAGCTTGGCCTCCGCTGCTATTTAATACATAAAAAAGAGTGGTGCAGCCCAGAGTTCAGTCTTTTGTTTTCTTTTTTGACTTAAAGGGAATGTAAAGGGATTTATCAAATATATTTTTTATTAAAAAAAAAAAAAAAAGATATAAAAAAATCCTTTTTAATATTTAGTATTTTCATATCCAGCCAGTAGGTGGAGCTCTCAGCTCTTTTTGACAAACTTACCAGTCTATTCCTATCCGCTTTTTATTTGTTCTTAATAAAAGTAATACAAATACACAAAAAAAAAAAAAATACAGAGAACACTAAGGGGATATTTATTTAAAATGTTGCTGCAGATAATCCTGTTAATGTTTCTAATATGTTTATTTCCTATCATAGTCAGCTCAATCTAGTGGCCGTAATGAGGCATTTTCCTACAATACCTCAATTGGGAACATAACACATTATGGCCACTAGATGGAGCTCACAGGTAATACACATATTAGATACACTATGGGGGTTGCCTGTGATGGCTTTGCAAATGCTGAGCTATTTACACAGTGAAAATGGAAGTGAACTGGATGACTTCTCCTTGAAAATGGTAAGTGAACAGGGTGAGTCCTCTGAAAGTGGCCTTGGTGGTCAGTGAGAGTAAATAAATTAGCACCAATGGTCAGTAAGAGGAAAAATAGTGCCCCGTCATTGGTCATTGGTGTCAGTGGGAGGAATAGTGTCCTATTGTTGGTATCAGTGGAAGGAATGGTGTCCCATTGTTGGTGTCAGTGGGAGGAATAGTGCCCCATCATTGGTATCAGTGGGAGGAATAGTGCCCCATCATTGGTATCAGTGGGAGGAAAAGCACCCCATCATTGGTATCAGTGGGAGGAATAGCACCCCATCATTGGTATCAGTGGGAGGAATAGTGCCCCATCATTGGTATCAGTGGGAGGAATAGTGCCCCATCATTGGTGTCAGTGGGAGGAATAGCGCCCCATCATTGGTATCAGTGGGAGGAATAGTGCCCCATCATTGGTATCAGTGGGAGGAATAGTGCCCCATCATTGGTGTCAGTGGGAGGAATAGCGCCCCATCATTGGTATCAGTGGGAGGAATAGTGCCCCATCATTGGTGTCAGTGGGAGGAATAGTGCCCCTATCATTGGTGACAGTGGGAGGAATGGTGCCCCATCATGGGTATCAGTGGGAGGAATAGTGCCCCATCATTGGTGTCAGTGGGAGGAATAGTGCCCCATCATTGGTATCAGTGGGAGGAATAGTGCCCCTATCATTGGTGTCAGTGGGAGGAATGGTGCCCCATCATGGGTATCAGTGGGAGGAATAGTGCCCCATCATTGGTGTCAGTGGGAGGAATAGTGCCTCATCATTGGTATCAGTGGGAGGAATAGTACCCCATCATTGGTGTCAGTGGGAGGAATAGTGCCCCATCATCGGTGTCAGTGGGGGGGGGGGGGTAATCCTCTTTATAAATAATAGCAAAATGTTTTAAAATACAGAATGATGATTGTCCAGCAAACATTCGCTCTAATTGCACAATGAATCCTTTATGAATGAAGATCTAAATACATTTATGTAAATCTTCACTAAATTTTGCCTAGGCGGCTCAATGGGTAACATTTCACTGACAATAAATTGGTTATTTTACCCCAAAATCATTTCATTTACCCCCCCCCCCCCCCCCCCGCGTGTGGAGTTCGTCTTCCTATGAGTAGTGAGATGTGTGACGGGTGACCGGTCCTCTTCCCCGGCGCTCCATGCCGGGTCTTTGTGTCCGCCCTGCGCTCTATTAGAAATGTACATTGAAGGTCTCCGCCATGACGCGCTCCGCTCCGCTCTGTGACTCTGAGGGGATTTTTTTATTGCCCTCCCTTCCCAACATTTCTACATCCATCCAATAAACCGGAATCCGCGATTTATCTTCACCCCCCCTCCCCCCGCCGCCGCCCGTCTCTCTCTCTCTAACGCTCGCGGTTCTCGCCGAGACAGAAAAATAATGTTCTGCAGTTCATGAATTATGAAGCATCTGCAGCAACATTTCCCGGCGGAGGTCAAAAGTTCAAGAACATCATAGAGGAAACGATGAGCGAACATGAGCGGCGGGTAACGCGGAGATAACGATGAGACGCGGTTTGTGTATGAGAGCTTTATGTCATCCTATTGGATTGGTCTCGTATATATACATGGTGTCCATGTCAGGAAATTCATCCAACGCTCCGCTCAGGGAACGCGGGAAGAATGACGCCTGCGCCATCAGGCTCCGCCCCTTTCATTATAGTTACTTTGTTACATAGTCGGGATAAAAAAAAAAGTTCAACTAGTAGATATAAAATAAAACCTGTAGCCTCCCTCAGAACCCCGAAAAGCCACCGATGATCCGGTTGAAGACAAAACCCTTCAAAGTGCTCAAACAGGGATCTGGGTCCCCCAAGTCAGGGGCCCGCTCAGTAAAAAAATTCTTCCCTATAATTTGTCCTCATCAGGTGTCTTCCTCAGGGTGTCCCCTTACATCAGGTGTCTTCATCAGGGTGCCTCCTTACAGCCAATATCCCCATCAGAGTGCCCCTTTACATGAGGTTTCCCCATCATAGTGCCCCCTTACACCAGGTGTCCCCACCACAGTGCCTCCTACTATTAAGTGTCCCCATCAGAGTTCCCCCTTACATCAGGTGTCCCCATCAGAGTCCCGCCTTACATCAGGTGTCCCCATCAGAGTCCTGCCTTACATCAGGTGTCCCTAGGGTTGCCACCTGTCCAGGATTCACCCGGACAGTTCGGGTTTGGAATCATGTGTCCGGGTTTCAGACTGCCTGAAACCCGGACACATTATTTAGACTGGGCTATGGCTTTCCAGCAGGGTTGCTGCATGCAGTTGTCTAAGCTGAGAGTGTCAGGGTTCTCAGGTCACCCCTTACATCAGAGTTCCCCTTTACACCAGAGGTCACAGTGTTTCCCCTTACTTCGGAGTCCTCTCCGTACATCAGAGTTCTCTGTGTTAGCCCTTAAATCATGGTTCCCAGAGCATCCCTTAGTCCCCAGAGTTCTCCCTTACATCAGAGTCTGCAGAGTCCCCCTTATAGTGAAAGGGAACTCTGCGAGTTCAGATGTAAAAGGGGGGCCCTTGTTATTAACTTCATAGGATTAGAAATGTTATTTAATAGCAAAATAGATGTATAAAAACAAATTGCTGTGCGCCGCTAAAGTGTTCGGGTTTGACTTGAAGAAAAAGTGGCGACCCTAGCTGTCCCCATCAGAGTTCCGCCTTACATCAGGTGTCCCCATCAAAATGCCCCCTTAAATCAGGTGTCCCCATCAGAGTCCCCCTTACATTAGTTGTACTACGCCCGGCGACAGGGGGAGAAGGAGGGAGCCCGGGCGGTGACATCAATACCTGTGGCTGAGGCTCCCGGAAGTGGGGAAAGCATACCTGTGAAAGACAAATGTGGCACCGGAGGGGGGGAGTAGGGTTGCCACCTGTACGATTTTCTCCCAGACAGTCTGGATCTTGAATAATGTGTTCGGGTTTACTTCGGCCCCAGACCCGGACACATCATTCACACAAGCTGCACTGAGAGTGACATGTCTCCCCTCTCCCTGACAGCAGAGCTGAGTGTCAGTGTATAGAAGCTCCTCCCCTCCTCCTCCATTCTGTACACACAGGAGGAGGAGGGGAGCAGGGAAGTGTTGATATCAGGTCTGTAGAAAGTTTTTATTATGCTCTGTAGATGGAGGAGGGAGGGGGAGAGAGCAGCTGGAAAGGAGAACAAGGTAGAAGGTGGCGTGATAGAGGGGTTAGGAGGATATGTGCTGGGGGGGGGGGGGGGGGGTACTTGGCAGGGGGAAGATATGCTAGAAGTGTGGATTGGAGTTGAAATCTGTCCTGGCATTTCTCTACCTTCCCAAAGAACCCCTCCAGCACATATCCCACCCAGTGCCAGGACAAGGTCATCCAGTGCCCAGGGCAAAGATGCCAAACTGTGCTCCTCATTCCCTTAGGGTTAGGGTCAGGGTGCCCCCTATCCCTGCAATAAACCATTGCGCCAGGGGCAGCCGTTCCTCCTGCCCACCCCTTGTCCCGACCCTGATCCCACCCCCCCACCTCCCCCCCTTGCACTGGCTCTCTTCTCTCACAAAGCCCCCCCCCCCCAAGCACATATCTGACCCCCCCCCCAAGCACCCCCATCACATATGGGCACAGGCTGCATATGATGGGCACAGAGTCTGTATGATTGGCACAAAGGATGCATATGATGGGCACAGTGGCTCTATGATTGGCACAGAGGCTGCATATAATGGGCATAGTGGCTGTATGATGGACACAGAAGCTGTATGATTGGCACAGAGGCTGCATATGATGGACTCAGAGGCTGTATGATTGGCACAGAGGCTGCATATAATGGGCACAGTGGCTGTATAATGGGCACAAAGGCTGCATATAATGGGCACTGAGGCTGTATGACTGGCACGGAGGCTGCATATGATGGGCACAGTGGTTGTATGATGGGCACAGAAGCTGCATATGATGGACACAGTGGCTGTATGATGGGCACAGGCTGCATATGATGGGCACAGCGGCTGCATATGATGGGCACAGCGGCTGAATTTGATGGGGCACAGCGGCGGCATTTGATGGGGCACAGCGGCGGCATTTGATGGGGCACAGTGGCTGCGCTTTATGGGGCACAGTGGATGATTTTTTTTCCAGAATTTTTCAGTTTGCACCCGCTGTTAAAGTGTTCCGGCTTGGCTTGAAGAAAAGGTGGCAACCCTAGGGGGGGGGGGGGGGAGGAGTACAATGAGCAGAAGTTCCACTTTTGGGTGGAACTCCGCTTTACGGGTGTTCTGATATGTTTTATCCCCCAGATCCTGGACTTTGGTCTCTGGACTTGTTCTATCTTATCAAAATCTTTATGTAAGTGACGTCCCCAGAACTGGATACAGTGTTCTAAATGGAGTCTCCCTAAAGATCTATATAGAGGAATCAGGACCTCCTTCCTCCTGTCGGTGACCCCTCTAGTGATATAAAGATCTATATAGAGGAATCAGGACCCCCTTCCTCCTGCTGGTGACCCCTCTAGTGATATAAAGATCTATATAGAGGAATCAGGACCTCCTTCCTCCTGCCGGTGACCCCTCTAGTGATATAAAGATCTATATAGAGGAATCAGGACCCCCTTCCTCCTGCTGGTGACCCCTCTAGTGATATAAAGATCTATATAGAGGAATCAGGACCTCCTTCCTCCTGCTGGTGACCCCTCTAGTGATATAAAGATCTATATAGAGGAATCAGGACCTCCTTCCTCCTGCCGGTGACCCCTCTAGTGATATAAAGATCTATATAGAGGAATCAGTACCTCCTTCCTCCTGCCGGTGACCCCTCTAGTGATATAAAGATCTATATAGAGGAATCAGGACCTCCTTCCTCCTGCCGGTGACCCCTCTAGTGATATAAAGATCTATATAGAGGAATCAGGACCTCCTTCCTCCTGCCGGTGACCCCTCTAGTGATATAAAGATCTATATAGAGGAATCAGGACCTCCTTCCTTCTGCTGGTGACCCCTCTAGTGATATAAAGATCTATATAGAGGAATCAGGACCTCCTTCCTCCTAATGGTGACCCCTCTAGTGATATAAAGATCTATATAGAGGAATCAGGACCTCCTTCCTCCTAATGGTGACCCCTCTAGTGATATAAAGATCTATATAGAGGAATCAGGATCTCCTTCCTCCTGCTGGTGACCCCTCTAGTGATATAAAGATCTATATAGAGGAATCAGGACCTCCTTCCTCCTGCCGGTGACCCCTCTAGTGATATAAAGATCTATATAGAGGAATCAGGACCTCCTTCCACCTGCCGGTGACCCCTCTAGTGATATAAAGATCTATATAGAGGAATCAGGACCTCCTTCCTCCTGCTGGTGACCCCTCTAGTGATATAAAGATCTATATAGAGGAATCAGGATCTCCTTCCTCCTGCTGGTGACCCCTCTAGTGATATAAAGATCTATATAGAGGAATCAGGACCCCCTTCTCCTGCTGGTGACCCCTCTAGTCATATAAAGATCTATATAGAGGAATCAGGACCTCCTTCCTCCTGCTGGTGACCCCTCTAGTGATATAAAGATCTATATAGAGGAATCAGGACCTCCTTCCTCCTGCTGGTGACCCCTCTAGTGATATAAAGATCTATATAGAGGAATCGGGACCTCCTTCCTCCTGCCGGTGACCCCTCTAGTCATATAAAGATCTATATAGAGGAATCAGGACCTCCTTCCTCCTCCTGGTGACCCCTCTAGTCATATAAAGATCTATATAGAGGAATCAGGACCTGATTCCTCTATATAGTGGGGGGGGGGCACATATTGGGGAAATGAAAGCTGCCAGCTGACTCCCATACAAACCAATTATTAACAAAGTGATCAGTCCAGTAGTCTGCGTCATCCCAGTACTGACATATTGGGGAGGAGTGCGATATTGGATCAAGGGGATTTGGGATGAAGAAGATACTGGAGAAGGGGATATTGGGGGATGAGGGGATAATAGGGGAAGGGGGGGGGGTAAAGAATAATAGGGATTTTCAGAAAGCCAAGGAGTATTGGGGGCAGGGGAAATGGTGGGGGGGGGGGGGAGATTTTGGGTAGAGGTAGAGGATTTTGTGGGGGAAGGAATAATATTTAGAGGGGAGCAGCAGATTTTGGGGTGAGGAGAGGGGATATGGGGGGTGAGGTAGGGGATTTATGAGGGAGGTTAGGGATATTGGAGGGAGGACAGAGGATTTGAGGGGAGGAAGGGTATGTGGGGTGAAGCAGGGGGTATTGGTGGGGGGAGAAGGGAATAATGGGGAGAGCCAAGGATACTGAGGGGTAGCAGGGGGTGTTAGGGGGAAGCAGGGGATATTAAAGAGAGGAGGAGATATGGTGCAAAGTACAGTATATTGGGGGTGAGGGATTTTCTCTCTATTAATATACATTGTACCTCGGTGTCTATTCATATACATTGTATCTCGGTGTGTCTCTAGGAGTATACATTGTATCTCGGTGTGTCTCTAGGAGTATACATTGTATCTCGGTGTGTCTCTAGGAGTATACATTGTATCTCGGTGTCTCTAGGAGTATACATTGTATCTCGGTGTCTCTCTAGGAGTATACATCGTATCTCGGTGTCTCTCTAGGAGTATACATTGTATCTCGGTGTCTCTCTAGGAGTATACATTGTATCTCGGTGTCTCTCTAGGAGTATACATCGTATCTCGGTGTGTCTCTAGGAGTATACATTGTATCTCGGTGTGTCTCTAGGAGTATACATTGTATCTCGGTGTCTCTAGGAGTATACATTGTATCTCGGTGTCTCTAGGAGTATACATTGTATCTCGGTGTCTCTAGGAGTATACATTGTATCTCGGTGTCTCTAGGAGTATACATTGTATCTCGGTGTCTCTCTAGGAGTATACATTGTATCTCGGTGTCTCTAGGAGTATACATTGTATCTCGGTGTCTCTCTAGGAGTATACATTGTATCTCGGTGTCTCTAGGAGTATACATTGTATCTCGGTGTGTCTCTAGGAGTATACATTGTATCTCGGTGTGTCTCTAGGAGTATACATTGTATCTCGGTGTCTCTAGGAGTATACATCGTATCTCGGTGTGTCTCTAGGAGTATACATTGTATCTCGGTGTGTCTCTAGGAGTATACATCGTATCTCGGTGTGTCTCTAGGAGTATACATCGTATCTCGGTGTGTCTCTAGGAGTATACATCGTATCTCGGTGTGTCTCTAGGAGTATACATCGTATCTCGGTGTGTCTCTAGGAGTATACATCGTATCTCGGTGTCTCTCTAGGAGTATACATTGTATCTCGGTCTCTAGGAGTATACATTGTATCTCGGTGTGTCTCTAGGAGTATACATTGTATCTCGGTGTTTATTCATATACATTGTATCTGGGTGTCTCTCTATTCATATACATTGTACCTCGGTGTCTCTCTATTCATATACATTGTACCTCGGTGTCTCTCTATTCATATACATTGTATCTTGGTCTCTATTCATATACATTGTATCTCGGTGTCTCTCTATTCATATACATTGTATCTCGGTGTCTCTCTATTCATATACATTGTATCTCGGTCTCTAATCATATACATTGTATCTCGGTCTCTATTCATATACATTGTATCTCGGTGTGTCTCTAGGAGTATACATTGTATCTCGGTGTCTCTAGGAGTATACATTGTATCTCCGTGTCTCTCTAGGAGTATACATTGTATCTCGGTGTCTCTCTAGGAGTATACATTGTATCTTGGTCTCTATTCATATACATTGTACCTCGGTGTCTATTCATATACATTGTACCTCGGTGTCTCTCTATTCATATACATTGTATCTTGGTCTCTATTCATATACATTGTATCTCGGTGTCTCTCTATTCATATACATTGTATCTCGGTCTCTATTCATATACATTGTATCTCGGTGTCTATTCATATACATTGTATCTCGGTCTCTAATCATATACATTGTATCTCGGTCTCTATTCATATACATTGTATCTCGGTGTGTCTCTAGGAGTATACATTGTATCTCGGTGTCTCTCTAGGAGTATACATTGTATCTTGGTGTCTCTCTAGGAGTATACATTGTATCTTGGTCTCTATTCATATACATTGTACCTCGGTGTCTATTCATATACATTGTATCTCGGTGTCTCTCTATTCATATACATTGTATCTTGGTCTCTATTCATATACATTGTATCTCGGTGTCTCTCTATTCATATACATTGTATCTTGGTCTCTATTCATATACATTGTATCTCGGTGTCTCTCTATTCATATACATTGTATCTCGGTCTCTATTCATATACATTGTATCTCGGTCTCTATTCATATACATTGTACCTCGGTGTCTATTCATATACATTGTATCTCGGTGGGGCTCTAGGAGTATACATTGTATCTCGGTGTCTCTAGGAGTATACATTGTATCTCGGTGTGTCTCTAGGAGTATACATTGTATCTCGGTGTGTCTCTAGGAGTATACATTGTATCTCGGTGTGTCTCTAGGAGTATACATTGTATCTCGGTGTCTCTCTAGGAGTATACATAGTATCTCGGTGTGTCTCTAGGAGTATACATTGTATCTCGGTGTGTCTCTAGGAGTATACATTGTATCTCGGTGTCTCTAGGAGTATACATTGTATCTCGGTGTCTCTAGGAGTATACATTGTATCTTGGTGTCTCTCTAGGAGTATACATTGTATCTTGGTGTCTCTCTAGGAGTATACATTGTATCTCGGTGTGTCTCTAGGAGTATACATTGTATCTCGGTGTGTCTCTAGGAGTATACATAGTATCTCGGTGTCTCTCTAGGAGTATACATCGTATCTCGGTGTCTCTCTAGGAGTATACATTGTATCTCGGTGTGTCTCTAGGAGTATACATTGTATCTCGATGTGTCTCTAGGAGTATACATTGTATCTCGGTGTCTCTCTAGGAGTATACATCGTATCTCGGTGTGTCTCTAGGAGTATACATTGTATCTCGGTGTGTCTCTAGGAGTATACATTGTATCTCGGTGTCTCTAGGAGTATACATTGTATCTCGGTGTCTCTAGGAGTATACATTGTATCTCGGTGTCTCTAGGAGTATACATTGTATCTCGGTGTCTCTCTAGGAGTATACATTGTATCTCGGTGTCTCTAGGAGTATACATTGTATCTCGGTGTCTCTCTAGGTGTATACATTGTATCTCGGTGTCTCTAGGAGTATACATCGTATCTCGGTGTGTCTCTAGGAGTATACATTGTATCTCGGTGTCTCTAGGAGTATACATCGTATCTCGGTGTGTCTCTAGGAGTATACATCGTATCTCGGTGTGTCTCTAGGAGTATACATCGTATCTCGGTGTGTCTCTAGGAGTATACATCGTATCTCGGTGTGTCTCTAGGAGTATACATCGTATCTCGGTGTCTCTCTAGGAGTATACATTGTATCTCGGTCTCTAGGAGTATACATTGTATCTCGGTGTGTCTCTAGGAGTATACATTGTATCTCGGTGTTTATTCATATACATTGTATCTGGGTGTCTCTCTATTCATATACATTGTACCTCGGTGTCTCTCTATTCATATACATTGTACCTCGGTGTCTATTCATATACATTGTACCTCGGTGTCTCTCTATTCATATACATTGTATCTTGGTCTCTATTCATATACATTGTATCTCGGTGTCTCTCTATTCATATACATTGTATCTCGGTGTCTCTCTATTCATATACATTGTATCTCGGTCTCTAATCATATACATTGTATCTCGGTCTCTATTCATATACATTGTATCTCGGTGTGTCTCTAGGAGTATACATTGTATCTCGGTGTCTCTAGGAGTATACATTGTATCTCCGTGTCTCTCTAGGAGTATACATTGTATCTCGGTGTCTCTCTAGGAGTATACATTGTATCTTGGTCTCTATTCATATACATTGTACCTCGGTGTCTATTCATATACATTGTACCTCGGTGTCTCTCTATTCATATACATTGTATCTTGGTCTCTATTCATATACATTGTATCTCGGTGTCTCTCTATTCATATACATTGTATCTCGGTCTCTATTCATATACATTGTATCTCGGTGTCTATTCATATACATTGTATCTCGGTCTCTAATCATATACATTGTATCTCGGTCTCTATTCATATACATTGTATCTCGGTGTGTCTCTAGGAGTATACATTGTATCTCGGTGTCTCTCTAGGAGTATACATTGTATCTTGGTGTCTCTCTAGGAGTATACATTGTATCTTGGTCTCTATTCATATACATTGTACCTCGGTGTCTATTCATATACATTGTATCTCGGTGTCTCTCTATTCATATACATTGTATCTTGGTCTCTATTCATATACATTGTATCTCGGTGTCTCTCTATTCATATACATTGTATCTTGGTCTCTATTCATATACATTGTATCTCGGTGTCTCTCTATTCATATACATTGTACCTCGGTGTCTATTCATATACATTGTATCTCGGTGGGGCTCTAGGAGTATACATTGTATCTCGGTGTCTCTAGGAGTATACATTGTATCTCGGTGTGTCTCTAGGAGTATACATTGTATCTCGGTGTCTCTAGGAGTATACATTGTATCTCGGTGTGTCTCTAGGAGTATACATTGTATCTCGGTGTGTCTCTAGGAGTATACATTGTATCTCGGTGTCTCTAGGAGTATACATTGTATCTCGGTGTCTCTAGGAGTATACATTGTACCTCGGTGTCTATTCATATACATTGTATCTCGGTCTCTAATCATATACATTGTATCTCGGTGTCTATTCATATACATTGTATCTCGGTGTCTATTCATATACATTGTATCTCGGTGTCTCTCTATTCATATACATTGTATCTCGGTCTCTATTCATATACATTGTATCTCGGTCTCTATTCATATACATTGTACCTCGGTGTCTATTCATATACATTGTATCTCGGTGTGTCTCTAGGAGTATACATTGTATCTCGGTGGGGCTCTAGGAGTATACATTGTATCTCGGTGTCTCTAGGAGTATACATTGTATCTCGGTGTGTCTCTAGGAGTATACATTGTATCTCGGTGTGTCTCTAGGAGTATACATTGTATCTCGGTGTCTCTCTAGGAGTATACATTGTATCTCGGTGTGTCTCTAGGAGTATACATTGTATCTCGGTGTCTCTAGGAGTATACATTGTATCTCGGTGTGTCTCTAGGAGTATACATTGTATCTCGGTGTGTCTCTAGGAGTATACATTGTATCTCGGTGTGTCTCTAGGAGTATACATTGTATCTCGGTGTCTCTAGGAGTATACATTGTATCTCGGTGTCTCTAGGAGTATACATTGTATCTCGGTGTCTCTAGGAGTATACATTGTACCTCGGTGTCTATTCATATACATTGTATCTCGGTGTCTATTCATATACATTGTATCTCGGTGTCTATTCATATACATTGTATCTCGGTGTCTCTCTATTCATATACATTGTATCTCGGTGTCTCTCTATTCATATACATTGTATCTTGGTCTCTAATCATATACATTGTATCTCGGTGTCTATTCATATACATTGTATCTCGGTGTCTCTCTATTCATATACATTGTATCTCGGTGTCTCTCTATTCATATACATTGTATCTCGGTCTCTATTCATATACATTGTACCTCAGTGTCTATTCATATACATTGTATCTCGGTGTCTATGCTCAGATCCTGATGAATGTTACATTGTGTCTCATCTCATCTCTGGCTTTGTTGACTCGCAGGAAGGAATTCAGCATTTCATTTCTTTATACCCAGAATTAATAGCATAAAGAATAATGAGCAGAACTGGCAGCTGAGAGCATCTGTGAGATGGATGGAGAGCGCCCCCCGCTGGTGGATTCTGGTATTTCATGCTTTATTTACAAAAGTCCCTGAAAATGAAAGCTGTCAGCTGACTCCCATACAAACTCATGATTAACAAAGTGATCAGTCCAATAGTCCTCGTCATCCCAGTACTGGCACTGGTATTGCTGGCTGTGCCCACACTGGAGACATTCCCCCTCCCTGTGTGTCCTAATGATGACAGCGATGAGACATCTAACCTATCACAGGTGTCACCAGAACAGGAAATCTTCCATTGGGGACACCCATTCCAGTGACAACTGTCTTAAAGCTCATTTGCATGAGCAGCGCTGTCTTAAAAGCAGTGGATCGCTTTTTAGAGTATGGGCTTTCAGGCATTCAGGAAGTGATACTACAGTTCCAGAATGCCTGTTTTTTGTTTTTTTTTAGCCGAAGGAAGATTTTACGGATCGATTATGACTGGGCACTCAGACGTTGGTAAAACACATGGCATTGCACCCGCACTATTACATTGCATTGCCATTAATGGAATTAATAAAAAATAAACATCCATACTCACCTCAATGCTGCAGCTGTCGTCCCCCCCCCCTCCCCCTTTCTAAGAATTGAGTGATCACATGACCACTGATCTCTCAGGTCTCGGTCTACTCAGAGCAGAGAGCAGTGACTGTCAGTCATTGCTTTCCCTTTTGCCCCTCTAGTCACTCACTGGAGCACCAGGCTGGGGAGAGGGTGGGGCAGTCTGGGGAGGGGGTGGGGCAGGCTGGAGAGGAGGTGGGCCAGGCTGGGGAGGGGGTGGGGCCGGCTGGGGAGGAGGTGGGCCAGGCTGGGGAGGGGATGGGGCAGGCTGGAGAGGAGGTGGGCCAGGCTGGGGGAGGGTGCAGCGCTGGAAGGGCTTTGTTTTAAGGTAAGTTTAATATAATGTACTAGTATACGATGCATACTAGCACATTATGACATTACCTTGTAGGTACAAAAAAAAAATGTCCAGCTGTATACCACTGCTTTAATAGACAGGATGACCCTTTTTTTTTATATATTATTTAATTGTATTATTATTATTGGTAGTAGTAATGGTAGGGGTAGTATTGGTAATTGGTAGTAGTAGTATTCATTTATTTATTACTAATATTATTATTTGTAATAGCAGGGGAAGTATTAGTATTTAGTAGTAAAATGCATTAATTCTTTATTAATATTAGCAGGATTAGTTAAATACATTTATTGTTATGATTATTATTATTAGTAGAAGTAGTGGTAGCATTAAGTAGAAGTAGTAGCATGAAGTAGTAGTAAAAGAAGTAGTAGTAGCATAAAGAAGTAGTAGTAGTAGTAGTAGCATGAAGTAGAAATAGTAGCAGAAGCAGTAGTAGTAGTATCTGTTTATTATTCGTAGTAGTAGTAGTAGTAGTAGTAGTCGTACCTTTAGCATTTACGTAGTAGTCATAATTTTTTTATTATTCATAGTAGTAGTATTAATTTATTATTTGTAGTAGTATTTATGTAGTAGTAGTAGTAGTAGTAGTAATAGTAGTTGTAATAATTTATTATTTGTAGTTGTAGTAGTAGTATTTACTACCAGTGGTAGTAGTAGTACTTATTATTATTATTATTAGCAGTAGTGGTAGTATTAGTATTTAATATTATTATTATTATTTGTATTTATTATTATTAGTAGTAGTAGTCGTCGTAGTAGTAGTATTTAGTACTACTGGTAGCATTATTACTTTATTATTATTATTATTAGCATTAGTAGTAGTTGTATTCAATATTATTAGTTATAGTTTTTATTATTATTATTACTATTTGTATTCTTATTCGTATTATAACTAGTATTAGCAGCAGTAGTAGTATTTTATACTAGTGGTAGTATTAGCATTTATTATTATTATTATTATTTGTATTTATTATTCTTATTATTATTATTATTAGAAGTAGTAGTAGTATTTAGTACTAGTTGTAGTATTATTACTTATTATTATCAGCAGCAGTAGTAGTAGTTACATAGTTAATCAGGTTGAAAAAAGACACAAGTCCATCTAGTTTAACCATAAAAATAATATCATAGAATCCTATATTCACAATCCTATACCCACAGTTGATCCAGAGGAAGGCGAAAAAACCCAGCAGAGCACGGATCCAAATTGCTACAGAAGGGGAAAAAAATTCCTTCCTGATCCCAGAGAGGCAATCAGATTTTCCCTGGACCTTTACCTATAAATGTCAGTACCCAGTTATATTCTGTACACTTAGGAAAGAATCCAGGACTTTCTTAAAACAATCTACTGAGCTGGCCAGAACCACCTCTGCAGGGAGTCTATTCCACATTTTCACAGCTCTTACTGTGAAGAAACCTTTCTATATTTAGAGAGGAAATCTCTTTTCCTCTAGATGTAAAGAGTGTCCCCTTGTCCTCTGTGGTGAACTTAAAGTGAATAATTCAACACCAAGTTCACTATATGGACCCCTTATATATTTATACATGGAGATCATATCCCCCCTCAATCTCCTCTTCTCAGGAGAGAATAAATTCAGTTCCTCTAATCTCTCCTCATAGCTGAGCTCCTCCATGCCTCTTATCAGTTTGGTTGCCCTTCTCTGCACTTTCTCCAGTTCCCCGATATCCTTTTTGAGAACCGGGGCTCAAAACTGAACTGCATATTCCAGATGAGGTCTTACTAATGATTTGTACAGATGATATCTCTCTCTCTGGAGTCCATACTTCTCTTATACAGGAAAGGACTTTGCTCACTTTGGAAACCGCAGGTTGGCATTGCATGTTATTATTGAGCTTATGATCTACCAAAACCCCCAGATCCATCTCCACCATGGACTCCCCCAGATCCTTCTCCACTATGGATCCCCCAGATCCTTCTCCACCATGGACTCCCCCAGATCCTTCTCCAACATGGACTCCCCCCAGATCCTTCTCCACCATGGACTCCCCCCAGATCCTTCTCCACCATGGACTCCCCCCAGATCCTTCTCCACCATGGACTCCCCCAGATCCTTCTCCACCATGGACTCCCCCAGATCCTTCTCCACCATGGACTCCCCCAGATCCTTCTCCACTATGGATTCCCCCAGATCCTTCTCCACCATGGACTCCCCCAGATCCTTCTCCAACATGGACTCCCCCAGATCCTTCTCCACCATGGACTCCCCCCAGATCCTTCTCCACCATGGACTCCCCCAGATCCTTCTCCACCATGGACTCCCCCAGATCCTTCTCCACCATGGACTCCCCCAGATCCTTCTCCACCATGGACTCCCCCAGATCCTTCTCCACCATGGACTCCCCCAGATCCTTCTCCAACATGGACTCCCCCAGATCCTTCTCCAACATGGACTCCCCCAGATCCTTCTCCAACATGGACTCCCCCAGATCCTTCTCCAACATGGACTCCCCCAGATCCTTCTCCACCATGGACTCCCCCAGATCCTTCTTCTCCAACATGGACTCCCCCAGATCCTTCTCCACTATGGACTCCCCCAGATTCTTCTCCACCATGGACTCCCCCAGATCCTTCTCCACCATGGACTCCCCCAGATCCTTCTTCTCCAACATGGACTCCCTCAGATCCTTCTCCACTATGGTCTCCCCCAGATTCTTCTCCAACATGGACTCCCCCAGATCCTTCTCCACCATGGACTCCCCCAGATCCTTCCTGTGTTGTGCATGGCACAGGCAATATTTCAGAGAATATCACCTTGGAGGTCCTTCCCTTCAACTTGCAGCCTAGTTCTCTAAATTGATTCTTAAAGAGGGATTCCACCAAAAAAAAAAAATATTAAAAGCCAGCAGCTATAAATACTACAGCTGCTGACTTTTAATAAATGGACACTCACCTGTCACGGGTTCCAGCGATGCCGAGGCCGATCGATCGCTCGGCTCTCAGCTGCTGCCGCCACCATTCTAGGTGAGGGAATCAGGAAGTGAAGCGAATCGGCTTCACTTCCCGGTTCCCTACTGCGCATGCACGAGTAGCGCAGCGCAATAGGAATTCTCCGCGCTGTCTCTGAGACCCGTGTGTGTCCCAGCAGACAGCGCGGCAGGACAGGAAATGGCGTAGACTCCCACGGGAGTCTATGCCCGGAAGTGGGTGTAAATACCTGTCTTTGACAGGTATCTCCACCCCCCTCCCCCCTGAAAGGTGCCAATTGTGACGCCGGAGGGGGGGAGGGTTCCGATCAGTGGAAGTTCCACTTTAGGGTGGAACCCCGCTTTAACCACCTCGCGCCCGCCCTATAGCCGAATGACGGCCGTAGAGCAGGCGCGTTCGTCTGGGAGGCCGTCCCTGGACGTCCTAATGTTTACTTCCGCAATGCGCGCCGCCGCGGGCGCGCATCGCGGAAGTTCTGTGTTCGCCGTGCCCCCGGGGACAAGCAAACACAGATCACTGTAAACGGCCAATCACAGCGGCCGTTTACAGCGTGATCGGCGTATCCAATGGGAGATGATCTCATATGTAAACATATGAGATCATCTCTCAGCGCCGCTCTCCCTCCTCACACAGACAGTGTGAGAGGGGAGAGATGAACGGCTGCAGCGGCAGCCGTTCTGCCTTGAGTTGAAAAAAAAAAAAAAAAGTAAAAAAAGTAAAGTAAAAAGTGCCATCCTCCCCCAGCAGTGCCATCCTCCCCCAACAGTGCCATCTGCCCCAGTGCCATCCACCCCAGTGCCATCCACCCCAGTGCTACCTGCCCCCAGTGCCATCCATCCCAGTGCTACCTGCCCCCAGTGCCACCTGCCCCCAGTGCCATTTGTCCCCAGTGCCATCTGTCATCAGTGCCACGTATAAGTGCCATCTGTCATCAGTGCCACGTATAAGTGCCATCTGTCATCAGTGCCACGTGTCATCAGTGCCACATAGTGCCATCTGTCGTCAGTGCCACGTATTAGTGCCATCTGTCATCAGTGCCACGTATCAGTGCCATTTGTCATCAGTGCCACCTGTCAGTGTCACGTGCCATCTGTTGTCAGTGTCACGTGTCATCAATGCCACTTATCAGTGCCATCTGTCATCAGTGTCACGCGTCATCGGTGCCATGTATTAGTGCCATCTGTCATCGGTGGCACGTATTAGTGCCACGTATTAGTGCCATCTGTCATCAGTGCCACGTATTAGTGCCACGTGTCTTCAGTGCCACGTATTAGTGCCACGTGTCATCAGTGCCACGTATAAGTGCCACGTGTCATCAGTGCCACATATTAGTGCCATCTGTCATCAGTGCCACATATTAGTGCCATCTGTCATCAGTGCCACGTGTCATCAGTGCCACGTATAAGTGTCATCAGTGCCACATATTAGTGCCATCTGTCATCAGTCTCACGTGTCATTGTCCTGGTGCTTCAAAAGTGTAATAAATAGTCAACAAGTTAGATGTGTAATTTATGTTCCTAGAACACATGATGGCGCTACCTGCATGTTGGGCCTCTCTATGTGGCCAGGCTGTGAAAAAGTCCCACACATGTGGTATTGTAATACTCAGGAGGAGTAGCAGAATTTTTTTGGGGGTGTCATTTGTGGTATTCACATGCCACGTGAGAGAAATAACCTATTACAATGACAATTTTGTGGAGAAAAAAAAAAATGAAAAATCTTAATTTTGCAAAGAATTGTGGGAAAAAAATGACAACATCAAAAAGCTCACCATGCCTCTTACTAAATACCTTGGAATGTCTACTTTCCAAAAAGGGGTCATTTGGGGGGTATTTGTACTTTCCTGACTTGTTCGGGTCACAAGAAGCGAGATAGGCCACCAGTACATCAGATGTGATACATTTTGTGCGATTCGCACCACAGCTTGTAGACTCTCTAACTTTCACAAAGACCAAATAATATCCACTAATTTGGGTTATTTTTACCAAAGACATGTAGCAGTATAAATTGTGGCCAAAATTTATGAAGAAAAATTCATAATTTGCATAATTCTGTCACAGAAACAAAGAAATATGCGTTTTTTTCAAAATTTTCGGTCTTTTTTCATTTATAGCGCAAAAAATAAAAACCCCAGAGGTGATCAAATACCACCAAAAGAAAGCTCTATTTGTGGGAAAAAAAGGACAAAAAATTCATTTGGGTACAGTATTGCATGACTGAGTAATTGTCATTCAAAGCGTGAGAGCACCGAAAGCTGAAAATTGGTCTGGGCAGGAAGGGTGTTTAAGTGCCCAGTAAGCAAGTGGTTAAGGAGCCTCCACCTTACATATATTATGTCATTGGTCACAACGTGGACCAAGAAAGCCGGGTCATGCCCAGCCCCTCCCAGTCATTTATCAACCCGGTCCACCACACGCCGAACCCTGGCACCAGGGAGACAGCAAAACATTCGGTTGAGGTGATCCTGGCAACAAATTATTCTGATTATAGGATCCCCTATTCCCCGATTAGTAGTATTTGTATTTCATTTTATTAGTTATAGTTTTTGTTATTATTATTACTATTTGTATTTTTATTCTTATTATTACTAGTATTAGCAGTAGTAGTATTTTATACTAGTGGTAGTATTAGTATTTAATATTATTATTTGTATTTATTATTATTATTATTATTATTAGTAGTCGTAGCAGCAGTATTTAGTACGAGTGGTAGCATTAAGGCTCGGTTCACACACGACGCGGCACGACTGCCGAGACCTCAGCGGCGACTTGCAAAATTACTTCTGTAGAGAAGTCAATGCAAGTCGCCCGAAGTCGCCGCAAAAGTAGTACAGGAACCTTTTTTCTAAGTCGGAGCGACTTGAGTCGCTCCTCTTAGAACGGTTCTGTAGTACAGAACGGAGCGCGACTTGGCGCGGCAAGTTGTGCCGCGTCGTGTCGCCTCCTGTGTGAACCGAGCCTAATACTTATTATTATTATTAACAGTAGTGGTAGTATTATTATTTATATTATTTAATAATATTATTATTATTATTTGTATTTATTATTATTCTTATTAGTAGTAGTGTTTAGTCCTTCTGATTATAGAATCCCCTATTCCCCGATTAGTAGTATTTGTATTTAATATTATTAGTTATAGTTTTTATTATTATTACTATTTGTATTTTTATTCTTATTATTACTAGTATTAGCAGTAGTATTATTTTATACTAGTGGTATCATTAGTTAGTATTTAATATTATTATTTGTATTTATTATTATTAGTAGTAGTAGTAATAGTAGTAGTAGCAGTATTTAGTACCAGTGGTAGCATTAATACTTATTATTATTAGCAGTAGTGGTAGTATTATTATTGAATATTATTATTATTATTATTATTATTATTTGTATTTATTATCATTAGTAGTAGTAGTAGTATTTAGTACTAGTGGTAGTATTATTACTTATTATTATCAGCAGCCATAGTAGTAGTATTTGTATTGAATGTTATCAGTTATAGTTTTTATTATTATTATTATTATTATTATTACTATTACTATTTATATTTGGATTCTTATTATTAGTAGTATTAGCAGTGGTAGTATTATTCAGTACTAGTGGTAGTATTAGTATTTAATATTATTATCATTTGTATTTTTTATTTAGTAGTAGTACTTGTAGTAGTGGTAGTAGTAGTAGTAGTATTCAGTACTAGCTGTAGTACTGGTAGTAGTAGTATTCAGTACTAGTGGTAGTAGTGGTAGTAGTAGTATTCAGTAGTAGTGGTAGTAGTAGTATTCAGTACTAGTGGTAGTAGTAGTATTCAGTACCAGTGGTAGTAGTAGTATTCAGTACTAGTGGTAGTAGTAGTATTCAGTACTAGTGGTAGTAGTATTTAGTAGTAGTATTAGTATTTAGTAGTAGTATTAGTATTCAGTACTAGTGGTAGTAGTATTAGTATTCAGTACTAGTGGTAGTATTTAGTAGTAGTAGTATTAGTATTCAGTACTAGTGGTAGTAGAATTTAGTAGTAGTATTAGTATTCAGTGCTAGTGGTAGTAGTAGTATTAGTATTCAGTACTAGTGGTAGTAGTATTTAGTAGTAGTATTAGTATTCAGTACTAGTGGTAGTAGTATTCAGTACTAGTGGTAGTAGTATTCAGTACTAGTGGTAGTAGTAGTATTCAGTACTAGTGGTAGTAGTAGTATTCAGTACTAGTGGTAGCAGTATTTAGTAGTAGTATTCAGTACTAGTGGTAGTAGTATTCAGTACTAGTGGTAGTTTTAATACTTATTATTATTAGCCGTAGTAGTATTTAATAATACTATTATTATTAGTTTTATCTATTAGATCGCCTGTTTCTGGGATCTGTACAGAGAATGACTTACATTGGCGCTCTCTCGGGTGAAGACGTACATTGCGGGGTCTCTGCCCAGACCGGAGGAGCTCAGTAAAGACTCCGGAGCCCCCAGTAGCAGCTGGAAGACAAAGACATGAGATCAGACCAGAAATGTACTTCACTACTGTCTATGTTGTAGACACAACCCCCTCCATACACCACCATCCATCTTATATAGCTCAGATCATAATCTATAAATTCCACTAAATATCAATAAATTCTGAATATCTGAGATGATCAGAGACTGCAGACATAGTACAGGAGATGGTCAGAGACTGCAGACATAGTAGAGGAGATGATCAGAGACTGCAGACATAGTACAGGAGATGATCAGAGACTGCAGACATAGTACAGGAGATGATCAGAGACTGCAGACATATTACAGGAGATGATCACAGACTGCGGACATGATACAGGAGAAGATCAGAGACTGCAGACAGAGTACATTAGATGATCAGAGACTGCAGACACGATACAGGAGATGGTCAGAGACTGCAGACATAATACAGGAGATGATCAGAGACTGCAGACACGATACAGGAGATGATCAGAGACTGCAGACATAGTACAGGAGATGGTCAGAGACTGCAGACATAATACAGGAGATGATCAGAGACTGCAGACATAGTACAGGAGATGATCAGAGACTGCAGACACGATACATGAGATGATCAGAGACTGCAGACATTATACAGGAGATGATCAGAAACGGCAGACATAGTACAGGAGATGATCAGAGACTGCAGACATATTATAGGGATGATCAGAGACTGCAGACATAGTACAGGAGATGGTCAGAGACTGCAGACATAGTACAGGAGATGGTCAGAGACTGCAGACATAGTACACTAGATGATCAGAGACTGCAGACATAGTACAGGAGATGATCAGAGACTGCAGACATAGTACAGGAGATGATCAGAGACTACCAGACATGATACAGGAGATGGTCAGAGACTGCAGACATAATACAGGAGATGATCAGAGACTGCAGACATAGTACAGGAGATGATCAGAGACTGCAGACATACTATAGAGATGATCAGAGACTGCAGACATAGTACAGGAGATGATCAGAGACTGCAGACATAGTACAGGAGATGGTCAGAGAGATGGTCAGAGACTACCAGACATGATACAGGAGATGGTCAGAGACTGCAGACATAGTACAGGAGATGATCAGAGACTGCAGACATAATACAGGAGATGATCAGAGACTGCAGACATAGTACAGGAGATGATCAGAGACTGCAGACATACTATAGAGATGATCAGAGACTGCAGACATAGTACAGGAGATGATCAGAGACTGCAGACATAGTACAGGAGATGGTCAGAGGCTGCAGACATATTACAGGAGATGGTCAGAGACTGCAGACATCCTACAGGAGATGATCAGAGACTGCAGGTATAGTACATTAGATGATCAGAGACTGCAGACATGATACAGGAGATGATCAGAGACTGCAGACATAGTACAGGAGATGATCAGAGACTGCAGACATAGTACAGGAGATGATCAGAGACTGCAGACATGATACAGGAGATGATCAGAGACTGCAGACATAGTACAGGAGATGATCAGAGACTGCAGACATAGTACAGGAGATGATCAGAGACTGCAGACATGATACAGGAGATGATCAGAGACTGCAGACATAGTACAGGAGATGGTCAGAGACTTCAGACATAGTACATGAGATGGTCAGAGACTGCAGATGATCAGAGACTGCAGACATGATACAGGAGATGATCAGAGACTGCAGACATAGTACAGGAGATGATCAGAGACTGCAGACATAGTACAGGAGATGATCAGAGACTGCAGACATAGTACATGAGATGGTCAGAGACTGCAGACATAGTACATTAGATGATCAGAGACTGCAGACATAGTACAGGAGATGATCAGAGACTACCAGACATGATACAGGAAATGATCAGAGACTGCAGACATAGTACAGGAGATGATCAGAGACTACCAGACATGATACAGGAAATGATCAGAGACTGCAGACATAATACAGGAGATGATCAGAGACTGCAGACATAATACAGGAGATGATCAGAGACTGCAGACATAGTACAGGAGATGATCAGAGACTGCAGACATAGTACAGGAGATGATCAGAGACTGCAGACATAGTACAGGAGATGATCAGAGACTACCAGACATGATACAGGAAATGATCAGAGACTACCAGACATGATACAGGAAATGATCAGAGGCTGCAGACATGGTACAGGAGATGATCAGAGACTGCAGACATGATACAGGAGATGATCAGAGACTACCAGACATGATACAGGAAATGATCAGAGGCTGCAGACATGGTACAGGAGATGATCAGAGACTGCAGACATGATACAGGAGATGATCAGAGACTACCAGACATGATACAGGAAATGATCAGAGGCTGCAGACATGGTACAGGAGATGATCAGAGACTGCAGACATAATACAGGAGATGATCAGAGACTGCAGACATAATACAGGAGATGATCAGAGACTGCAGACATAGTACAGGAGATGATCAGAGACTGCAGACATAGTAGAGGAGATGATCAGAGACTGCAGACATATTACAGGAGATGGGCAGAGACTGCAGACATAGTACAGGAGATGATCAGAGACTGCAGACATGATACAGGAGATGATCAGAGACTGCAGACATAGTACAGGAGATGATCAGAGACTGCAGACATATTACAGGAGATGGGCAGAGACTGCAGACATAGTACAGGAGATGATCAGAGACTGCAGACATAATACAGGAGATGATCAGAGACTGCAGACATAGTACAGGAGATGATCAGAGACTGCAGACATAGAACAGGAGATGATCAGAGACTGCAGACATAATACAGGAGATGATCACAGACTGCGGACATGATACAGGAGAAGATCAGAGACTGCAGACAGAGTACATTAGATGATCAGAGACTGCAGACATAGTACAGGAGATGATCAGAGACTGCAGACATGATACAGGAGATGATCAGAGACTGCAGACATAGTACAGGAGATGGTCAGAGACTTCAGACATAGTACATGAGATGGTCAGAGACTGCAGATGATCAGAGACTGCAGACATGATACAGGAGATGATCAGAGACTGCAGACATAGTACAGGAGATGATCAGAGACTGCAGACATAGTACAGGAGATGATCAGAGACTGCAGACATAGTACATGAGATGGTCAGAGACTGCAGACATAGTACATTAGATGATCAGAGACTGCAGACATAGTACAGGAGATGATCAGAGACTGCAGACATAATACAGGAGATGATCAGAGACTGCAGACATAGTACAGGAGATGATCAGAGACTGCAGACATAGTACAGGAGATGATCAGAGACTGCAGACATAGTACAGGAGATGATCAGAGACTACCAGACATGATACAGGAAATGATCAGAGACTACCAGACATGATACAGGAAATGATCAGAGGCTGCAGACATGGTACAGGAGATGATCAGAGACTGCAGACATGATACAGGAGATGATCAGAGACTACCAGACATGATACAGGAAATGATCAGAGGCTGCAGACATGGTACAGGAGATGATCAGAGACTGCAGACATGATACAGGAGATGATCAGAGACTACCAGACATGATACAGGAAATGATCAGAGGCTGCAGACATGGTACAGGAGATGATCAGAGACTGCAGACATAATACAGGAGATGATCAGAGACTGCAGACATAGTACAGGAGATGATCAGAGACTGCAGACATAATACAGGAGATGATCAGAGACTGCAGACATAGTACAGGAGATGATCAGAGACTGCAGACATAGTAGAGGAGATGATCAGAGACTGCAGACATATTACAGGAGATGGGCAGAGACTGCAGACATAGTACAGGAGATGATCAGAGACTGCAGACATGATACAGGAGATGATCAGAGACTGCAGACATAGTACAGGAGATGATCAGAGACTGCAGACATATTACAGGAGATGGGCAGAGACTGCAGACATAGTACAGGAGATGATCAGAGACTGCAGACATAATACAGGAGATGATCAGAGACTGCAGACATAGTACAGGAGATGATCAGAGACTGCAGACATAGAACAGGAGATGATCAGAGACTGCAGACATAATACAGGAGATGATCAGAGACTGCAGACATAGTACAGGAGATGATCAGAGACTGCAGACATAATACAGGAGATGATCAGAGACTGCAGACATAATACAGGAGATGATCAGAGACTGCAGACATAGTACAGGAGATGGTCACAGACTGCAGACATAATACAGGAGATGATCAGAGACTGCAGACATAGTACAGGAGATGATCAGAGACGGCAGACATAATACAGGAGATGATCAGAGACGGCAGACATAATACAGGAGATGATCAGAGACTGCAGGCATAGTACAGGAGATGATCAGAGACTGCAGACATAATACAGGAGATGATCAGAGACTGCAGACATAGTACAGGAGATGATCAGAGACTGCAGACATAGTACAGGAGATGGTCAGAGACTGCAGACATAATACAGGAGATGATCAGAGACTGCAGACATAGTACAGGAGATGATCAGAGACTGCAGACACGATACAGGAGATGATCAGAGACTGCGGACATTATACAGTAGATGATCAGAGACTACGGACATGATACAGGAGATGATCAGAAACGGCAGACATAGTACAGGAGATGATCAGAGACTGCAGACATACTATAGGGATGATCAGAGACTGCAGACATAGTACAGGAGATGATCAGAGACTGCAGACATAGTACAGGAGATGATCAGAGACTGCAGACATAGTACAGGAGATGATCAGAGACTGCAGACATAGTACAGGAGATGATCAGAGACTGCAGACATGATACAGGAGATGATCAGAGACTGCAGACATAGTACAGGAGATGATCAGAGACTGCAGACATAGTACATGAGATGGTCAGAGACTGCAGACATAATACAGGAGATGATCAGAGACTGCAGACATAGTACAGGAGATGATCAGAGACTGCAGACATAATACAGGAGATGATCAGAGACTGCAGACATAGTACAGGAGATGATCAGAGACTACCAGACATGATACAGGAGATGATCAGAGACTACCAGACATGATACAGGAAATGATCAGAGGCTGCAGACATGGTACAGGAGATGGGCAGAGACTGCAGACATAATACAGGAGATGATCAGAGACTGAAGACATAGTACAGGAGATGATCAGAGACTGCAGACATAGTACAGGAGATGATCAGAGACTGCAGACATGATACAGGAGATGATCAGAGACTGCAGACATAGTACAGGAGATGGTCAGAGACTGCAGACATAGTACAGGAGATGATCAGAGACTGCAGACATAGTACAGGAGATGGTCAGAGACTGCAGACATAGTACAGGAGATGATCAGAGACTGCAGACATAGTACAGGAGATGATCAGAGACTGCAGACATAGTACAGGAGATGATCAGAGACTGCAGACATAATACAGGAGATGATCAGAGACTGCAGACATGATACAGGAGATGATCAGAGACTGCAGACATGATACAGGAGATGATCAGAGACTGCAGACATAGTACAGGAGATGGTCAGAGACTGCAGACATAGTACAGGAGATGATCAGAGACTGCAGACATGATACAGGAGATGATCAGAGACTGCAGACATAGTACAGGAGATGATCAGAGACTGCAGACATAATACAGGAGATGATCACAGACTGCAGACATAATACAGGAGATGATCAGAGACTGCAGACATAGTACAGGAGATGATCAGAGACTGCAGACATAATACAGGAGATGATCAGAGACTGCAGACATGATACAGGAGATGGTCAGAGACTGCAGACATAATACAGGAGATGATCAGAGACTGCAGACATAGTACAGGAGATGATCAGAGACTGCAGACATAGTACAGGAGATGATCAGAGACTGCAGACATAATACAGGAGATGATCAGAGACTGCAGACATGATACAGGAGATGGTCAGAGACTGCAGACATAATACAGGAGATGATCAGAGACTGCAGACATAGTACAGGAGATGATCAGAGACTGCAGACATAGTACAGGAGATGATGAGAGGCTGCAGACATAATACAGGAGATGATCAGAGACTGCAGGCATGATACAGGAGATGATCACAGACTGCAGACATAATACAGGATATGATCAGAGACTGCAGACATGATACAGGAGATGATCAGAGACTGCAGGCATGATACAGGAGATGGTCAGAGACTGCAGACATAATACAGGAGATGGTCAGAGACTGCAGACATAATACAGGAGATGATCAGAGACTGCAGACATAATACAGGAGATGGTCAGAGACTGCAGACATAATACAGGAGATGATCACAGACTGCAGACATAATACAGGATATGATCAGAGACTGCAGACATGGTACAGGAGATGGTCAGAGACTGCGGACATTATACAGTAGATGATCAGAGACTGCGGACATGATACAGGAGATGATCAGAAACGGCAGACATAGTACAGGAGATGATCAGAGACTGCAGACATGATACAGGAGATGATCAGAGACTGCAGACATGATACAGGAGATGATCGGAGACTCTCTCTTACCTGGTAGAATGAATGGAAGTTTCTCTCTCCCGGCTGCTGCTTGAGGACCCGAGACTGGAATGAGAGAAGAATTATGAGAGGCCGATGCGGCCAGCGATGTGTGATGGAGCCGCTCCACCCACCGACACCAACCTGACAATCGGTTGCATTCGGTGCGGTGTTTGTAAACACTACTGAATATTCACATTATATGATGCGTGTATAGAAGACACAAAACTGTTTGTCCATTCAAAACGGCGTGTAATATAAGTTCTGCGAGAACGGAGGAAAATCGAATGTTGTCAGGCTATGGACTGTGCAAATCAAATGTGTGAATGGGGGAAAATGTTGAATTATGGCCACTAGACTGTGCTAATGAGCGCACTTGTTTTCTATAACACTCAGCGCCACCTAGTGGCCATAATATACTGGACTTGTGGAATTAGTATATCAGACTCTTTCATTTCAGCAAAACCCCCCATATAATGAGATGAGCATTTATTGTATTTCCCTGTAAAACCCTCCTTTGTATAGACATCTAGTACCCCCGAGACTCTGCTGGGTGCTGCCTTCTTGGATGTGATGTCAGAAGCCCCCACTGATGTCACACTCTGTAATATACCCCTTTGCTCCGCCCCCCCTTCCAGCTACATGAAAGGTTATGTAAGGAGAAGAGGGAAGAGGCAGTGGAGCTGGGTCAGCACAGACAGTAATTAGACACTCTCAGTAGAGGAGAAGGAAAGGGCAGTGGAGCTGGGCCAGCACAGACAGTAATTAGACACTCTCAGTAGAGGAGAAGGAAAGGGCAGTGGAGCTGGGCCAGCACAGACAGTAATTAGACACTCAGTAGAGGAGAAGGAAAGGGCAGTGGAGCTGGGCCAGCACAGACAGCAATTAGACACTCAGTAGAGGAGAAGGAAAGGGCAGTGGAGCTGGGCCAGCACAGACAGCAATTAGACACTCTCAGTAGAGGAGAGAGAAAGGGCAGTGGAGCTGGGTCAGCACAGACAGTAATTAAACACTCCCGGAAGAGGGGAAGGAAAATGCAGAGGAGCTGGGCCAGCACAGACAGCAATTAGACACTCTCAATAGAGGAGAAGGAAAGGGCAGTGGAGCTGGGTCAGCACAGACAGCATATTGGGAGGGATCATTCCTCTGTACGGTTGGGCTCACCTTTTCCAGCAGGTAGTTGTTGATGTGTCCTCCGGTTGGGTCGCCCTTGAAGTCAAAGTTGATGTCCATGTATTTGCCGAATCTGCTGGAGTTGTCGTTCCGGTTGGTTTTGGCGTTTCCGAAAGCCTCGAGGACGCAGTTGGATTTCAAGAGAACGTTCTTCACCCTGGAGAGGAGGAGGGGGAGGGGGACACGGTGAAGGGTGGCCCCGAAACGCGCTTCTCTCTGGATCTGAATTGGTGAAGAGGAGCAACGATGGGAGTCCTTGAAAGGACAACCTCCAAGGAGCGTCCCCTGAAAGTGAACCCCCATAATGGGCAGTGCCCTGGTGCCAGGGAGCGCCGCGAGTTGCCTCCGCTAATTTGGTGAGGAAACGATTTCAGCCAACGAAACCCAACTTCGGAGTTTGTTAATGATAACAAGAAAGGCAATACAATAGATCCAGCAACCATAGACAGCCCAGCGACAATAGATCCCCCTCCAGCAACAATGCATACCCAACAGCCAGCATCAATTGACCCTTCAGCAAACAGCAACATTAGACCCCTCTCTCAACAGTAGATCCCCCCCAGCAACGATTGACACCCCCCCCCCCAGAAACATAAGACCCACTCCCAGCAACAATAGATCGCCTGCAAGAAAAGATTCCATCCAGCATCAATAGACCCTCCAACAGCCAACTACAAAGATCCTCCCGCAGCCAACTACAAAGACCCCTTCCTCAACAGTAGATCCCACCCAGCAACGATTGACCCACTCAGGAAACATAAGACCCACTCCCAGCAACAATAGATCGCCAGCAAAAAAAAAAGATTCCATCCAACATCAATAGACCCTCCAGCAGCCAACTACAAAGATCCTCCAGCAGCCAGCTACAAAGACCCCTCCCTCAACAGTAGATCCCACCTAGCAACGATTGACCCCCCCCCCCCCCCCCGGAAACATAAGACCCACTCCCAGCAACAATAGATCTCCAGCAAAAAAATATTCCATCCAGCATCAATAGACCCTCCAGCAGCCAACTACAAAGATCCTCCAGCAGCCAGCTACAAAGACCCCTCCCTCAACAGTAGATCCCACCCAGCAACGATTGACCCCCCCGGAAACAGAAGACCCACTCCCAGCAACAATAGATCGCCAGCAAAAAAAAAAGATTCCATCCAACATCAATAGACCCTCCAGCAGCCAACTACAAAGATCCTCCAGCAGCCAGCTACAAAGACCCCTCCCTCAACAGTAGATCCCACCTAGCAACGATTGACCCCCCCCCCCCCCCCCCCCGGAAACATAAGACCCACTCCCAGCAACAATAGATCTCCAGCAAAAAAATATTCCATCCAGCATCAATAGACCCTCCAGCAGCCAACTACAAAGATCCTCCAGCAGCCAGCTACAAAGACCCCTCCCTCAACAGTAGATCCCACCCAGCAACGATTGACCCCCCCGGAAACAGAAGACCCACTCCCAGCAACAATAGATCGCCAACAAAAAAAAAGATTCCATCCAACATCAATAGACCCTCCAGCAGCCAACTACAAAAGATCCTCCAGCAGCCAGCTACAAAGACCCCTCCCTCAACAGTAGATCCCACCCAGCAACGATTGACCCCCTGAAACATAAGACCCACTCCCAGCAACAATAGATCCCCAGCAAAAAAAATATTCCATCCAGCATCAATAGACCCTCCAGCAGCCAACTACAAAAGATCCTCCAGCAGCCAGCTACAAAGACCCCTCCCTCAACAGTAGATCCCACCCAGCAACGATTGAACACCTGAAACACAAGACCCACTCCCAGAAACAATAGATCGCCAGCAAAAAAAAAAGATTCCATCCAGCATCAATAGACCCTCCAGCAGCCAACTACAAAAGACCCTCCAGCAGCCAGCTACAAAGACCCCTCCCTCAACAGTAGATCCCACCCAGCAACGATTAACCCCCCCCCCCCGGAAACAGAAGACCCACTCCCAGCAACAATAGATCGCCAACAAAAAAAAAGATTCCATCCAGCATCAATAGACCCTCCAGCAGCCAACGACAAAGACCCTCCAGCAGCCAGCTACAAAGACCCCTCCCTCAACAGTAGATCCCACCCAGCTCGATTGACCACCTGAAACACAAGAACCACTCCCAGGAACAATAGATCGCCAGCAAAAAAAGATTCCATCCAGCATCAATAGACCCTCCAGCAGCCAGCTACAAAGACCCCTCCCTCAACAGTAGATTCCTCCCAGCAGCTATTGCCCCCCCCTGCAACATAAGACCCACACCCAGCAATGATAGATCCCCCACAAGCAACAGAAGTCCTCCCCAGCAACAGTAGACCTCCTTCCTTCCCAAAAATAGATCCCCTCAAGCAACCATAGATTCCTCAACAGCCAGCATGAAGACTCTCCAGCACACCCCCAACTGCCATTCCGTTCTGGAGGTGCCGGAACTGCGTTCCAAACCAAGTTCCTGCTGAAAAGAAAGCCCCGCTTTTAGTCTATTTTCTCTCCAGGGCAAATGTTCTTCTCAAAATGAATCAGGAAATACCACATTATGGCCACAAGATGGAGACAGGTGACGATCATAGTAAATACGTATTTATCTCCTGTGATCATCAGCTCCATCTAGTGTTCGTCATCATGCAGCGTTTTCACTATATGAAGAAAATTTGACCCGGAGAGAAAATAACCAAAAAAGGTTACATTTTACCCCCTTATCTTTAAGTATTTATAGTATTTATATATATATATATTAAAAAAATAAATAAAATTACAGAGCTAATTGTCCCGTGAAACTGGGCTAAATCAAATGTTTTATTTTTTTTCTTCAGGGAGATAAATATGTATATTAAAAAAATAATAATATCATTATAGATGTATTTATATCGAATATACAGTTGTGCTCATAAGTTTACATACCCCGGCAGAATTTATGATTTCTTGGCCATTTTTCAGAGGATATGAATGAGAACCCAAAGACTTCCCTCTCACTCCTGGTCAGTGATTGGCTGAAGCCATTTATTATCAGTCATCTGTGTTTACTCTTCTTATATCATAATGGCAACAGAAACTACCCAAATGACCCCGATCAAAAGTTTACACACCCCAGTTCTTAACCACTTGCCGCCCGCCCTATTACAAATTGACGGCGGCAAAGTGGTTGCATAATCCTGACCGGACGTCATATGACGTGATCAGGATTATGAGCCGCTGCGCGCCCCCGGGGGCGCGCATCGCGGCGATCGTTGTTGCGGGGTGTCAGTCTGACACCTGGCAACTACGATCTTGGTAAAGAGTCTCCGACGGAGACTCTTTACCACGTGATCAGCCGTGTCCAATCGCGGCTGATCACAGTGTAAATAGGAAGAGCCGGTGATCGGCTTTTCCTCACTTATGTCTGTCAGACGCGAGTAGAGGAGAGCCGATCGGCTGCTCCTCTGACAGGGGGGGTCTGTGCTGATCGATTAACAGCACAGCCCCCACCGAGGATGCCCACACTGGACCACCAGGGATGCCACCAGACCACCAGGGATGCTAAGCAAAAGGTAATCCTCCCTAGACCACCAGGGATGCCAGTCAGCACAATGGATGCCAATCAGTGCCCATAATGGGCATCACTGATTGGCATGCATTATTGTTTGGCACTGATTGGCATCCATTAGTACAGTATAACACCAATGCTGCCTATGAGTGCCCACCTGTGGCACCTATCAGTGCCCACCTGTGCCGCCTATCAGTGCCCACATGTGCTGCCTATCAGTGCCCACCTGTGCCGCCTATCAGTGCCCACCTGTGCCGCTTATCCATGCCCATCTGTGCCGCCTATCCATGCCCATCTGTGCCGCCTATCCATGCCCATCTGTGCCGCCCATCCATGCCAATCCATGCCAGCTATCAGTGCCAATTTGTGCCACCTATCAGTGTCCATCCGTGTCGCCCATCTGTGTCGCCCATCAGTGCCGCCTGTCAGTGCCGCCTATCAGTGTCCATCAATGTCACCTCATCAGTGCCACTTCACTGGTGCCACATCATTGGTGCCCATCAGTGCCGCCTTATCAGTGCCCATCAGTGAAGGAGAAAACGTACTTATTTACAAAGTTTTGAAACTGAAACAAAAAAAAAACATTTTTTTTTTCAAAATTTTCGGTATTTTTTTATTTGTAGCGCAAAAAAAAAAAAACGCAGAGGTGATCAAATACCACCAAAAGAAAGCTCTATTTGTGGGAAAAAAAATGATAAAAATTTCATTTGGGTAAAGTGTAGCATGACCGCGCAATTGTCATTCAAAGTGCGACAGCGCTGAAAGCTCAAAATTGGTCTGGGCAGGAAGGTGTTTAAGTGCCCTGTATTGAAGTGGTTAATACCGTGTATTGCCCCCTTTTAACATCAATGACGGCTTGAAGTCTTCTGTGGTATTTGTGGATGAGGCTCTTTATCTTCTCAGGTGGTGAAGTTGCCCATTCCTCTTGGCACAAAGCCTCCAGTTCCTGTAATTCTTGGGTTGTCTTCCATGAATGACACGTTTGAGATCTCCCCAGAGGGGTTCAATGATATTGAGGTCAGGAGACTGAGACTCCAGAACCTTCACTTTATTCTGCCGCAGCCAATGACAGGAGGACTTGATCTTGTGTTTTGGATCATTGTCATGTTGGAAGGTCCGAGTACGTCCCATGAGCAGCTTCCTGGCTGATGAATGTAAATGTTCCTCCAGTAATTTTTTGATAACATTCTGCATTCATCTTGCCAACAATTGTGACCAAATTTCCTGTGGCCTTTTGTTGCTCACACATCCCCCAAACATCAGCGCTCCACCTCCGTGTTTCACAGTAGGGATGGTGGACCTTTCATCATAGGTCTTGTTGACTCAAATGTAGTGTTTATGGGTTGTGGCCAAAAAGCTCAATGTTGGTCTCCTCACTCCAAATGACTTTGTGCCGGAAGGTTTGAGGCTTGTCTCTGTGCTGTTTGGTGTATTGTAAGCCGGATACTTTGTATTTGAGTAGTATTGTCTTTCATCTGGCGATTCGACCATGCAGTATTGTCTTTCTTCAAGTGCCTCCTTATTGTGCATCTTGAAACAACCACAGAGAGTCCTGTATTTCACTTGAAGTTATTTGTGGGGTTTTTCTTTGCATCCCGAAAATTTTTTCCTGGCAGTTGTGGCTGAAATTTTAGTTGGTCTACCTGACCGAGGTTTGTTTTCAACAGAACCCCTTATTTTCCACTTCTTGGTTAGAATTTGAACACTGCTGATTGACATTCTCAATTCCTTGGATATCTTTTTATATCTTTTTCCTGTTTTATACAGTTCAACTACCTTTTCCCGCAGATCCTTTGACAATTCTTTTGCTTTCCCCCCATGACTCAGAATCCAGAAACGTCAGTGCGGCACTGGATGAAAGATGCAGATGTAGCACACTGGGGTTTAGTCAGGGAGCTCCTCACCAAATTCCTTGTCAGGAGTAGCTACTGTAGTTAATTACTAGGGATCCAGTGACTTCTCCCAAAGTTTGACCTGGTGTCACGTACCTGGTGGTTGAGCCCACGGATGCTGGGAGCGGCAACTCGTATTCCTCTGGCTCAGGAACTCCTGGTAGAGAGGACAGCGGTTCGAGAACGCAGAAGGGGCACAAGCGTCTAGCAGGACACCGGTGCAAGGGCTAGTCCGGCTCCAGGAACTGAGGAGGACCAGATGCAGGCTGGAACTGAGATCAGCAGGAAGCAGGAGCTGCAGGAACACACACACACGCTGGAGAGGCGGGGAAGGTGTCTTGTGGTACGGATCCACTCTGCAGACCTTCAAGCAGGTAGAGTAGAATACTGGAAGGCAGGAACAGTAGTGGAACAGCAGGCTAGGCGTAGTCGTGGACAGGCCGGGTCAGGAACAGGCAGGCAGGTAAGGCACCGAATCAGCAGGCAGGAGAATCGTCAGACAAGCCGGGGTCGTAGGCAGGCAGCAAGCAAGGAGTCGTCCGGGATAAGCCGAGTCACAAGAGTAAGCAGGAATCAGACAGGTACAGAGGGGTCTCTTCAGGAACGCTGTAGACCGGACAGCAAGGAGGCAAGGTAACAGGTCCCTTTAAATAACCCCTTTGGCGCCAAGAGCTGTCACGCCGCGCGCCAGCGCGCACGTTCACAAACCAACCTCTCCGCGCACCCGCGTGCGCCCAACATCACTAGCGCGCACCCGCGCGCGCCCGGCAGCAGCAGCGCGCACCAGCGTTAATGCGCCCATCAGAGCAACCGCGCACCCGCGTGCGCCCACCCGCGTTGGCGCGCACCCGCGTGCGCCTCTCCGGGGACAGTCGGACGATCGGGCCGACCTTCTTGACACCTGGTTGTACTTTACTCTTCTACCACCAGGTGGCCGGGCACTTGGAGGTATTAGATTGAGTAGGACAACTTAAGGTCAGGTTATGGGTATATGGGGTATCTCAGCCAATGGGTAGGGATTTTGTTGAATCCCTTGGCCTGCTGGGAAAGCCTATATAGTTGGGCGAGGTCAGGTGATCCAGGTTCTTGTGTGGCACCCAGACAGTGGTCTGGGTGGACATGTGTTGTATATGTCCCAGGCCGGAGATTAGGCCTATCCAGGGGACTGTGGACATCAGGCTACCAGGCCATGTGAGGGCCTATCCAGAAGTACGGGAGCAGCTCAGGGTTGGGACTGCGACTTGCAGTCCATCCAACCAAAAGTGACGGTTCTGCCGGCCGGAGAACCTGTCGGTGGTCGGAGGTAGAAGGGAAACTGTCGCCACAAAGGGACTACCTTTACCAGGGATCACAGGAAGTAACTGAAACAAGCACCAGAGCGGTATTCTCACCACCCATCTCCATAACAATGCAGGGCGGACGCGCCATCAAAACGTCACGTCCGCCCATAGTTCTTATAGGGCCATTTTTATTTTTTTAAATGGCTTTTTTTTTTTTCTTTTTTTTTGCATTTTAGTGTAAATATGAGATGTCAGATCTTTTTGACCCTCAGATATCACATTTAAAAGGTCCTGTCATGCTTTTTTTTTTCTATTACAAGGGATGTTTACAATCCTTTGTAATATGAATAAAAGTGACACAATTAAAAAAAAAAAAAAAAAAAAAAGTTTTTTAAAAAAAAACTGTGGAAAAATAAAAAATAAAAAGGTAAAAAAATAAGAAAAAAAAACATTTTTAAACGCGCCCCGAGCTCCTGTGCAGAAGCTCTCGCATACCTGAGTAGCTCTCGCATATCAAAACGGCGTTCAAACCACTCATGTGAGGTGTCGCCGCGATCGGTGGAGCGAGAGCAATAATTCTAGCCCTGGACCTCTTCTGCAACTCAAAACATGCAACCTGTAGAATTTTTTTTTTAACGTTGCCTATGGAGATTTTTTAAAGCTAAAATGTTGTCGCCATTCCACGAGCGGGGCGCAAATTTGAAACGTGACATGTTGGGTATCAAATTACTCGGTGTATCTTTTACAATATAAAAAAAATTAGGCTAATTTTACTGTTGTCTTATTTTTTTCATTCAAAAAAGTGTATTTTTTCCCCCAAAAAAAAGTGTGCTTGTAAGACCGCTGCGCAAAAATCTCCATAAGCGACATTTAAAAAATTCTACAGGTTGCATTTTTTGCGTTACAGACGAGGTCTAGGGCTAGAATTATTGCTCTCGCTCTACCGATCGCGGCAATACCTTACATGTGTGGTTTGACCACCGTTTTCATATGCGGGCGCTACTCATGTATGCGCTCACTTCTGTGCGCAAGCTCGTCGTGACGGGGTGTCTTTAAAAACCTTTTTTTTTTTCTTATTTATTTTAATTGATTTTATTTATTTTTACACTGTTTTTTTTTTTTTTTTAAATCCCTTGTAATAGAAAAAAGCATGACAGGTCCTCTTAAATACACAGTTGACTGATAATAAATGGCTTCAGCCAATCACTGACCGTGAGTGAAAGAACAGTTTTTGTGTTATCATTCGTATTCTCCGAAAAATTGGCCAGAAATCATAAATTCTGCCGGGGTATGTAAACTTATGAGCAAAACTATATATATATATATATTTAATTTATTGTATTATTTTTATTTTATTTTTTAGTACGTTTTATATATAGTACAGATATAGAGAAACATTTTAAAAGACAAAACTTTAGCCGATTAAAGTAAATCTGATAAAGATCTGAGGTAAAGGCCGTAGTCTGGAGGTGTAAAAATTTTGAAATGAATAAACGAAACCTACTGGTCCACCAAATAGTGCACATGACGAGGAAGAGGCACGTAAGTATCAAAAATAAGTTGTGTGGTTTCCCTCTGTGAGGATGGGGGCTGTACAAACTACTCAACAATTAGGGACGGCTCTGACTGTCACATCTGAGTCATTACTTTGTAGCCGGCTGAAGTCAGCCAATGGTAGTCTGTGTTTCCTTTCAGTATCATATATGGTAGTCATTTGCTAAGACGTATATCATACTTGTGAAAACAATTTCTCTTCTTTCATTTCTCTATGAAGAGTTTGGGACTTTTCTGTCTTGACAATAAATTATTATTGGTTGGCCTCCCTGGACAGTAGGTTCTTACTGCCACTTAGGAACATTAGTGCCTAAGCTATGACCAAGATCTATCTACTTGACATGACAGCCAAGATCTACTGTATCTACCTTGACATGGTGGCCAAGATCTATCTGCCTTGACATGATGGCCAAGATCTATTTACTTTGACCTGATGGTCAAGACCTATCTACCTTGACATGATGGCCAAGACCTATCTACCTTGACATGATGGCCAAGACCTATCTACCTTGACATGATGGCCAAGATCTATTTACTTTGACCTGATGGTCAAGACCTATCTACCTTGACATGTTCACCAAGATCTATCTACCTTGACATGGTGGTCAAGATCTATCTGCCTTGACATGATGGCCAAGATCTATTTACTTTGACCTGATGGTCAAGACCTATCTACCTTGACATGATGGCCAAGACCTATCTACCTTGACATGATGGCCAAGATCTATTTACATTGACCTGATGGTCAAGACCTATCTACCTTGACATGTTCACCAAGATCTATCTACCTTTACATAATGCTCAAGACCTATCAACATTGACATGTTCACCAAGATCTATCTGCCTTGACAGAATGGCCAAGATCTATCTACCTTCACATGATGGCCAAGACCTACTGTATCTGTAAATGACACCTCCACAGCTGGGCAGGGCTGGATTGGGACAAAAATTTGGCCCTGGACTTCATCATGACCGGCCCACTTTAAGTTTGACTGTACCCACCAGAAGCCCCCTTCACATCAGAGTCCCCATCAGAAGCCGCCTTCACATCAGAGTGCCCATCAGCAGCCCCTTCAAATCAGAGTCCCCACCAGCAGCCCCATTCACATCAGAGTCCCTACCAGCAGCCCCCTTCACATCAGAGTCCCCACCAGCAGCCCCCTTCACATCAGAGTCCCCACCAGCAGCCCCCTTCAAATCAGAGTCCCCATCAGCAACCCCCTTCAAATCAGAGTCCCCACCAGCAGCCCCCTTCAAATCAGAGTCCCCATCAGAAGCCGTCTTCACATCAGAGTCCCCATCAGCAGCCCCCTTCACACCAGAGTCCCCACCGACAGCCCCTTCACACCAGAGTCCCCATCAGAAGCCCCCTTCACACCAGAGTCCCCATCAGAAGCCCCTTTCACACCAGAGTCCCCATCAAAAGCCGCCTTCACAACAGAGTCTCCATCAGAAGCCGCCTTCACAACAGAGTCCCCATCAGCAGCCCTTTCACATCAGAGTCCCCATCAGCAGCCCCCTTCACACCAGAGTCCCCATCAGCAGCCCCCTTTACACCAGAGTCCCCATCAGCAGCCTCCTTCACACCAGAGTCCCCATCAGCAGCCCCCTTCACACCAGAGTCCCCATCAGCAGCCCCCTTCACATCAGAGTCCCCATCAGCAGCCCCCTTCACATCAGAGTCCCCATCAGCAGCCCCCTTCACATCAGAGTCCCCACCAGCAGCCCCCTTCACATCAGAGTCCCCACCAGCAGCCCCTTCACATCAGTCCCCATCAGAAGCCCCCTTCACATCAGAGTCCCACCAGAAACCCCCTTCACATCAGAGTCCCCATCAGAAGCCCCATTCATATCAGAGTCCCCACCAGCAGCCCTCTTCACATTAGTCCCCACCAGCAGCCCTCTTAACATCAGTCCCCACCAGCAGCCCCCTTCACATCAGAGTCCCCACCAGCAGCCCCCTTCACATCAGTCCCCACCAGCAGCCCCCTTCACATCAGAGTCCCCACCAGCAGCCCCCTTCACATCAGAGTCCCCACCAGCAGCCCCTTCACATCAGAGTCCCCACCAGCAGCCCCCTTCACATCAGGGTCCACATCAGAAGCCCCCTTCACATCAGTCGCAATCAGAAGCCCCCTTCACATCAGAGTCCCCACCAGCAGCCCCCTTCACATCAGTCGCAATCAGAAGCCCCCTTCACATCAGAGCATCCTCCCTCTCCTCCCCCTCCCACATGTACTCACAGTTTTGAAGGCAGCTTTTTGTTCCTCTCTGTGATAACAAGTGATAAGGGGAGAGAGGAAGGAAAGTCTGCCGGCTGTCTATCTCCTCCTGCAGGCTGGAGAGAGCATAACACCTAATGCTCTCTCCAGCAAGTGATGGAGCTGCTCCTCCTGACAGGAGTGAAATTGCGATCACTCACTGTCAGAGAGGAGCGGCTCCAGGACTGCATCTGACTGGCCCACTGAGCCATTCGGCCCACCTGAAAACTCCCGGTAGTCCCGATTGCCAGTCCATGCCTGCAGCTGTTTTTTTTAGGGCAGTCTCTCCTCTACTTCCTCTCCAGCCTTCAGTAAAGGGAAATGTTGATAGCTGGTTCTGTCACATGTCCGTCATTCACCAAAATATAATATGACGGTCCTAATTCAAGTTTTTCCTTCTTGGGTGGGTGGCAGATGTAAACGAAACTGAATTCTCTGTCTAGTACTGCATAACTTTATTCTGGGGAACCTCTTAAAATCACAAAACCCTGTTATGGAAAACTTCAAAAATGTGCCCAGGCTTCCCAGGAGTAAGTGAGCGCTGATATCCCACCATGTTTTTCAGTGACCGCAAACGTACCTTTCCACCTCCTCTCTCTGGGTGGGGTTGGTGATGGCAGCAATATATTGCATGATGTATTTGCTGGCCTCTGTCTTCCCAGCTCCACTCTCTCCTGCAGGGGAAAGAACACACAAGGGGTCAGCTTCTGTTAAGGGAAAAACTGTGTTCAGCTGTTTGAGACTAAAAGTGGTGCTAATCAGCTATTGGCGCCAAGGCGGGGGTAAGGAATGGGCAGGAGGGGAAGCTGACCCAGGCGCATTTTGGCACAAGTGGCTGCATATGATGGGCACAGTGGCTGCGTTTGATGTGCACAATGGATACATCTGACGGGCACAATGGCTGCATTTGGTGGGCACAGTGGCTGCATTTGATGGGCACAGCAAGGCTGCAATTGATGGGGGGGGTTCAGTATTTTTCAGTTTGAGCACCAGCCGCCACTGGCTGTATGGTCTTGGTCACCATGCTGCAACTCAGTTTTCAGGGTCTTGGCAATTGTCTTATAGCCTAGGCCATCTTTATGTAGAGCAACAATTCTTTTTTTCAGATCCTCAAAGTTCTTTGCCATGAGGTGCCATGTTGAACTTCCAGAGACCAGTATGAGAGAGTGAGAGCGATAACACCAAATTTAGCACACCTGCTCCCCATTCACACCTGAGACCTTGTAACACTAATGAGTCACATGACACCGGGGAGGGAAAATGGCTAATTGGGCACAATTTGGACATTTTCACTTAGGGGCGTACTGACTTGTGTTGTCAGTGGTTTAGATATCAATGGCTGTGTGTTGAGTTATTTTGAGAGGACAGCAAATTTACACTGTTATACAAGCTGTACACTCACTACTTTACATTGTAGCAAATTGTAATTTATTCAGTGTTGTCACATGTGAAGATATAATAAAATATTTACAAAAATGTGAGGGGTGTACTCACTTTTGTGAGATACTGTACCTTGTCAAGGCCAGGATCTATCTGCCTTGACATGATGGACAAGATCTATTTACATTGACATGATGGCCAAGATCTATCAGCTTTGGCATGATGGCCAAGATCTATCTGCCTTGACATGATGGCCAAGATCTATCAGCTTTGGCATGATGGCCAAGACCTATCTACCTTGATGTGATGGCCATGAGCTATCTGCTTTGACATAATGGCCAAGGCCCATCTACCTTGACAAGATTGCCAAGATATATCTGTCTTGACATGATGGCCAGGACCTAGCTACCTTGATGTGATGGCCAAGATCTATCTGCATTGACATGATGGCCAAGGCCTATCTACCTTGTTGTGATGGCCAAGGTCTATTTGCCTTGACAAGATGGCCAAGATCTATCTGTCTTGACATGATGGGCAAGACTAATCTACCTTGATGTTATGGCCAAGATCTATCTGCCTTGACAAGATGGCAGAGACCTATCTACCTTGATGTGATATCCAAGATCTATCTGCCTTGACACGATGGCTAAGACTTATCTACCTTGATGTGATGGCCAAGATCTATCTACCTTAATGTGATGGCCAAGGCATTTCTGCCAGACTGCTGGTTGGAAGCTAAACAGTGGGGACCTTGAGTGGAGAGCGTGAACTAGTTTTGCTTTTGACTGCTGGTGATTGCTGTGTTGCATTTTAGGTTCTTTTTATGGCTTTTTCTTGTAGCTTTTTAATACCTTTTTCTGTCCCTTTTTAAGTAGCCTTTTTTTTCTTTGCTTCCTTCACTCTACTAATTAAGGGGAATGGTTAATTGTTCATATGTGCTTGAGGCCTATATAACCTTCTGTAGAACTCATTGTGAGCCTCATTGTGAAGCAGCCGGAAACTTTGAGCTTGCTGGAACTTAGACCAAGTGGAACTGGACTAAGTGGTGACTTAAAAACCAGAGTTGGTGGAACTGGACTAAGTGGTGAGTTTAAAACCAGAGTTGAAAACAAGAGTTTATAACAGGGGTCAAGTATCTGTGTAGGGTGAGTATGTACCTCCTGTGTATTGTAAGAACATGAGTGCTGCGAGTGCACGTGGGCTGTATTGAGTATTAGTGTCAGGTAGTACCTGTGTATTGTGAGTACCTGAGTGTTGTCTGAGTAATGAGTGTGGATCGTTAGTACTTGTGTATTGTGTGTGTGCACGTGGGTCTGCGAGAGCCTGTGTATTGTCTTGTTGGTACCTGTGTATTGTCTTGTTGTGTATTACTGTCAGGAAGCTGGTTGTTGGGTAATTTGGACAGGGTAAAATCCCCAACACTCATTAAATTAGTGGGTGTGATGCCCGTCAGAGATGCAACTAGTTGTACATCTTGCAGCATGTATGCGTTCCTTGATAATCCGATCGAGGGTGAATACTGCTGTGCAAAATGTGAGCACATTGTTTCCCGGGATGCCCAGGTTCTGAATCTGAGGACGTAACTGTCGGCACTGAAAAGACCCTCCATACTAAAGGAGAGCAAGGAACATACACGGCAGGTGCCGGCAAGGGCCAGCACAGAGGCGGGTGGAGACAAAGAAGTGCAGGCACTAGGAAAAAGTAGATGGGTGACGGTCAGAAAAGGTAGAGGGGGAAGTGCAAGGGAGGTCGATCCAGGGCTGGAGCTTCCCAATAAGTACGCTCCATTGAGTGACATTGGGGAAACCAGTCAGGGACCAGCACTGCTGGAGCTGAGGGATTCTCCTTGCTGCCGGGGGAAGTACTCCTCCAGTGAGAGTTGGGGGGAATCGAAGGGAAAGGAAAGACAGATTCTGGTGGTAGGGGACTCAATTCTTAGAGAGGGCAATCTGTAGCAAAGACCTGAAGTGCCGAACTGTATGTTGTCTACCGGGTGCTTGGGTTTGGCACATAACGAATCAAAGGACAGATTACTGGGAGGGGCTGGGGAAGACCCATCTGTCATGGTGCACGTTGGCACCAATGACAAAGTCAGAGACAGATGGAGTGTCCTAAAGAACGATTTTGGGGACTTGGGAGCTAAATTGAGGAAAAGGACCTCCAAGGTAGTATTCTCAGGAATACTACCAGTACATCGAGCCACACCAGAAAGGCAGAGGGAAATTAGGGAAGTAAACAAGTGGCTGAGGAACTGATGTAGTAAGGAGGGGTTTGGGGTCCTGGAGGATTGGGCCAACTTCTCAGTCGGTCACCAGTTCTATAGAAGGGATGGACTGCACCTACATGAGGAGAGTGAAGATCTGCTGGGAGTGAAGATGGCCAAAAGTTAGAGGGGTTTTTAAACTAGGCAACGGGGGGGGGGAGTCCAGAGCTAGAGATAGTCAGCGCGGAACATATTCTAGAGGGTAGTATTGGGGCATTTGTGGTAGGTTGACTAAAGCACATAAACCCAAGGTAAATATAGAAAGTCCTATTTGCAATCTTGGAACACAAAATAAAAGGATAGAATGTGACCGGTCTAAACTATGTGGTATGTTCACCAATGCCAGGAGCCTGGCAGACAAGATGGGTGAACTAGAGATACTTTTGTACAAGGAGGATTTGGAATTTGTGGGAAATTCAGAGGCCTGATTCAACAGCTCTCATGATTGTCTGGCAACCATTGAAGGGTATACCTTACATCACTAAGGGAGCTAGGGAGGAGGTGGAATCCTTATGGGTAGAGCTCCAAAGGGATGGAGCAAAGGGGAAAATAATACTGGGAGTATGCTAAAGGCCTCCTAACCTGAGGGGGGAGGGGGAGACAGATCTCCTATCACAAGTTGGATTAGCAGCAAGGATGGGAAGTGTTATCATAATCGGGGATTTTAATTATCCAGACGTAGACTGGGCGGAGGGGATCGTGCATTCATCTAAGGCTCGCCAGTTCCTAAATATCTTGCAGGACAATTTCATGGTTCAGATGGTAGATGCACCAACTAGAAATAAAGCGTTACTGGATCTACTGATTACCAACAATACAGACCTGATCACGGATGTGGAAATACGGGGTAATTAAGGAAACGGTGATCACAGGTCAATTGGCTTCAGTAAAAATCACACAAATTGGAAACATTAGGGGAATACAAAGACATGGAATTTCAAAAGAGCCAACTTCCCTAAACTACGAACCTTGCTAGAAGGCATAAATTGGGATAAAATCTTAGGAACAAAGAACATGGAGGAGAGATGGGTTTGCTTTAAGAGCATATTAAATAAGGGCATTAGCTAGTGCATCCCATTGGATAATAAATTAAAAAGAGCAAACAAAAGTCCTGGATGGCCTAACTCCAATGTAAAAATGCATATACAGCAAAAGCAAAGGAGAAGGCATTCAAAAAATGCAAGGTTGAGGGATCATCATCAGCATTCAGACTTTATAAAGAATGCAACAAGAAATGTAAGGGTGCAATAAGGACGACTCAGATAGAACACTAAAGACACATAGCGGAAGAGAGCAAAAAAAAAAATCCCAAGAAATTCTTTATGTATGTAAACAGTAAAAAAGGGAGGACAGACCATATTGGCCCCATAAAGAATGAGGAAGGACATCTGGTTACAAAGGATGGGGAGATGGCAAAGATTGAATTTATTCTTCTCCTCAGTCTTCACGAGGGAATCGGGGGTTCAGTAACCAAAACTGCAGTGTTTATCCTCATGACACATCACAGGAAGCACCTCCATGGTTAAAAGAGGACAGCATTAAAATTAGACTTGGGAAACTTAATATTAATAAATTAACTGGGACCAGATGGCTTGCATCCAAGGGTACTCAGGGAACTCAGTCAAGTAATTGCCAGACCATTGTTCCTAATTTTTACTGACTGGAATGGTACCAGCTGATTGGAGAAAAGCCAATGTAGCACCAATATTTAGAAAGGGCCTAAAATACATCCCTGGGAATTACAGACCAGTTAGCCCAACATCAATAGTATGCAAGCTCTTGGAGGAGATGATAAGGGACTATATACAAGATTTTAGTAATGAGAACGGTATCATTAGCAGTAACCAGCATGGATTCATGAAGAATCGTTCTTGCCAAACCAATCTATTAACCTTCTATGAGGAAGTGAGTTGCTATCTAGATAAAGGAAGGCCCGTAGACGTGGTGTATCTGGATAAAGGAAGGCCCGTAGATGTGGTATATCTGGATTTTGCAAAAGCATTTGATACAGTTCCCCATAAATGTTTACTGTACAAAATTAGGTTAGTTGGCATGGACCATAGGGTAAGTACATGGATTGAAAACTGGCAACAAGGGCGAGTTCAGAGGGTAGTAGTGATAAATGGGGAGTACTCAGAATGGTCAGGGGTGGGTAGTGGGGTCCCCCAGGGTTCTGTGCTGGCACCAATCCTATTTAATTTGTTCATAAACGACCTGGAGGATGGGGATGGGGTAAACAGTTCAATCTCTGTATTTGCAGACAATACTAAGCTAAGCAGGGCAATAACTTCTCCGCAGGATGTGGAAACCTTGCAAAAAAATCTGAACAAATGAATCGGGTGGGCAACTACGTGACAAATGAGGTTTAATGTAGAAAAATGTAAAATAATGCATTTGGGTGGCAAAAGTATGAATGCAATCTACTCACTGGGGGGAGAATATCTGGGGGGATCTAGGAGGGAGAAGGACCTGGGGGTCCTAGTAGATGATGGGCTCAGCAATGCCAAGCTGCTGCTAACAAAGCAGACAGAATATTGGCATTAAAAATGGGATCAACACCAGAGAAAAAACGATAATTCTCCCGCTCTACAAGACTCTGGTCCGGCCGCACCTGGAGTATGCTGTCCAGTTCTGGGCACCAGTCCTCAGGAAGGATGTACTGGAAACGGAGGGAGTACAAAGAAGGGCAACAAAGTTAATAAAGGGTCTGGAGGATATTAGTTATGAGGAAAGGTTGTGAGTAGGGATGGCCGAATGGTTCACCCGGCGGTCGGTTCGCGGCAAATTTTGCCTGTTCGCGATTCGCCGGATCGGCGGACTATTGCCGCTGTTCGCCCCGGCGGACTTATGTGTTGACAGTGTGAAAGAACTTTGACCCATGATGACACATCCATCATGGGGTACAGGACAGCCAATTGAGACATTACAGCACATGGACACTTGGACATTCCCCCTAACTTCTAAATAGACCCGACCATTTTACATTCTTTCTTATGTCATTATAGGGAGAGGTTGCTGTGTGGAGCAGGGAGAGACTGCAGTGACACAAATCGCTAGCTATTAGGTCCACAAAAGTCCTTTTAGGGACTGGTATGGTATAGGTGTAGTACAGTATATAGGGTTCAGTGCACTGCTGTGCTTGTGATTGCAGCAGCCTGTCTTTTTGTGAGTGCAGGGAGGGACAGGATGCTGTGTGGAGCAGAGACAGTCAGTTTAATCACTAGCTATTACTATTAGGTCCACAAAGGTCCTTTTAAGGACTGGTATAGGTGTACAGTATATAGGGTTGTACACGTATAATATACTTTCTTCCAAATATAGAAAGAATATTATACTTGACTGCTGCCCTATTCTGCAGCAGTCCTTTATCAGTGTAGGGACTGAGGTACAGTCTGCTAATCACTAGCTACTAGTTCCACAAAGGTCCTTGTAAGGACTGGTATAGGTCCACAATATATAGGGTTGTGGTGCACTGCTGCAGATTGTTGCCCTATTCTGCAGCAGTCCTTTATCAGTGTAGGGACTGAGGTACAGTCTGCTAATCACTAGCTACTAGTTCCACAAAGGTCCTTGTAAGGACTGGTATGGTATAGGTGTAGTACAGTATATAGGGTTCAGTGCACTGCTGTGCTTGTGATTGCAGCAGCCTGTCTTTTGTGAGTGCAGGGAGGGACAGGACGCTGTGTGGAGCAGGGACAGTCAGTTTAATCACTAGCTATTACTATTAGGTCCACAAAGGTCCTTTTAAGGACTGGTATAGGTGTACAGTATATAGGGTTGTACACGTACAATAAACTTTCTTCCAAATATAGAAAGAATATTATACTTGACTGCTGCCCTATTCTGCAGCAGTCCTTTATCAGTGTAGGGACTGAGGTACAGTCTGCTAATCACTAGCTACTAGTTCCACAAAGGTCCTTGTAAGGACTGGTATAGGTTCACAATATATAGGGTTGTGGTGACCTTTTTTCTACATTTGACTCACTTCCTTGTACAAAAAAAGCACACCGTACTATATGCCCGTACCCTCCTGTTTGAAGAGGTTGAGCGGTGTCATATTTTTGGGGCCCAGCAGCGAGTTGCTGGTATCAGTGCTGCTGTCAGTGCTCTCTATCTCGGTGCTGGTGTCAGTGCTCTATATCACGGTGCTGGTGTCAGTGCTCTATATCACGGTGCTGGTGTCAGTGCACTCTATCACGGTGCTGGTGTCAGTGCTCTATATCTCGTTGCTGGTGTCAGTGCACTCTATCACGGTGCTAGTGTCAGTGCTCTATATCACGGTGCTGGTGTCAGTGCTCTATATCTCGGTGCTGGTGTCAGTGCTCTATATCTCGGTGCTGGTGTCAGTGCTCTATATCACGGTGCTGGTGTCAGTGCACTCTATCACGGTGCTGGTGTCAGTGCTCTATATCACGGTGCTGGTGTCAGTGCTCTATATCACGGTGCTGGTGTCAGTGCTCTATATCTCGGTGCTGATGTCAGTGCACTCTATCACGGTGCTGGAGTCAGTGCACTCTATCACGGTGCTGGTGTCAGTGCACTCTATCACGGTGCTGGTGTCAGTGCTTTATATCACGGTGCTGGTGTCAGTGCACTCTATCACGGTGCTGGTGTCAGTGCTCTATATCACAGTGCTCGTGTCAGTGCTCTATATCTCAGTGCTGGTGTCAGTGCACTCTATCACGGTGCTGGTGTCAGTGCTCTATATCACAGTGCTGGTGTCAGTGCTCTATATCTCAGTGCTGGTGTCAGTGCACTCTATCACGGTGCTGGTGTCAGTGCTCTATATCACGGTGCTGGTGTCAGTGCTCTATATCTCAGTGCTGGTGTCAGTGCTCTATATCACGGTGCTGGTGTCAGTGCACTCTATCACGGTGCTGGTGTCAGTGCTCTATATCTCAGTGCTGGTGTCAGTGCTCTATATCTCGGTGCTGGTGTCAGTGCACTCTATCACGGTGCTGGTGTCAGTGCTCTATATCACGGTGCTGGTGTCAGTGCTCTATATCTCGCTGCTGGTGATCATCTCCTGCACCCTCTTCATAGCCTACCCTGACCTTTCCTCTCCTCCATTTCCTTCATGCGCTCCACAGTCCTGAATTGTCAAAATTTAACATATAAAAAAAGAATGCTTGTAGTTATCGATCCCAGATTCACCTCATACATGTGTTATGTCATTGGCCATGTGGTGGGACTATGTGTGCACAGCTAGTAATTATTATTTGTGGCTGCAAATATGACATGTAGGTTTTGAAAATTCGCCTGCCATTGAAATCAATGGGGCCCGCCGCGAACTTTGCGGTTCGCGAACTTTCGGCCGCGTTCGCTGTTCACGTTCGCGAAAACGTCCCTTCGGAAGTTCGTCCATCTATAGTTGTGAGTACTGAACTTATTCTCTCTGGAGAAGAGACGCTTGAGGGGGGATATGATTTCAATTTATAAATACCGGACTGGTGACCCCACAATAGGGATAAAACTTTTTTGCGGAAGGGAATTTAACAAGACATGTGGCCACTCATTAAAATTAGAAGAAAATTGATTTAACCTTAAACTATGTAGAGGGTTCTTTACTGTAAGAGCAGCAAGAATTTGGAATTCCCTTCCACAGGCGGTGGTCTCAGTGGGGAGCATCAGTAGTTTCAAAAAACTATTAGATAAGCACCTGGACGACCACAACATGCAGGGATATACAATGTAATACTGACATATAATCATACACATAGGTTGGACTTGATGGACTTGTGTTTTTTTTTCAACCTCACCTACTATGTAACTATGTAACTATGTGATGACCAAGAGTCCAAGACCTATCTGCCTTGACGTAATAGCCAAGACCTATCTGCCTTGACATGATGGCCGATACTTATCTACCTTGATGTGATGGCCAGGGCCCGTCTGCCTTCACAAGGTGGCCATGATCTATCTGCGTTGACATGAAGACCTATCTACCTTGATGTGATTGCCAAAGCTGGTCTGCCTTGACAAGATCTATCTGCCTTGACATGTTGTCCAAGATCTATTTGCCTTGACATGATGGCCAAGATCTATCTGCCTTGACATGATGGCCAAGACCTATCTGTTTTGACGTGATGGCCAAAGCCTATCTACCTTGATGTGATGGCCAAGGCCTATCTACCCTTATGTGATGGCCAAGATCTATCTGCCTTAACGTGATGGCCAAAGCCTATCTACCTTGATGGGATGGCCAAAGCCTATCTACCTTGATGTGATGGCCAAGGCCTATCTACCCTGATGTGATGGCCAAGATCTATCTGCCTTGACGTAATAGCCAAGACCTATCTGCCTTGACGTGATGGCCGATACTTATCTACCTTGATGTGATGGACAAGGCCCATCTGCCTTCACAAGGTGGCCATGATCTATCTGCCTTGACATGATGGCCAAGACCTATCTGCTTTGACGTGATGGCCAAAGTCTATCTACCTTGATGTGATGGCCAAGGCCTATCTACCCTGATGTGATAGCCAAGATCTATCTGCCTTAAAGTGATGGCCAAAGCCTATCTACCTTGATGTGATGGCCAAGGCCTATCTACCCTGATGTGATGGCCAAGATCTATCTGCCTTAACGTGATGGCCAAAGCCTATCTACCTTGATGTGATGGCCAAAGCCTATCTACCTTGATGTGATGGCCAAAGCCTATCTACCTTGATGTGATGGCCAAGGCCTATCTACCCTGATGTGATGGCCAAGATCTATCTGCCTTGACGTGATGGCCAAGATCTATCTACCTTGACATGATAGGCAAGATGTTGGCCCAGCTGTTCTTAAGAACCTGCAGCGCAAGAATCTCCCTGCTTTTGAGGATGGCAGCATCAGGAGAATTGGAGTGATATTTGGTGATGTCACTGCTGTACTGCTCACTGTTCTCCTTGCTGGAGAGGAAGCTATACCTAAGAAAGGATCTCCCTGCTTCTGCCTCTTCATCACTAGTACCTCACCATACATCATTTCACCAAAGTAAAGCCACCACCAACACAGAGACAGTGCTGAACAAGGCATAGTTAGTCAGTAATGGGGACAATATCAGCTGTGGGGGGTCCACAGGCAATACTGGTGACTGGGCAGCATTCACAAAACAGGCCTCGTTTAAGCCACCCGTAAAATGCATAAGTGGCCTCTGTTGACTTCCATGCTGCATATAAATTGCAATTTCTTATACATTTCTCTTAGACGGGTATATGTTTAGTGGTGAGTCTTCTAATAGTGATTCCCAGTTACAGTCTACCTGAGATAACAATGCATGTGTCCCTCGCCCGCCGTTTCATGGCCTTGTATGCTGCGTCGGCAACGGCGTACAGGTGCGGCGGTCTCTCGTACAGCTCTCTCCCGCGGTAATATTCGATCATTTCTTTCCCATACAGGTCCATGGGTTTATACGGGTTTACAGACACCACCACTTCTCCAATGTATGTGTAGATTCTCCCGCGCTCAAACCTGCGGAGACAAAAAATGGCAAATGAGCAATGAGGGAACCAAAGACTATAAATGGTCATAAGAGTCACAGGTAAAAGCCATAGAAATTCTGCAGAAATGAAGATATTGGAGATAAAATTCCTCTCAGGCCCATACGTGTGCCCCCATACCAAGTGGTTTACTATGGGGGGAATTGGAAGGGGGATGAAGCAGAGAGCACCAGCAGGGGACCCGAGAAGAGGAGGACCAGAGCTGCTCTGTTCAAAACCATTACAGAGCCGGTAAGTAATAACGTGTTTGTTATTTAATATTTTTATTATTATTTGTAAATATACACTCACCGCCCACTTTATTAGGCACACCTGCTCAATTGCTGGGTAACACAAACTGCTAATCAGCCAATCACATGGCCGCAACTCAATGCATTTAAGAATCTAGATGTGCTGAAGACAACTTGCTGAAGTTCAAACCGAGAATCAGAATGGGGATTTAAGTGACTTTGAACGTGGCATGGTTGTTGGTGGCAGACGGGCCGGTCTGAGTATTTCTGGGATTTTCACACACACAACCATCTCTCGGGATTACTGAGAATGGTTGGGAAAAGGAGAAAATATCCAGTGAGCGGCGGTTGTGTGGAGGAAAATGCCTTGTTGAGGTCAGAGGAGAATGGGGCTGACTGGTTCCAGATGATAGAAAGGCAACAGTAACTCCAATAACCTCTCGTTACACCAAAGGTACGCAGAATACCATCTCTGAACGCACAACACATCCAACCTTGAACCAGATGGGCTACAGCAGGAGAAGACCCCACCGGGTGTCACTCCTGTCAGCTAAGAACAGGAAACTGAGGCTACAATTGGCACAGGATCACCAAAATTGGAAAATAGAAGATTGGAAAAATGTTGCCTGGTGTGATGAGTCTGGATTTTGTTCTGCAACATTTAGATGGTGGGGTCAGAATTTGGCGCATGAATCCATCCTGCCTTGTATCACCGGTTCAGGCTGGTGGTGGGGGGTGTAATGGTGTGGGGGGTGGGGTATCACCGGTTCAGGCTGGTGGTGGGGGTGTAATGGTGTGGGGGATGGGATATCACCGGTTCAGGCTGGTGGTGGGGGTGTAATGGTGTGGTGGATGGGGTATCACCGGTTCAGGCTGGTGGTGGGGGTGTAATGGTGTGGGGGGTGGGGTATCACCGGTTCAGGCTGGTGGTGGGGGTGTAATGGTGTGGTGGATGGGGTATCACCGGTTCAGGCTGGTGGTGGGGGTGTAATGGTGTTGGGGATGGGGTATCACCGGTTCAGGCTGGTGGTGGGGGTGTAATGGTGTGGGGGATGGGGTATCACCGGTTCAGGCTGGTGGTGGGGGTGTAATGGTGTGGGGGATATTTTCTTGGCACACTTTGAACCCCTTAGTACCATTAGAGCATGGTTTACATGCCATGACCTCCCCGAGTATTGTTGCTGACCATGTCCATCCCTTTATGACTACAGCATCCCCATCTTCTGATGGCTCCTCCCAGCAGGATAATGCACCATGTCACAAAGCTCCAATCATCTCACCACTGGACAATGAGGTCCCTGTCCTCCAATGGCCTCCACACTCACCACATCTCATCCAATAGAGCACCTTTGGGATATGGAGGAAAGGGAGATTCGGCATCATTGATGTGCAGCCGACAAATCTGTAGCAACTGTGCGATGTTATCAGGTCACTATGGAGCAAAATCTCTGAGGAACATTTCCAACACCTTGTTGTATCTCTGCCACCAAGACTCAAGGCAAAAGGGGGTCCTACCCGCTACTAGCAAGGGGGACCTAATAAAGTGGCCAGTGAGGGTATAGCGCCACCATCTGCTATGGTGCAGCACATCAGAATGGGGCTGTAAGGAATACCATGACACTGTGTTTTGATTGTTTCTAGATACGACTGGCAGTGATGGTTCTCGGGAAGTGATGTCATACTTGTGAGGCTGTACTGCGGTTACTTTGTGGTCGGTACAGACTAGGGATGAGCTTCGTGTTCGAGTCGAACATACGTTCGACTCGAACATCGGCTGTTCGCCCGTTCGGCGAATTCCGAACGTTATGGGCGTCATCGCAGTGCATTGCTGGCTCATGATTGGCCAAGCATGCACTGTGACCCCGCATGCTTGGCCAATCACAGCGCCAGCAGCGAGGAGAGCCATGATTGGCCACAGGCAGGATGCCTGTGGCCAATCATAGCTCAGGCTGTGTAGTACACGCCCCACACTATATAAGGCCGGCGGCCTAGTGTAGTGTGTTGGCGTCTGAAGCAGTTAGTGGGTGTTCTGTGTACCTTCAACACAGTACACACCGATCCTTATCGGCCGATTTTCGATATTGCTGTTGTGTAGTGGTTGTTGTCTGCGTGCCCTGACCGCAGTACATACCGCTATATCCACCTACATAGCTGTTCTCTATTTGAGCCCACTTGCCATCTACAGGAGTTATTGGAAGTTGTGTGTGCCTCCAGCACAGCACAGTATACATCTGTATATACCCCTTTATCTCTGGTGTTCTATAAAAAAGGCATCTGCAGGAGTTAGTGGGTGTTGTGTGCCTCCAGCACAATATACACCTGTATCTACCGTTTATTGCTGTTCTCTAATAGAGCCATCTGCAGGGCTTAATGGGTGTTGTGTGACTCCATTACACTGCTGTTTTACCCAACTCCCTTCAGGCCATTACCATGTCTGGAAGGCCAGCAAGGAGAGGCAGACAGGCGCGAGCCGATAAAAGAGGGCAAGCAGGCTCTGTGTCTAGAGACAACAGTGCTGGTCGTGGACGCGGTGCATTGTCATCAGCACGTGGCCATGGGACATGCTTGTCCTTCTTTTCGGCAGCTGGACATGTTGAGCCGCAACATGCCAACGACTTGGTAGAGTGGATGACCAAGCCCTCTTCATCCTCCTCATCCTCTCTCACCGAGTCTCAGGGTACTAGCAAAGCAGCTGCCAACGCATCGTCTTCCCTCCTCTCAATGTCATCATCAGTGACTCCTTCCCTAGACCCACCACGTCCTCCTGAGGAGTCTCCTGAACTCTTTGAGCACAGTGTTGGGTACATGCTCCAGGAGGATGCCCAGTGTTTTTTAGGCTCTGATGATGACACTCAGCTAGAGGAAGGCAGTAGCGTGAGCACAGAGAGAGGGGATGCTCAAGAAGGACAGCAATCTGGCAGTCATGTTCCACAAGCTGCAGCATACTGCCAGGTTTGCTACAGCGATGAAGAGGGAGGGGATGATGAGGGCACTGACTCCACGTGGGTGCCTGGAAGGAGGGAGGAGGAGGAGGAGGAGGAGGCACATGTCCAACGAGGCAGGATGCCCTCCGGGGGCCAGCTTAGGGGCAGCACACCGACTGAATCACACCGCAGAGCTCCGCCTGTGCAGAGTGCTGCCTCTGCGCGTTATTCTAAAAGTTCTTTGGTGTGGGCCTTTTTTGAGATGAGTGCATCAGATCGCACCGCTGCTATTTGCAACATATGTCTCAAGCGTATCTCGCGTGGCCAAAACATCAGCCGCTTGGGCACCACATGCTTGACCAGACATATGTTGACCTGCCATGCAGCTCGTTGGCAAGCGTACATCAAAGACCCACACCAAAGAACAAAGCGGACCTCTCCTTGCTCCTCATCAGCTGGCATCTCCAACCCCACTAGACCTTCAGTCCTCTCTGAAACCTGCTCTGAGAGGAATGAAGGGGTAGAATTAGGTGTGTCACAGCCAAGTGCTTCCGGGCACTCTGTTAGCAGTACACCCACGTCCGATTATAGCAGGCAAATGTCCCTGCCCCAGCTGCTGGACCGGCGAAAGAAGTTCACTCCCAGCCATCCACATGCCCAGCGGTTGAATGCTAGCTTGGCTAAATTGCTAGCACTTCAACTGCTGCCTTTTCAGTTGGTAGACTCGGCCCCCTTCCGTGAGTTTGTACAATGTGCGGTTCCTCAGTGGCAGGTCCCCAAACGCCACTTTTTCTCACGGAAGGCGATTCCGGCTCTCTACCGGCATGTGGAAGGCAATGTCCTTGCCTCGCTGGACAGGGCGGTCAGCGGTAAGGTGCATATTACCGCTGACTCATGGTCCAGCAGGCATGGACAGGGACGTTACCTGTCTTTCACGGCTCATTGGGTCACTCTTCTGGCAGCTGGGAAGGATGCAGGACAAGGTGCAGTAGTGTTGGAGGTTGTTCCGCCACCACGCCTCCAAAATGCTACTATTGGTTGTGACACACCTCTCTCCTCCACCCCCTCCTCTTCTTCTTCCTCCATGGCCTCTTCCAGTGCTCTGTCCTCAGAATCAGCGGTGCTCCGTAGGCGTTCCAGGGGCTACGCAAGTACGCAGGCAAAACGATGCCATGCCGTGCTTGCGCTGGTTTGTTTGGGGGACAGGAGCCACACTGGGGCGGATGTTTTGTCAGCTCTGCAGGGGCAGGCCGAGAGGTGGTTGACGCCACGCCAGCTTAAGCCAGGAATGGTGGTTTGTGACAATGGCACCAACCTCCTCTCCGCCCTCCGACAGGGACAACTGACCCATGTGCCCTGTGTAGCTCATGTCCTTAACCTGGTGGTGCAGCGGTTCTTGGGCAGGTACCCCGGCTTACAGGATGTTCTGAAGCAGGCCAGGAAAGTCTGTGTGCATTTCCGCCGATCATTTAATGCCTGTGCTTGGCTGGCTGAGCTCCAAAAGGAGTTGAACCTGCCCAAGAACCGCCTTATATGTGACATGCCCACCAGGTGGAACTCAACGTTGGCCATGCTGCAGCGGCTGCACACGCAGCAGAGGGCCATCAATGAGTACCTGTGCGACTACGGCACCAGGACAGGGTCAGGGGAGCTCGGTTTTTTCTCACCACGCCAGTGGGGCATGATCAGGGATGCATGCACTGTCCTGTCACCGTTTGAGGAGGCCACAAGGATGGTGAGCAGTGACAGTGCATGCATCAGTGACACTGTACCTCTTGTCCACCTCTTGGAGCATACGCTGCGTGGAATAATGGACAGGGCACTTGAGGCAGAACAGAGGCAGGAAGAGGAGGACTTCCTTGCCTCTCAAGGCCCCCTTTATCCAGACAGTGTTCCTGCTGTGCCACCCATCACACAGGAAGAGGATGAGGAGGAGGAAGAGGAGGAGGAGGATGATTGTGTCAGCATGGAGGTGGAGGCTGGCACTCAGCATCAGCAGCAGCAGCAGTCTTGTAGGGATGATTTACAGTCCCAAGAAACTCGTGGACTTGTACGTGGCTGGGAGGAGGTAGCTGCGGATCATGTTGTCCTTAGTGACCCAGAGGACTCCGGACCGAATGCCTCAGCTAACCTACGCTGCATGGCCTCCCTGATCCTGCAAAGCCTGCGGAAGGATCCTCGTATTCTTCGGATCAAGGAGAGGGACCATTACTGGCTGGCCACTCTCCTTGATCCACGGTACAAGGGTAAGGTTGCCGACCTTATCTTGCCATCGCAGAGGGAGCAGAGGATGAGACATCTCCGGGAGGCCTTGCACAAAGGTCTGTGCAACGCGTTCCCAGAGACTGGGAGGTTACAATTTCCTGGTCCTGGACAACGTGTTGCTGAGGCATCGGTCAGAAGGAGCGGTGGAGAAGGTGGCCGTCTGACTGATGCTTTCAGACAATTTTTTAGTCCGCAGCCCCAAGGTATGATCGGTTCCAGCAACCATCGCCAGCGTCTGATTTACATGGTGCAGGAATACCTAGGGGCAAGGTCAGACTTGGACACCTTTCCCACCGAAAATCCTCTGGCTTACTGGGTCTTGAGGATGGATCACTGGCCAGAGCTTGCACAGTATGCAATTGAGCTACTGGCCTGTCCTGCATCCAGCGTTCTTTCGGAACGCACCTTCAGTGCTGCTGGTGGCTTTGTTACCGATCACAGGGTGCGCCTGTCCACCGAATCAGTTGATCGACTGACCTTCATCAAGATGAATCAGTCTTGGATCACCCACAGCTACCAAGCACCTGAAGCTGATGTAACCGAATAATTTTTTTTGAAATACCACATCCCTTCAAGACTGCCTATGCTGATGCTGAGTGACTGTCCTGTTATGTTGATTGTCTATCCTCTTCCTCCTCCCTCCGCTGATATGTTGGAAGAACATTTCTGGTTCTGGGTGATGCCATCAGCCCAATTTTTCTGCCCCTGTTTAACAGGGGCGTTTAAGTACAATTTTTGATGCAATGCTTTGCAGCAGGGCTCATTCCTGCAATAAAACTAGAGTATATGGGAGAGGTTGCAGTGTTGTGGCACCAGCACCAGTGCCTAAGGCCCAATTTTTCTGCCCCTGTTTAACAGGGACATGTAATTACAATTCTTGATATAATATTTCACAGGAGGGCCCCTTCCTGTGCCCACCCAGAGTAACGGTGAGGACTTATAGTGTTGTGGCACCAGCACCACAACCACCAAAGGTCAATTTTTCTACCACTGTTCAACAATAGCATGTAATTACAATTCTTGATATAATCGTTCACAGCAGGGCGCTCCAGCGCCCACCAAGAGTCACTTTGAGGGCTTACAATGTTGTGGCAAAACCAACACCTTGTTCCGCCATTTCTGCAGAGCATATAGGGCAGGTCCCTACTTTTAAACATCCAATTTACAAACATCTCCTACTTTCAAACGGAAGGAGACAACAGCAAGTGAGATGAAAAAAGATGGACGACAAAACAAATTATACAGGGGTGATAACCCTTCCCTATGTTTTCCAAAAAGCTTAAAAATAGTCTTTTTGACTGGAGCTACACTTTTAAAATGTACCAGTTGAAAATTACAAACAGATTCAACTTAACACAACAAACCTACACAGTCCCTGTCTTGTTTGCACCGCCTGTATACTGCTGTTCTGAGTATATAGGGCCTGGGGACCACACGCATTTCCTTTTTTTAATATGGGTACGGGGTTCCCCTTAATATGCGTACAAGACCCAAAGGGGCTGGTAATGGGCAGGGAGGGCTACCCATGCCATTTTTCTCAATGATTTTCAGCCATATTGCAGGAACCAGTTATAACATTAAAACCGCAAGCAGTTTTAAATGGTGTTATTTCCGTTTAATGTCATTTTGTGCAGGGACTGTTCTAAACACGGGAAACACGTGGCACTTCACAGGCATACTACAGACACCCCCCAGGCACCATATTTAACCACTTGCTTACTGGGCACTTAAACCCCCCTCAGTCCCAGACCAATTTTCAGCTTTCAGCGCTGATGCACTTTGAATGACAATTGCGCGGTCATACAACACTGTACCCAAATGAAATTTTTATCATTTTTTTCCCACAAATAGAGCTTTCTTTTGGTGGTATTTAGTTACAGCTCGGAGTTTTATTTTTTGCTAAACAAACAAAAAAAGATGCAAAAAAAAAAAAAAAAAATCATGTTTTAATAGTTTGTTATAAAATTTTGCAAACGGGTAATTTTTCTCCTTCATTGAAGTGCGCTGATTAGGCGGCACTGATGGCTGCATTGGTGGGCACTGATGGGCTGCATTGGTGGGCACTGATAGGCTGCATTGGTGGGCACTGATAGGCTGCACTGGTGGGCACTGATAGGCATAGTTAAGGCGGCACTAATAGGCACAGATAAGGCGGCACCGATGGGCACAGATAAGGCGGCACTGATGGGCAAAGATGGGCACAGATAAGATGGCATGGATGGGTGGCACGGATAAGTGGCACGGATGGGTGGCACGGATGGGCACTGATAGGTACCACTGATAGATGGGACTGATGGGCACTGATAGGTGGCACTGATAGGTGGCTCTGATAGGTGGCACTGCTGGGCACTGATGGGCGGCACTGCTGGGCACTGATGGGCGGCACTGGGGTGCAGCACCTTTGAGGCACATTGTGGGCACATTGTGGGCACTGTGGGTGGCACTGTTGGTGGCACTGCTGGATGGCACTGTGGGTGGCACTGTGGGCACTATGGGCACTATGGGCACTGCTGGGTGGCACTGCTGGGGGGCACTTACTTTTATTCAGGATGGCACTGCGGTGGGCAGGTGGGCACTGGCAGGGGGCAGGTGGTCAGCTGTATTGCTGGCCGTGATCGGGACTGATGTCCCGATCACGGCCGCCGGTGATCGGCTTTTTTTTTCTCTCCTCGCGCTGTCAGCGCGAGGAGGAATAATAGCTGATTACCGGCTCCGTTCTATCACATGATCAGCTGTCATTGGCTGACAGCTGATCACGTGATAAGGGGTCGGGATCGACCCCTTACACGGATCGGTAATCAGGCGAGTCTCACGGACTCGCCGATCACAGAGCGCGCCGCGCGCGCCCCTCAGGGCGCGCGCAGGCCGCTCGTACCCGGGACGACGTCAATAGACGTAGTCCCGGAAAAGTAGATCCGCGCTAATGCCGTCATTTGGCAATAGCGCGGATCCCAAGTGGTTAAAGGAACATTTCACTTTTTTTTTTCACTTTAATCGTCATTAAAATCAGTGCTCCCGCCAAAACGGCCATTTTTAAAAACATTTTAGGCATTGACCCATGTCCCCTGGGGCAGGAGCCAGGTCCCCAAACCCTTTTTAAGACAGTATCTTGCATATTAGCCGTTAAAATTAGCACTTTTAACCACTTTCAGACCGGACCAATTTGCTGGTCAAAGACCAGACCCCTTTTTGCGATTCGGCACTGCGTCGCTTTAACTGACAATTGCGCGGTCGTGCGACGTGGCTCCCAAACAAAATTGACGTCCTTTTTTTCCCACAAATAGAGCTTTCTTTTGGTGGTATTTGATCACCTCTGCGGTTTTTATTTTTTGCGCTATAAACAAAAATAGAGCGATAATTTTGAAAAAAAACCCATTATTTTTTACTTTTTGTTATAATAAATATCCCCCAAAAATATATAAAAAAACATTTTTTTCCCTCAGTTTAGGCCGATACGTATTCTTCTACATATTTTTGGTAAAAAAAATCGCAATAAGCGATTATTGATTGGTTTGCGCAAAAGTTATAGCGTTTACAAAATAGGGATAGTTTTATAGCATTTTTATTAATCATTTTTTATTATTATTTTTTTTACTAGTAATGGCGACGATCAGCAATTTTTATTGTGACTGCGACATTGTCGGGGACCCATCGGACATTTTTGACACATTTTTGGGACCATTGTCATTTATACAGTAATCACTGCTATATAAATGCAGTGATTCCTGTGTAAATGACACTGGCAGTCAAGGGGTTAACCAGTGGGTGGCAGTGTAGGGGTTAAGTGTTCCTAGGGGTGTGTTACTAACTGTGGGGGGGTTGGGCTTTCATTTAGTGTACACTGATCTCTGCTCCAATCACATGGAGCAGAGATCAGCGTCACTAGTTGCTAGGCAGAATGGAGAAATGTTGTTTATACAGCATTTCCTCCATTCGGCCGCTCCGTGAGACGATCGCGGGGATGCCCGCGGCGATCGAGTCCGCGGGTCCCGCGACCGGACTCACGGGGATACCCGACCAGCGCGGGAGCGCGCCGCCGATGGCGGCAACGAATATTGGACGTACATGTACGCCAATATGCCTGCCCGTGCCATTCTGTCGACGTACATCGTCGTGCGCTGGTCGGGAAGTGGTTAATTTCGAACGTTCGAGTCCCATAGACGTCAATGGGGTTCTAAAGTTCGTTCGAATTTGGGGTCCGTTCGAAAGTTCTGGTGCGAACCGAACCGGGGGGTGTTCGGCTCATCCCTAGTACAGACTGAGCGTCCTGCAAAACAGACTTTATAATCCTGAGAGCTGAATGTCCCATGATCCTCTGGCGTCATGTATGCTCAGCGACAAAGTATCTTTATAATGGTTACATCATGTGAGCGGCCGAACTGTCCCCGGCAATAGCGGAACTGGGTGAAAGTTTTCCTGAGTCACCATTGATTGGCTCATCCTGCGGTGTCACCAGTGGGGAGCCACTCAGGAAATGTCTCACACTTATCTTCAGACCTCTGACAGCATCTCCTTCTGCCAGCTGGGTAAACGTCTCCTTCCTGCAGATGTTATACCATCCACCCCCCTCCACCCCTCTATAGAACGCCATCCACCCCCTCCACCCCTCTATAGAACGCCATCCACCCCCCTCCACCTCCCTATAGAACGCCATCCACCCCCCTCCACCCCTCTATAGAACGCCATCCACCCCCCTCCACCCCTCTATAGAACGCCATCCACCCCCCTCCACCCCCCTATAGAACGCCATCCACCCCCCTCCACCCCTCTATAGAACGCCATCCACCCCCCTCCACCCCTCTATAGAACACCATCCACCCCCTCCACCCCTCTATAGAACGCCATCCACCCCCCTCCACCCCTCTATAGAACACCATCCACCCCCTCCACCCCTCTATAGAACGCCATCCACCCCCCTCCACCCCTCTATAGAACACCATCCACCCCCCTCCACCCCTCTATAGAACGCCATCCACCCCCCTCCACCCCTCTATAGAACACCATCCACCCCCTCCACCCCTCTATAGAACACCATCCACCCCCCTCCACCCCTCTATAGAACACCATTCACCCCCTCCACCCTTCTATAGAACGCCATCCACCCCCCTCCACCCCTCTATAGAACACCATCCACCCCCCTCCACCCTTCTATAGAATGCCATCCACCCCCCTCCACCCTTCTATAGAACACCATCCACCCCCCTCCACCCCTCTATAGAACACCATCCACCCCCCTCCACCCCTCTATAGAACGCCATCCACCCCCCTCCACCCCTCTATAGAACACCATCCACCCCCTCCACCCTTCTATAGAATGCCATCCACCCCCCTCCACCCTTCTATAGAACACCATCCACCCCCCTCCACCCCTCTATAGAACACCATCCACCCCCCTCCACCCTTCTATAGAATGCCATCCACCCCCCTCCACCCTTCTATAGAACGCCATCCACCCCTCTCCACCCTTCTATAGAACACCATCCACCCCTCTCCACCCTTCTATAGAACGCCATCCACCCCCCTCCACCCTTCTATAGAACACCATCCACCCCTCTCCACCCTTCTATAGAACACCATCCACCCCCCTCCACCCTTCTATAGAACACCATCCACCCCCTCCACCCTTCTATAGAACGCCATCCACCCCCCTCCACCCTTCTATAGAACGCCATCCACCCCTCTCCACCCTTCTATAGAACACCATCCACCCCTCTCCACCCTTCTATAGAACGCCATCCACCCCCCTCCACCCTTCTATAGAACGCCATCCACCCCACTTCACCCTTCTATAGAACACCATCCACCCCCCTCCACCCTTCTATAGAACGCCATCCACCCCCCTCCACCCTTCTATAGAACGCCATCCACCCCCTCCACCCTTCTATAGAACGCCATCCACCCCCCTCCACCCTTCTATAGAACGCCATCCACCCCCCTCCAACCTTCTATAGAACGCCATCCACCCCCTCCACCCTTCTATAGAACGCCATCCACCCCCCTCCACCCTTCTATAGAACGCCATCCACCCCCCTCCACCCTTCTATAGAACGCCATCCACCCCCCTCCACCCTTCTATAGAACACCATCCACCCCTCTCCACCCTTCTATAGAACACCATCCACCCCTCTCCACCCTTCTATAGAACGCCATCCACCCCGCTCCACCCTTCTATAGAACACCATCCACCCCCCTCCACCCTTCTATAGAACACCATCCACCCCCTCCACCCTTCTATAGAACGCCATCCACCCCCCTCCACCCTTCTATAGAACGCCATCCACCCCCCTCCACCCTTCTATAGAACGCCATCCACCCCCCTCCACCCTTCTATAGAACGCCATCCAACCCCCTCCACCCCTCTATAGAACACCATCCACCCCCCTCCACCCTTCTATAGAACACCATCCACCCCGCCCCACCCTTCTATAGAACACCATCCACCCCCCTCCACCCTTCTATAGAACACCATCCACCCCCCTCCACCCTTCTATATGTATCGAGGTCCCGGACCTCTAGAGGCCCAATGGTGATGGCGAGTCAGGGAGAGCTGACATCCTTCTAGGTAGAGTGGGTTACAAGCCATGGTGGGTGTAATACAAGCTGAAGTGATGGGCGCCAGACACTTTTTGAATGCAAAGAGATTTATTATCTCTTGAACAAGAACGGTGGGAGAGAGGGTTAGGGCCAGGACACCCTTAAGTAGATGCAATGATAATTGGCAGACTCTATAGGTAGACATCTATACAAGGAAAGGCCTCCAGCCGGATACCACATCTGAATAGGTAGGACCCCTGTCTCCTATGGCAACAAGTCTTGTAACAGTCACTAACGGTAATTGTACTTACCTATTGGTAACACAGAATAGTTCTCCTCACACGCTACAGCCTCTCACTGTAGATCTTCACTCACTGAGCTCCCGATCTCTCATTAGACTCTCAGACCCAATCGCTACTGGATCCCCTGAGCTCTTCCACTTCCATTACTCAGTATCTTCCTCAAGCGTCACCCCCGCTGCCCTGCTGGGTTCCTGGCTTGGCACTTACTGATACTCCTCAAGCGTCACCTCTGCTGTCCCGCTGGGTCCCCGGCTTGACACTTGCTGAAGTTTTCCCACTTCTTCACCGTCCCCGGCTGGTGAGAAGACTGCTCTCGTACTGGTTCCAGCTCACTCACAATGGTCTCCGGTAATAAGGTGGATGGTCGCTTAGTGGCAACAGCTTCCCCCTCTACCTCCGACCTCAACTGGTTCCCCATCTGGCTGAACCATTACTTTCGGTTGGACTCCAATCCTGCAGTCCCAACCCTGCGCTGCTTCTCATGCTTCTGGATAGGCCTTCAGACATCCTAGCAGCCAGATGTCCCCGGGATAGGCCTCAGGCTTCCGGCCAATAGCCCGGGGCAGCATAACACATGTCCACCCAGACAGCCGTCCAGGTGGCACAGAACCCCAATCACCTCACTAAATAAATAGGCTCTCCCAGCAGGCCAAGGGACTAAAGAAACCCCCCCGCCAATTGGCTAAGACACCCCATCCATTCATAACCTGACCTTGCTATGCCCCTGTCTATCTAAGGTCACCAGCATAACGCCACCTAGCGACAGAAGAGAGAAGGTGCAGCAAGTCCAGAACTAGAGGAATCAGCGGATCTACTAACAATTAACCAGGGCAACTACTGCCTGGAAAACTAAATTTACTTAGCAACCCTGCCTAAACACCAGGGCGCTACATCCTCCCCCTGCCTAGGAAACTACGTCTCAGAGTTGCAAGAAAATAATTTAATTCTCAAGCCTAAGAGCGGATTTCCAGGCAAAACTAGAGATGGGTGGGGGAACAAGGAGGGAAGAAAAAATATAATAACAAGACATGTGGCATACCAAATAAAATAAACAACAGTGTATATACATAGGCAAGTGGCATTTCACACAAGGGCATATAAAAAGCAGATAATATGTACAATTTTACATGTGTTGTGCCACCCAACAATATAAAAGGGGAAAATATAAAACAATAGCCTTAGGGTCCTTTCACACGGGGCGGATCAGTTCTGATCCGCCCCGTGGATATCCGTTTGCTCAGCGGGGATCACTCCGCCGATCCCCGCTGAGCAGGGAGATGACAGCTCCGTCTCTGCACACTGCGCAGGGACGGACCTGTCACAGCGCCGCTCTCCCCTATGGGAGATCGGATGACGACGGACCGCAGTGCCCGTCGTCACCCGATCCGATCCGCAGACGGATGGAAAAATAGCTTTTTCCTCCGTCACACTTTTTCGGATCGGAGCGGGTCGGATGTCAGCGGACATGTCACCGCTGACATCCGACGCTCCATAGACCTCTATGGAGCACCCGTTCAGGTCCGCCTGAAAAACTGACAGGCGGGCCTGAACGGGACGTTAGTGTGAAAGAGGCCTTATATCTATTATGTACAAATGTAAAGGAAGACAAATGTAAATGTATTTAATTGGGATTTTATGTGATAGACCAAAACAAAGTGGCCCATAATTGTGAAGTGGAAGGAAAATGATAAATGGTACAAATAAATATGTGAAAAGTGTGGGGGAGGGGCATTTGTATGGCGCCCCCCGGAGTCAATACTTTGTAGAACCCCCTTTCTCTGCAATTACAGCTGAAAGTCTTTTTGGGGATGTCTCTACCAGCTTTGCACATCTAGAGAGGGACATTTTTGCCCATTCTTCTTCTTTGTAAAATATTTCAAGCTCTGTCAGATTGGATGGAGAGCGTCTGTGGTCAAGTCTTGCCACAGATTCTCAGTTGGATTTAGGTCTGGACTGTGACTGGCCCATTCTAACACATGAATATGCTTTGATCTAAACCATTCCATTGTAGCTCTGGCTGGATGTTTCGGGTCGTTGTCCTGCTGGAAGGTGAACCTCCGCCCCGGTCTCAAGTCTTTTGCACACTCTAATGCTGCGTACACACGATCGGACTATACAGCGAACAATCCGCCCGTGTGTGGGCTCCAGCGGACTTTTTATTCCCAAAAGTCCGGCGGACTTAGAAAGAAGTTTTGACTCAAAATTGTCCGCCGGACTCGGCAGTCCGGCGGACAATCTGGCTGTCCGTGCTAGTCTGCCGGACTTTTGAAATGAACGGACTTGCCCGCACACGGAGAAAAGTCAGTTCATTTTGAACGTGACTCCAGGTAGACAGGACTAGAGAAGGAGCCGTACCAGGCCATGTGCCCTCAACATGGGGGGGTGCTTTGGGAGTCCCCATGTTGATGAGGGCAAGGGCCTCTTCCCGACAACCCTGGTCGTTGTTTGTCGGGGTCTGCGGGCGGGAGGCTTATCGGAATCCGGGAGCCCCCTTTAATAAGGGGGCCCCCAGATACCGGCCCCCCCACCCTATGTGAATGAGTATGGGGTACAATGTACCCCTACCCATTCACCTGGTGAAAAAACTGTAAAAAAAAAACCAAAACACAAGGTTTTAAAATCATTTATTGCACAGCTCCGGTGGTCTTCTGTCTTGGGGGTCTTCTCTCTTGGACCTTGGGGGGGGGACCCCCACGCTGTTTTTTCGGCGTAGGGCTTCCCCTTTAAGGCCATACCAGGTGACGGGACCAGCGAATTGTCGATCTCGCCGATGGAGGCGCCGACATTGACCTCCTTTGCTAGTCCCGTCTACCTGGAGCCACGTTCAAATGAACTGACTTTTTTCTGTGTGTGGGCAAGTCCATTCATTTCAAAAGTCCAGTGGACTCCCGCCATAGTCCGGTGGTTTGTCTGCCGGCAAAGTCCGGTCGTGTGTGGGCAGGTCCGCTCCTTCGGAAATTCAGGCGGACCCCCGCTGCAAAGTCCGCAGGATAGACCGATCGTGTGTACGCGGCATAACAGGTTTTCTTCTAAGATTGTCCTGTATTTGTCTCCATCCATCTTCCCATCAACTCTGACCAACTTCCCTGTCCCTGCTGAAGAAAAGCATCCCCACCACATGATGCTGCCACCACCATGTCTCACGGTGTGTTCAGGGGGATGGGCAGTGTTAGTTTCCCCCACACATAGCATTTTACTTTTAGGCCAAAAAGTTGAAATTTGGTCTTATCTGACCAGATCACCTTCTTCCACATGTTTGCTGCCCCCTCCCCCACATGGCTTCTCACAAACTACAAACAGGACTTCTTATGACTTTCTTTCTCCAATGTCTTTCTTCTTGTCACTCTTCCATAAAGGGCAGATTTGTGGAGAGACAACTAATAGTTGCCCTGTGGACAGATTCTCCCCCCTGAGCTGTGGATCTCTGCAGCTCCTCCAGAGTTACCATGGACCTCTTGGCTCTTCTCTGATGAATGCTCTCCTTGCTGGGGGAGGAGAAACAGCAGCACACTGAGCTTTCCAGTGAATGGCTGTGCGGGGGGGGGGGGGGGGTGTTAGGACAAGTCTGATCATTGGAGAACACACTGAGTTCCCAACACAGCTAGACCATGGTATGCTCTCCTGCTTAGTGTGGTCAGTTTTCAATAGGAAGGTAGAGGGACTGGCGGGATCACCGGGGATTTCACTCAAAGGAAGCAATACAAAGAGAACAGGAGACTTTCTCACACCAGTACATGGTACAGCAGGCACATATCAGAAATATGAAGTGCAGGAGGGAACAAACACCATTGTTCTGGGACAACGTCATATGAGGCCGTCGCGTTAACCGATCACTACACCGGCCCGCTGCCAGTGTCATGTGATCTCTGTGACCAATCACAGCAGACCACATGACAGTTGTAAACAATGAATGGCGTCTTTTCATTCCATTTCTTGTATACAGGTGTGCTACTAGCTGTGATTGGTCACAGTGATCACATAGTACAAACAGGGCCAGTCACAGCCCATCTGTACCATGTGATTAGCTGTGACCAATTGTTAAGGAATCTAATGTACATAATGATAATCAGAAAATGTCTATTTGCTTATGTGTATACATGTTCCCATGCTCCTTACTTATTATGTACCATACAGATTGACTCTGTTCGGAGGTAAGATGGCGTCTATACCCTACATCCCCCGCGTTAGAAGAATGCATTCGAGATAACAGAACCAGCTTCAACCGAACTTCAAGCATCAAGTTTCTTCATTTCTCTTGTATTGTAACCAATGAGATGTACCAACTAGACTGACATAGCAATGACGTATATTTCTGTATAAAATGTTAACACCGCCCACCAATAAATCAGTATTTAGAAGTAGCCTGAGCTGAACGTATCTCAGAGAGTGTTTACTTCTAATGTGCATGCACATTTATACTTTTTAATTAGGAATAGCAGCAGATAACCAAGAACTAATTTGTAGTTCTTATCTATTTCAACTGGCGCCCGAGTGTGGGGCGGCTTTCAGGCCACAATCGAAGGGAGACCGCATTCCGGGACTGAACGGCTGGCCAGATCAGAGAAGGGGGTTAAGCGCGCAGCCCTAACAGTACAGTAAGCATATTTATCCTTACCATTTGTACTACTTCTCTGGTTGGGCTGGTTGATTTTGTCTTGTTGGCTCCTTTCGATTGTTCAAAGAGACAGGTAACTTATTTCTCGCCTGGAGCTGTTTTAATGAACCTGCTAATGGTTTTCTGCTGACTATTATCTGTTCAGTGTCTGTCATTCTGAAGGACTGCAGATTTAGCAGACTGAAAGTGCAGCTGCAGGCGTGTGTCCATCCTCACCCCTAGATTGTATCTCTGGTGGTGGGGTGGAATTCTGCAGGCGTTTATAGACGGGGTTACTCGAGGTTGGCTGTGTAGGACCTCTGAGGGTTAATCTCAAACTGTGAATTAGGGCAGTTTGAAAGAAGGCTTGCGGAAGTGGCAGTCTTGTGACTCAGGTGAGCTTCTCCCGAGAGCTATCTTTGCAGTTCAAAGAGTGTCAGGGGTAATGTCCTGTACTGAGTGTATTTGTGGCTTACTGTTTGCCATACACGAGGAGGGTTGGGGATTGGTGAAGGTGATAGAAGGTGGCTACCTGAAGGATCAGTTGGGCCATAAGCCACTGCTCCCCACCACCCCTGACCTCCTAGTTTTGAGATTAAATGTACATTATCCGGTGAAAGGGGGGTTTGGGCAGACCCTCGAAGAGATAGAACAGAGAGCCACGCAGGAGGGTTATCAAGCTGACAAAACTGGAACGAAGGAGGAGAGGGACAACCCTGCTATCCGCCTAACGCCCACTCCCTTCTCACCACCCCAACCCGAGCACGACCCACTGTGTCCACTCCCAGTGGCCGCCATCTTGGTACACCCAAGCCCTCACTTCAGGCACAGCCCAGTGCACTTCCTGCCGGCGGCCATCTTGGTACACCCAATAGGCCCAGCCATGGCCTATACCCAGTTCTTCCCGTTTTAAACCAGGATGGTTCCTACCACACACCTGTCTTTCCTAATATGGAAGCACTACCTTCACTAGCCGGATATGTTAATGATGAAGAAGCATCCGAGTGGGAAGACCAACAACAGGCAGCAAGGCCACCTGCTGATTTAACCCCTAATCCTGCTCCAGCCTCACAGTTCCGGGAGGATCTCAAACATATGCTGACAACCATAGGGAAGTGCCCCTTCCCTGCCCCAACACCAGTCTCGGTTACCAGAAGGGGCACCGGTGATGTATGTCGCTTTTACCCCATCACAAGCAGCAACCTTAGTGACAAGTCTGCCTGACCCAGAGAAACAGCCAATGCCCTTCTACCGCAGGATAGTGCAGATACAGGAAACTTACTCAGCTGTCTGGAGAGACTTGATCAGCCTATGCCAAATTAAGGCAGGACATGTCTTTTGGCCGGTCATGCAGACAGCCTTCAATGATGCCTGCCTGGCAAGTGCCACTTCCTACACCTCAGGCTTGGAGTTCTGTGCCCAACTCCGCGACTGGGCAAAGGAGAAATTGGCAGATCAGACCACCACAATCCAAGATATTGCCCAAGATAACGGGGAGTCTGTGGAGAAGTATCATGCTAGACTCATACAGGCCTTTGATGATCTGGGCTTCTCCCTCTATGAAAAGCCACACACACACATGTTATCATCTGCTTTTGTCTCAGGACTCAGAGAGGATATCAGAAAAAGCCTGATGGTGGCCCACCCTGAATATCGCGCAATGAAAATGTCCAATTTACTGTTGGTGGCCAGAGGGATAGAAAACCAAAAAGGAAAAAACCAACGCCCCTCATGGTAACACAAGACGAAGATCCCGCCTACACTCGTCCACCACCACTGCCCAATACCAGGGAAAAGATCATCTGTTACAACTGTGGGAAGCGGGGGTCACATCAAAAGAGTATGCAGAGCCCCAAGATATCCGAGACAAGACAGGGATCACCGCGAAGGGCAACGTGGACATGAACCTCCACCACCATGCCCTAACTCACGCTAGGAAATGGGCAAACCCGTGTCACCCCTTATGACAGTGTCCTCAAATGAGACTGGAGGACCCCTAGCAAAGGTCACGTTACCTATACAAGGAAAACCTACCACTTTTCTCATTGACATGAGTGCAGCCAGTAGTGTGTTGAGAGCTGAGGACCTGCCTGATAATTCTTTTCTTTCAACTATTGATGTTTCCTGCGTGGGAGTGGATGGGGGGGTGCCCCGCTCCAGTCCACTCACTGAGCCTCTCCAAGTGGGGACATTTCCTGATTTGCTTACCAGATTTGTGGTGTCCTCTACATGTCCCTTGAATCTACTAGGAGCTGATGTGCTGTCCAGACTATAGGCTTCAATCATTTTCACACCTGAAGGGGGGGTGAAGTTACATACTCCCCTATCCTTGGAAGACTCATCTGCTTTGTATTCTCTGCCTCTCCTGATGACACTTCATGGAGCAATAACTCCAAGTTCAATACCAAAGGAAGTACTTGACAGAATCCCTGCGTGTCTATGGTCCACAGGCCCGGAAGACATTGGTCACTTAAAAGTGCCACCAGTTTCAGTCAAGCTCAAAGAGGGCGCATCATTGCCCCGGAAACCACAATACCCACTTAAGTTGGCTCAATCAGAAGCTATCTCGAAACATGTAGCTGCCTTGGTCCAGAATGGGGCCTTGATCCCCTGTACCTCACCATGTAATACACCTCTTTTTCCTGTCAAGAAGAAAACACCTAAGGGAGAACCTGACAGATACAGGATGGTGCAGGATCTGCGAGCAATTAACGAAGTCACAGTGTTGGACACCCCAATTGTGCCAAATCCACATACCATATTATCAGCTGTATCTCCAATGGCTGAGTACTTCACTGTGGTGGACCTGGCAAATGCATTCTACAGTGTACCCCTGCATCCTTCCTGCAGGTACCTCTTTGCCTTCTCCCACGAAAAGAAACAGTATACCTGGGCAGTTATGCCACAAGGGGCGCAAAATTCTCCGAGCCAGTTTGCCAAAGCCATAGCCTCCATACTTGATACATGGCAAAAAGAACACCCTGCAGTGACTCTCCTCATATATGTGGACGATCTTCTCCTCTGCGCAGATGACCAATATGCTGCAGAAGACAATTCAGAAAGTCTACTATGCTACCTTGCGGAACAAGGCTGTAAAGCCTCCAAAGACAAACTGCAGTGGTGTTGCAAGACAGTCACCTTTTTCGGCCACTGCATTTCCAAGGGCGCAAGACATCTCACATCAGATCGAGTAGCTGCAATCCAGGATATTCCCCAAGCAAAAGCAACTAAACAACTGCATGCCTTTCTTGGACTCATATCTTACTGTAGGGCATGGATCCCGGATGCATCGATCCTTATGCAACCACTCTATAATGCCCTTAAGTCTGTGCCATTTACCCTGTCAAGCGAGGCCCTGTGTTAAGGAATCTAATGTACATAATGATAATCAGAAAATGTCTATTTGCTTATGTGTATACATGTTCCCATGCTCCTTACTTATTATGTATCATACAGATTGACTCTGTTCGGAGGTAAGATGGCGTCTATACCCTACATCCCCCGCCTTAGAAGAATGCATTCGAGATAACAGAACCAGCTTCAACCGAACTTCAAGCATCAAGTTTCTTCATTTCTCTTGTATTGTAACCAATGAGATGTACCAACTAGACTGACATAGCAATGACTTATATTTCTGTATAAAATATTAACACCGCCCACCAATAAATCAGAAGTTAGAAGTAGCCTGAGCTGAACATATCTCAGAGAGTGTTTACTTCTAATGTGCATGCACATTTATACTTTTTAATTAGAAATAGCAGCAGATAACCAAGAACTAATTTGTAGTTCTTATCCATTTCACAATCACAACAATAGACAGTGTCTGCACATTGTCATTCATAAAAAAAAAAAAAAAAAAAAATTTGCTCATAGCAGTGAAATAACCAAACCTAGAATGTAAAAATAAAAATAAAAAATCCTGATCACCTCCCCCAGAGTGTTACTATGGTACTAATGTATTGCTCTGGTCACAGTATGTTAAAAAAAATGTAAAAAAAAGAAAAGAATAGAAAAAAACGTAGGCTCATTACCATGTGATCAGTTGTGTCCAATCGCAGCTGATCACAGTGTAAACAGGAAGAGCCGTTTATCGATTTTTCCTCCACTCGCACTGAATAGAGGAGAGCCGATCGGCTGCTTTCCTGACAGATTATTAGTGCAGTCCCCTAAAAGATGCCCACTCGTGCCCACCAGGGATGCCCACCCAGGACCACCAGGTATGACCACCCATAACTGCCAGGGTTGCCAATCAGTGCCCATTAGAGGTGCCAATCAGTGCCCATCAATAATGCCTGCCAGTACCTCCTCATCAGCGCTGCCTGTCAGAGCAATCTATCAGTGTCGCCTATCAGTGCCGCCAATAAGTGCCCATCAGTGCTGCCTATCAATGCCCATCAGTGCTGCATATCAGTGCGACCAATCAGTGCTGCATATAAGTGCCCATCAGTGCCACCTATCCGTGCCCTTCGCTGCCGCCCATCAATGCCCATTAGTGCTGCATATCAGTGCCACCAATCAGTTCCCATCACTGCCACCCATAATTGCACATCAGTGCCACCTATCCGTGCCCATCAGTGTTGCATATCAGTGCCCACCGGTGCCACCTATCAGTGCCTCCTTATCAGTGCCCATCACTGCTGCCTATCAATGCCCATCAGTGCTGCATATCAGTGCTACCCATCAGTGCCCATCACTGCCACCCATTAGTGCCCATCAGTGCCACCTATCAGTGCTGCATATCAGTGCCACCTATCAGTGCCCATAAGTGCTGCCTTTCAGTGCCTCCTTATCAATGCCCATCACTGCTGCCTATCAATGCCCATCAGTGCTGCATATCAGTGCCACCAATCATTGCCCATCAGTGTTAGCTATCGGTGCCTGGCAGTGCCACCTATGAGTGCCCATCACTGCCGCCTTTCAGTGCTGCATATCAGTGCCTCCTAATCAGTACCCATCAGTGCCTCCTCATCAGTGTCTGTCAGTGCCTCCTTATCAGTGCCCATCAGTTCCCGACAGTGCAGTCTTATCAGTGCCCATCAGTGAAGGAGAAAACATACTTATTTACAAAATGTTATAACAGAAACAAAGAAAAACTTGTTTTTTTTTTATTTGTTTAGCAAACAATAAAAGCCCCCAGTGGTGATCAAATAACAACAAACGAAAGCTTTCTTTGTGTGAAAAAAAATGATAAAAATGTCATTTGGATACATCGTTGCATGATCGCGCAATTGTCATTTAAAATGTGACAGCGCCGAAAACTAAAAAATGGGCCGGGGCAGGAAGAGGGCGACAGTTTCTCGGTATTGAAGGAGTTAAGTAACAAGAAAGAAGTGTCAGTATAAAATGATCTCATTTTCATTGAAGATAATTCCACACACAGAGCGCCAATCTCTCCGTCACATCAGAAGACTGTGATGGCCATCGGTGTGATAAAAGTGGGCGAGCCCGTGCTGCCTGTCAGCTCCCAGGGGTAATAACTAGGCTTGTGCAATTCATTTCGTAACGAATCGAAATCCGGACGAATTTTGAATCTTTCGGACATTCGGATGCATCTGAATGTCCGAATAAAAAAATAACAAATAACAAAGAATACGAAAGAAATATAACGAATGAATTCGAATGAATTTGGTAATTCTTTAAAGATCTAATGAAACAAAAGGTCAGCTCCAAGTAAATCTTATAGTCCAATTAGCTAATTAATTTTGTGCCGGAGGATGGATTACTGGCAAAGTGCATTCCTGAGAACTGAGTAAGCCCTTGTACACACGGTCGGAGAATCCGTTGGAATGTGTCCTATCGGACCGTGTCGTCGGATAATCCGACTGTGTGTGGTATGCATCGGACTGATTCCGTCCGAATATCCATCCGACCCAATTTTCCAACATGTTGGAAATATTTCCCGACCAACTGGTTCGATCGGACCTAATCCGATCATGTGTAGAGCATTTTCATCGGACCAAGTGCCACGCATGCTCAGATCAAATTCCTACATCAAAGCTATTGGCTACTAGCCTGAATGTAGTCCCGTCGTAACGAAATTACGTCATCACGTTCTGAAAGATCGGATTTTTAGACAACTTTGTCCGACCGTGTGTATGCAACAGTTTTGGACAAGATCCGATGGATTTGGTTGTGGAAATCTCCGACCGTGTGTACAGGGGCTAAGAAGGGTGTTGTATTGTATTTGAGCCGAGGAGAAGAGACGTTGTCATTGTGTGTGTTAAAGGATTCAATAAACAAACGACTTTCCAAACTACGAATCATTATCATGAATGTCCATACATACATAAATAGCGAATTTCAACGAATACGAACGAATGAATTCGACACTCTACGAATAATAACGAATTATCCGAAAACGTATTAACGTAACATAACGAATATAACAGAACGAAATTATGTATTTTACGAATGACAACGAACCGAAACTAAACAAAATTTTCCGTTGTGCACAAGTCTAGTAATAACAGCTTCATGATTTAGGAAATACTAAATAACAAATGATAACGATGTAACTATTTGCAAACAAAGTCTATTATTTGGGAAACATTGTAAGAGGAAAGTGAAAGCGATGAGTACTTGAGATGTGCTGACTAAGGAAGAGGTTCTGGTTGGAGCCAAACTCTTGTTATACCGAGTTCACCAAACCACCCAACTGTCCCGGGCTTCTCCTTGCTTTCACCGCTTTCTCTTCCCCTTGTTTTCTCCCACACCCTTCTTTTTGCCAACTACCCCCCCCCTCCCCCCAACACATACATTTCTCCTTTCCTGGACCTACTGTTTTATGACGGAACCGTCCAGCACCCAACTTGGGGGCATCCATCAGTATACAGCTTCCTCTAGTTTGGCCCCAGGAACTAGGTATTGTTATAGCTGAACATTTCACCCACGATACTAGACGACACTGGCTTAGGTGCATACTAGAACTGGAACTCTTTATTGTAAATTCACACAGAATATATTCCATGCAAGATCAGATCAGAATTCGATCACAATATCCTAACCAATGTAAACGTAGCTAAGAAACAGCCAACACAAACAGTATGCTTATTCCACATCTAACAACTAATAGCTGACAGGGATCTAAAGCGGAGCTCCACCCTAAAGTGGACCTTCCGCTCATTGGAATCCCCCCCCCCCCCTCCGGCGCCACAATTGTCACCTTTCAGGGGGGAGGGGGGGTGCAGGTACCTGTACAGTACAAGTATCTGCACCCACTTCCGGCGTAGATTCTGCAGAAGGTACGCCCCTTTCCTGCAGAATCTACGCCCCTTTCCGAAAGTCCCCCCCCCCCGCTGCCTGCTGGGAAACACACAGATCCCAGAGACAGCGGGGACCATCCTTATTGCGCAGCGCGACTCGCGCAAGCGCAGTAGGGAACCGGGAAATGAAGCCGAAAGGCTCCACTTCCTGATTCCCAAACCCAAGATGGCGGCGGCGGCAGCACCCGAGAGACGATCGAGAGATCGGCTTCAGGGTGCCGACATCAAGGGCGCGCTGGGCGGGTAAGTGTCACTATTTTAAAAGTCAGCAGCTGCAGTATTTGAAGCTGCTGGCTTTTAAAAAAAGAAAAAAAAACGGCGGAACTCCCGGCGGACTCCCGCTTTAACATGAACTCATTAACAACTAGTCACTTAAACAATCCTGGGTGCCCAGACCGTTCGGTGCCCAGACCGTTCGGCACCCAGCCCACAACCCTGGATAGACAAAATACATTACACGTTATTATAAGCATGAAGACATAACATCCCACAATGGTTCCATACCAAGGTCACAATATTAATCACATCCCCAAGAATTCATCAGACAGGCAAAAACAATAGGTGACTCAATTAACAATGGGTATGCACACACCTAGGAGACACACAATGGGAGAGACACACATAGCAAACAGTCATCCCGCCCTACCTCAGACTGTCCGGCACCAGTCTACAGCAGTCTATGTGTAAGAGAACTGCTGTGACACACATACGTGCCCAGAACTGCTGTGACACACATACGTGCCCATGCGCATACTACTGCTCCAATGTGAAAGAATGCACGCACTCACGGGAGCACGTCCACCGTCCCCATTGGCATCAGACGGTCTATTAAAAGGGTGCGCTGGCTCCTGCTCAGTGCTGACTGGACTTCAGCTGTTTCCTTGTGCCCTGCTTGAATCCTGCTTGATATCCATTGCTGACCTGGCTTACCACTGACCTGACCTTAAATTACTGACTACGGCTTACTCCTGACCTTGCTCCTGTCTGATGCCCCGGTACCCCGCTGCCGGCTCGCTGCTGACTCTGGCTATCCTGGTGACCACACTTCTGTCTCCTGTTTGGCTCCACATTACCTCCGAGGGCATGTGCGGGCTGCCCCTCATCCCAGCTCCAGTGGGCACAGTGTGCTCCTGTCTTCAGATTGCGAAAAAAAAAAACGGCAAGCCACGCATCCTGAACCTGCAAGCCTGGTGGAGTGCCTCTTTAACCTCGGCTGATCTACCCAGCATCATCACAGTTCCTGACCTGATGTTCTGCCTGAATCACTGAGTCTACAACTCCTGCCACACAGTGGCGTCACTAGGGTTGATGTCCCCTGGTGCCATAAAAACATGGTGTCACCCCCCCAGACTAAGCAGGCTAGTGCGTCAGTGTGGCACTCCCTCTCAACCCGCCACAATGGATGGAGCCCAGATGGTATAGGAGTGGTGGATGGAGACTGGATAGGATTGGGTGGTGGATGGAGTCTGGATGGGATCAGGGTGGTGGATGGAACCTGGATGGGACCAGGGTGGTGGATGGAGCCCGGATGGGATGGGGTGGTGGATGGAGCCCGCATGGGATGGGGTGGTGGATGGAGCCTGGATGGGATCAGGGTGGTGGATGGAGCCCGGATGGGATGGGGTGGTGGATGGAGCCCGGATGGGATGGGGTGGTGGATGGAGCCCGGATGGGATGGGGTGGTGGATGGAGCCCGGATGGGATCAGGGTGGTGGATGGAGCCTGGATGGGATCGGGGTGGGGGATGGAGCCCGGATGGGATGGGGTGGGGGATGGAGCCCGGATGGGATGGGGTGGTGGATGGAGCACGGATGGGATCGGGGTGGTGGATGGAGCACGGATGGGATCGGGGTGGGGGATGGAGCCCGGATGGGATGGGGTGGTGGATGGAGCCCGGATGGGATCGGGGTGGGGGATGGAGCCTGCATGGGATCGGGGTGTGGGATGGAGCCTGGATGGGATGGGGTGGTGGATGGAGCCTGCATGGGATCGGGGTGGTGGATGGAGCCTGCATGGGATCGGGGTGGGGGATGGAGCCCGGATGGGATGGGGTGGTGGATGGAGCCCAGATGGGATCAGGGTGGTGGATGGAGCACGGATTGGGATGGGGTGGTGGATGGAGCCCGGATGGGATGGGGTGGTGGATGGAGCCCGGATGGGATGGGGTGGTGGATGGAGCCCGGATGGGATCAGGGTGGTGGATGGAGCCTGGATGGGATTGGGGTGGGGGATGGAGCACGGATGGGATCGGGGTGGGGGATGGAGCCCGGATGGGATCGGGGTGGGGGATGGAGCCCGGATGGGATGGGGTGGTGGATGGAGCCCGGATGGGATCGGGGTGGTGGATGGAGCCTGCATGGGATCGGGGTGGGGGATGGAGCCCGGATGGGATGGGGTGGTGGATGGAGCCCAGATGGGATCAGGGTGGTGGATGGAGCCCGGATGGGATGCGGTGGTGGATGGAGCCCGGATGGGATGGGGTGGTGGATGGAGCCCGGATGGGATGGGGTGGTGGATGGAGCCCGGATGGGATCAGGGTGGTGGATGGAGCACGGATGGGATCGGGGTGGGGGATGGAGCCCGGATGGGATGGGGTGGTGGATGGAGCCCGGATGGGATGGGGTGGTGGATGGAGCCCAGATGGGATCAGGGTGGTGGATGGAGCACGGATGGGATGGGGTGGTGGATGGAGCCCGGATGGGATGGGGTGGTGGATGGAGCCCAGATGGGATCAGGGTGGTGGATGGAGCCCAGATGGGATGGGGTGGTGGATGGAGCCTGCATGGGATCGGGGTGGGGGATGGAGCCCGGATGGGATGGGGTGGTGGATGGAGCCCAGATGGGATCAGGGTGGTGGATGGAGCACGGATGGGATCGGGGTGGGGGATGGAGCCCGGATGGGATGGGGTGGTGGATGGAGCACGGATGGGATCGGGGTGGGGGATGGAGCACGGATGGGATGGGGTGGTGGATGGAGCCCAGATGGGATCGGGGTGGGGGATGGAGCCCAGATGGGATGGGGTGGTGGATGGAGCCTGCATGGGATCGGGGTGGGGGATGGAGCCCGGATGGGATGGGGTGGTGGATGGAGCCCAGATGGGATCAGGGTGGTGGATGGAGCACGGATGGGATCGGGGTGGGGGATGGAGCCCGGATGGGATGGGGTGGTGGATGGAGCCCAGATGGGATGGGGTGGTGGATGGAGCCCGGATGGGATCAGGGTGGTGGATGGAGCACGGATGGGATCGGGGTGGGGGATGGAGCCCAGATGGGATGGGGTGGTGGATGGAGCCCGGATGGGATGGGGTGGTGGATGGAGCCTGGATGGGATCAGGGTGGTGAATGGAGCCCAGATGGGATGGGATGGTGGATGGAGCCCAGATGGGATCAGGGTGGTGGATGGAGCCCAGATGGGATGGGGTGGTGGATGGAGCCCAGATGGGATCAGGGTGGTGGATGGAGCCCAGATGGGATCAGGGTGGTGGATGGAGCCCGGATAGGATGGGGTGGTGGATGGAGCACGGATGGGATCAGGGTGGTGGATGGAGCCCAGATGGGATCAGGGTGGTGGATGGAGCCCGGATAGGATGGGGTGGTGGATGGAGCACGGATGGGATCGGGGTGGTGGATGGAGCCCAGATGGGATCAGGGTGGTGGATGGAGCCCAGATGGGATCAGGGTGGTGGATGGAGCCCGGATAGGATGGGGTGGTGGATGGAGCACGGATGGGATCAGGGTGGTGGATGGAGCCCGGGTGGGATGGGGTGGTGGATGGAGCCCAGATGGGATCAGGGTGGTGGATGGAGCACGGATGGGATGGGGTGGTGGATGGAGCCCGGATGGGATCAGGGTGGTGGATGGAGCACGGATGGGATCGGGGTGGGGGATGGAGCACGGATGGGATCGGGGTGGGGGATGGAGCACGGATGGGATCGGGGTGGGGGATGGAGCCTGCATGGGATCAGGGTGGTGGATGGAGCACGGATGGGATCAGGGTGGTGGATGGAGCACGGATGGGATGGGGTGGTGGATGGAGCACGGATGGGATCGGGGTGGTGGATGGAGCCTGCATGGGATCGGGGTGGGGGATGGAGCCCGGATGGGATGGGGTGGTGGATGGAGTCCGGATGGGATCGGGGTGGTGGATGGAGCACGGATGGGATCAGGGTGGGGGATGGAGCCCGGATGGGATGGGGTGGTGGATGGAGCACGGATGGGATCAGGGTGGTGGATGGAGCCCGGATAGGATGGGGTGGTGGATGGAGCACGGATGGGATCAGGGTGGTGGATGGAGCCCGGGTGGGATGGGGTGGTGGATGGAGCCCAGATGGGATCAGGGTGGTGGATGGAGCACGGATGGGATGGGGTGGTGGATGGAGCACGGATGGGATCAGGGTGGTGGATGGAGCCCGGATAGGATGGGGTGGTGGATGGAGCACGGATGGGATCAGGGTGGTGGATGGAGCCCGGGTGGGATGGGGTGGTGGATGGAGCCCAGATGGGATCAGGGTGGTGGATGGAGCACGGATGGGATCAGGGTGGTGGATGGAGCACGGATGGGATCGGGGTGGGGGATGGAGCACGGATGGGATCGGGGTGGGGGATGGAGCACGGATGGGATCGGGGTGGGGGATGGAGCCTGCATGGGATCAGGGTGGTGGATGGAGCACGGATGGGATCAGGGTGGTGGATGGAGCACGGATGGGATGGGGTGGTGGATGGAGCACGGATGGGATGGGGTGGTGGATGGAGCACGGATGGGATCGGGGTGGTGGATGGAGCCTGCATGGGATCGGGGTGGGGGATGGAGCCCGGATGGGATGGGGTGGTGGATGGAGTCCGGATGGGATCAGGGTGGGGGATGGAGCCCGGATGGGATGGGGTGGTGGATGGAGCACGGATGGGATCAGGGTGGTGGATGGAGCCCGGATAGGATGGGGTGGTGGATGGAGCACGGATGGGATCAGGGTGGTGGATGGAGCCCGGGTGGGATGGGGTGGTGGATGGAGCCCAGATGGGATCAGGGTGGTGGATGGAGCACGGATGGGATGGGGTGGTGGATGGAGCCCGGATGGGATCAGGGTGGTGGATGGAGCACGGATGGGATCGGGGTGGGGGATGGAGCACGGATGGGATCGGGGTGGGGGATGGAGCCTGCATGGGATCAGGGTGGTGGATGGAGCACGGATGGGATCAGGGTGGTGGATGGAGCACGGATGGGATGGGGTGGTGGATGGAGCACGGATGGGATGGGGTGGTGGATGGAGCACGGATGGGATCGGGGTGGTGGATGGAGCCTGCATGGGATCGGGGTGGGGGATGGAGCCCGGATGGGATGGGGTGGTGGATGGAGTCCGGATGGGATCAGGGTGGGGGATGGAGCCCGGATGGGATGGGGTGGTGGATGGAGCACGGATGGGATCAGGGTGGTGGATGGAGCCCGGATAGGATGGGGTGGTGGATGGAGCACGGATGGGATCAGGGTGGTGGATGGAGCCCGGGTGGGATGGGGTGGTGGATGGAGCCCAGATGGGATCAGGGTGGTGGATGGAGCACGGATGGGATGGGGTGGTGGATGGAGCCCGGATGGGATCAGGGTGGTGGATGGAGCACGGATGGGATCGGGGTGGGGGATGGAGCACGGATGGGATCGGGGTGGGGGATGGAGCCTGCATGGGATCAGGGTGGTGGATGGAGCACGGATGGGATCAGGGTGGTGGATGGAGCACGGATGGGATGGGGTGGTGGATGGAGCACGGATGGGATCGGGGTGGTGGATGGAGCCTGCATGGGATCGGGGTGGTGGATGGAGCACGGATGGGATCAGGGTGGGGGATGGAGCCCGGATGGGATGGGGTGGTGGATGGAGCACGGATGGGATCAGGGTGGGGGATGGAGCCCGGATGGGATGGGGTGGTGGATGGAGCACGGATGGGATCAGGGTGGGGGATGGAGCCCGGATGGGATGGGGTGGTGGATGGAGCACGGATGGGATCAGGGTGGGGGATGGAGCCCGGATGGGATGGGGTGGTGGATGGAGCACGGATGGGATCAGGGTGGGGGATGGAGCCCGGATGGGATGGGGTGGTGGATGGAGCACGGATGGGATCAGGGTGGTGGATGGAGCACGGATGGGATGGGGTGGTGGATGGAGCACGGATGGGATCAGGGTGGTGGATGGAGCCCGGATAGGATGGGGTGGTGGATGGAGCCCGGATGGGATCAGGGTGGTGGATGGAGCACGGATGGGATCGGGGTGGGGGATGGAGCACGGATGGGATCGGGGTGGGGGATGGAGCCTGCATGGGATCAGGGTGGTGGATGGAGCACGGATGGGATCAGGGTGGTGGATGGAGCACGGATGGGATGGGGTGGTGGATGGAGCACGGATGGGATGGGGTGGTGGATGGAGCACGGATGGGATCGGGGTGGTGGATGGAGCCTGCATGGGATCGGGGTGGGGGATGGAGCCCGGATGGGATGGGGTGGTGGATGGAGTCCGGATGGGATCAGGGTGGGGGATGGAGCCCGGATGGGATGGGGTGGTGGATGGAGCACGGATGGGATCAGGGTGGTGGATGGAGCCCGGATAGGATGGGGTGGTGGATGGAGCACGGATGGGATCAGGGTGGTGGATGGAGCCCGGGTGGGATGGGGTGGTGGATGGAGCCCAGATGGGATCAGGGTGGTGGATGGAGCACGGATGGGATGGGGTGGTGGATGGAGCCCGGATGGGATCAGGGTGGTGGATGGAGCACGGATGGGATCGGGGTGGGGGATGGAGCACGGATGGGATCGGGGTGGGGGATGGAGCCTGCATGGGATCAGGGTGGTGGATGGAGCACGGATGGGATCAGGGTGGTGGATGGAGCACGGATGGGATGGGGTGGTGGATGGAGCACGGATGGGATCGGGGTGGTGGATGGAGCCTGCATGGGATCGGGGTGGTGGATGGAGCACGGATGGGATCAGGGTGGGGGATGGAGCCCGGATGGGATGGGGTGGTGGATGGAGCACGGATGGGATCAGGGTGGGGGATGGAGCCCGGATGGGATGGGGTGGTGGATGGAGCACGGATGGGATCAGGGTGGGGGATGGAGCCCGGATGGGATGGGGTGGTGGATGGAGCACGGATGGGATCAGGGTGGGGGATGGAGCCCGGATGGGATGGGGTGGTGGATGGAGCACGGATGGGATCAGGGTGGGGGATGGAGCCCGGATGGGATGGGGTGGTGGATGGAGCACGGATGGGATCAGGGTGGTGGATGGAGCACGGATGGGATGGGGTGGTGGATGGAGCACGGATGGGATCAGGGTGGTGGATGGAGCCCGGATAGGATGGGGTGGTGGATGGAGCACGGATGGGATCAGGGTGGGGGATGGAGCCCGGATGGGATGGGGTGGTGGATGGAGCACGGATGGGATCAGGGTGGGGGATGGAGCCCGGATGGGATGGGGTGGTGGATGGAGCACGGATGGGATCAGGGTGGTGGATGGAGCCCGGATGGAATCGGGGTGGTGGATGGAGCACGGATGGGATGGGGTGGTGGATGGAGCACGGATGGGATCAGGGTGGTGGATGGAGCCCGGATAGGATGGGGTGGTGGATGGAGCACGGATGGGATCAGGGTGGGGGATGGAGCCCGGATGGGATGGGGTGGTGGATGGAGCACGGATGGGATCAGGGTGGGGGATGGAGCCCGGATGGGATGGGGTGGTGGATGGAGCACGGATGGGATCAGGGTGGTGGATGGAGCCCGGATGGAATCGGGGTGGTGGATGGAGCACGGATGGGATCAGGGTGGTGGATGGAGCCCGGATGGAATCGGGGTGGTGGATGGAGCACGGATGGGATCAGGGTGGTGGATGGAGCACGGATGGGATGGGGTGGTGGATGGAGCACGGATGGGATCAGGGTGGTGGATGGAGCCCGGATGGAATCGGGGTGGTGGATGGAGCCCGGATGGGATGGGGTGGTGGATGGAGCACGGATGGGATCAGGGTGGTGGATGGAGCACGGATGGGATCAGGGTGGTGGATGGAGCCCGGATGGGATGGGGTGGTGGATGGAGCACGGATGGGATCAGGGTGGTGGATGGAGCCCGGATGGAATCGGGGTGGTGGATGGAGCACGGATGGGATCAGGGTGGTGGATGGAGCCCGGATGGAATCGGGGTGGTGGATGGAGCACGGATAGGATGGGGTGGTGGACGGAGACGAGATGGGATCTTTGATTTGGGGGGGGGGGGGTGGGGAGGTTGGTTAGATGAATTGTGCTGGGGGGTTAAACTTTACATCTGCCCCCTCCTTCTACTTCTATCACAAGTCATTGCTAACCCAAAATAAAGCACCCCCTAGTGCATATCCTCAACCACCCCTCAAAAATGACTGCTGTCAGCATAGATGTTACCTGCCAATGCCCCCACCCCCCCACCCAATGCCTCCTCCTCTGCAATACCCGTGTTTTTTCATACCTTGGCCCCGGGAAGGTGCTGTAGCGCGGTATTCCTGTTCTCCCTCCTCGGCTCCTCCTCCCGGCCTGTGTACTTCCGAGCCGAGGAGGAGGCGGGCGCAGCCAGCGGAGAGAGAGATATGATTGCAGCACATGTGGCGGTCGGTTGGTCGGACCCCGGGCACCTCTGTCACTGCCGCTGCGATCGTGCCATTCACACCAGTCTGGTGTCTCCCTCTGGCGGGTGTCACCCGGGCGTGGGCCGCACCTCCCGCAACCCCCCCCCCCCCCCCCCTAGCAACGCCACTGCTGCCACAAGCTCTGCAATCAACACCTACAGGCACTCTTGATCCTTCTGCCCCTTGGCACCCTCTGCTCCACTCTCAGGTGTGTTGGAAGAGCGACTGAACATTGGCATTTGTAACACTGAACCGCCTGCAGGAACACGAAGCACCGCCAGGCACGTGACGCTCCAAGAGGCGCAGCTGACGGGTTTCGGGGGACTCGTCCTCTTCCTCATGATTTATTAAAGTTTTTTTTTACAATAATGCACTAGGCTGGTGCAACATTTTCTGATATACTCATCTCCAATCATCTTTACCCTAAATGACTTATTTCTATCAGATGTTTTAGCCCCCGTGTGGGGTGACTGTTGTTATCCTCCTCTAATATTCAATAAAAGAACAGACTTTTTGATACAGTGTTTATAAAACATTGTTCAGACAGGAGACAGAGAGATACAAACTAACAGTGTTTATAAACATTGTTCATACAGGAGATAGAGACATGGAAAGTAACATTGTTTATAAACATTGTTCAGACAGGAGATATAGAGATACAAACTAACAGTGTTTATAAACATTGTTCATACAGGAGATAGAGACATGGAAAGTAACATTGTTTATACACATTGTTCAGACAGGAGATATAGAGATACAAAGTAACATTGTTTATAAATATTGTTCAGACAGCAGCTAGAGAGATCCAAAATAGCATAGGTTTATAAACATTGTTCAAACAGGTGATAGAGAGATACAAAGTAACATTGTATGTCTCAATCTCCCATCTGATCAATGTTTATAAACAATGTTACTTTGTATCTCTCAATCTCCCATCTAATCAATGTTTATAAACAATGTTACTTTGTATCTATCACCTGTCTGAACAATGTTTATAAACAATGCTACTTTGGATCTCTCTAGCTGCTGTCTGAACGATATTTATAAACAATGCTACTTTGGATCTCTCAATCTCCCATCTGATCAATGTTTATAAACAATATTACTTTGTATCTCTCAATCTCCCATCTGATCAATATTTATAAACAAAGTAACATTGTTTATAAACATTGCTCATATAGATAGTAGAGAGGTGCAAAGTAACATTGTTTATAAACAACTAGAGGTGATTCAGTTCGCATTGTGCGCTATACAAGCATTTCATTCATTCATTCAGACAGGAGATAGAGATACAAAGTAACATTGTTTATAAACATTGTTCAGACGGGAGATAGATACAAAGTAGCATTGTTTAATCATTATTTGGATGGGAGATTGAGAGATACAGCGTAACATTGTTTATAAACATTGTTCAGACAGGAGATTGAGAGATACAAAGTAACATTGTTTATAAACATTGTTCAGACGAGAGATACAAAGTAGCAATTTTGGGGGGAGGGGGTTGCAGAGATTTGTGCTGGACAGGGAAGAGGATTGTTTATAAACATTGGTCAGACAAGAGATACAATGTAACATTGTTTATAAACATTTCTCATACGGCAGATAGAGGTTAGAGGGGAGTGGATTTGTGCTGGAAGGGTTTAGAGGGGGTTGGATTTGTGCTGGAGAGGGGTGAGGGTGGGATGGTCATTGCTCTAGAAGGGGGGCTTAAAGAGGGTGGATTTGTGCTAGAAGGGGGGATTTGGTGGAAGGATTTGTGCTAAGAGGTGACTGGGGCTGGTAAATGTGTGCTAGATTGGGGGGGGGGTGGGGGGATTTGTGCTAAAATGAGGGGCTTTGGGGCGGTTGGATTTGTGCTTTGAAGAGGAGGGGTTGAGGAGATGTATTTGAACAAGAAGGAGGGGATGGGGGGGGGGGGGATTGTTCCATAAGGGAAGATTTGGGGGGGGGGGGGGGGATTTTTGCTGGGAGTGAGCATTTGGGAGGGGGGAGGTTGTAGAGATTTGTGCTAAAGGGGGGTTTGTAGGGGGGATATTTGCTGGGAGATACAAAGTAACATTGTTTATAAACACTTGTTCATACAGATGATGGAGAGATGTAAAGTAACATTGTTTATAAACATCGTTCAGACAGGAGATAGATGCAAAGTAACATTGTTTATAAACATTGTTCAGACAGGAAATAGAGAGATACAAAGTAAGATTGTTTATAAGCATTGTTCAGACGGGAGATAGATGCAAAGTAACATTGTTTATAAACATCGTTCAGACAGGAGATAGATGCAAAGTAACATTGTTTATAAACATTGTTCAGACAGGAAATAGAGAGATAAAAAGTAATAGTGTTTATAAGCATTGTTCAGACGGGAGATAGATGAAAAGTAACATTGTTTATAAACATCGTTCAGACAGGAGATAGATGCAAAGTAACATTGTTTATAAACATTGTTCAGACAGGAAATAGAGAGATAAAAAGTAATATTGTTTATAAGCATTGTTCAGACGGGAGATAGATGCAAAGTAACATTGTTTATGAACATTGTTCAGACGGGAGATAGAGACATACAAAGTAACATTGTTTATAAACATTGATCAGACGGGAGATAGAAAGTAACATTGTTTATAAACATTGTTGAGATAGATGCAAAGTAACATTGTTTATAAACATTGTTCAGAAGAGAGATACAAAGTAACATTGTTTATAAACATTGATCAGATGGAAGATTGAGAGATACAAAGTAGCATTGTTTATAAACATTGATCAGATGGGAGATTGAGAGATACAAAGTAGCATTGTTTATAAACATTGTTCAGAAAAGAGATACAAAGTAACATTGTTTATAAACATTGATCAGATGGGAGACTGAGAGATACAAAGTAGCATTGTTTATAAACATTGTTCAGAAAAGAGATACAAAGTAACATTGTTTATAAACATTGATCAGATGGGAGACTGAGAGATACAAAGTAACATTGTTAATAAACATTGCTCAGATGGGAGATTGAGAGATACAAAGTAACATTGTTAATAAACATTGTTCAGATGGGAGATAGAGAGAAACAAAGTAGCAATTTTGGGGGGGAGGGGTTGCAGAGATTTGTGCTGGACAGGGAAGAGAATTTGGGGGTAAGGTACAGATTTTCCTACTCTGTAATATACTGTATATATATATATATATTCTGGTGGGAGGGGTTCGGGGACAGTCCACATGTTGGGGGAGGGGGGCTCAATACTTGCCTTGCCCCAGGAGCTGACACTCCACACTACACCGCTGATGGAAAGCACGGCAAGGAAACAATCTCCTGTCACCCGAATCCAGTCCACCGTCCTCCTCCTGAGTTCAGTCGTGTCTATTACCAGCAATGGATGGGAGTACCTACCTTCAGCCCACCCAGACGAGGACAGTGGCCAGGAAAAGCCTCTCGGAATTACCTGAGCTTCAGGTTGTCCATGAACTCCTCCATGGTGACATTGTCCAGCAGCACAAAGTCGGCCTTGCCGAACTCCAGGCTCTCCTGCTCGGCCATGCCGCCCCCCGGGGTGTGTATCCAGGACCTGAGGGGTGCGCGGGGCGGCGGTGTGACTTCTCAGCGACAGGAACCAGAGCGAGGAGGATGACAGCAGCCGCTGTGACTTCCTGGTGTGGTTTTTAGGCGGGGAGAGTCAGACTGGGGGGGTGGGGGGGAGACCCTGGAGGGAAGCTGACGAGAAGAGCCGACAGCGCAGTCCGCACATCTGCTGAACAGATAAGGCCGACCACAGGACCCCCTCAGCAGGAACGGCGCGTTTCATTCATTCTTCATGTGACTTTCACATCTCGCTCTAGTCCCGCTCCCTCCTCACCCTCAGCCCTCAACTACCCCCAACCCGGTGATTTCTACACATCCAATGAGGAAGAGGAAACGAGACCCAGTGATGTCATCTCTGCGCTTCTCTATGCAATGCAGGCAGATCGGGGCTGGTGGGAGGGGCCAGCAGGATGTTTTTCAAGGAACTATGTACTAGCCCCTCCCGCCAGCCACGATCTGCCCGCATTGCATAGAAAATCACAGAGACCCGGTGATGACGGAAGCATGATCCTGCGCCCGCTCTTCGCCTCTACGACTAAGCCCCTGGTGGGTGGGGCCAAGCCTGTGAGAGGGCGTGGCTTGCGGAGTGGTGTCAGGCCGAGGACGTCAACAGCTATAGGCTGGACTGGGGGAGCGGCCATTTTTCCCAGCATGATAGGTAGTACCGGGACAGGGCCATCCAGCACCCAGGGCAAGGATCCAGAATTGCAAAAAAAAAAATGAAACCCAATGAATGAAAGGGGGCGGGGCCAGACACAGTCAAGCTGGGGAGGAAAGAACTGCAGGATCACAGCACTCCTCTAAAGCGCCCTTAACCCTGATGCAAGCAATGGGAGGAGTTATGCAAATAACAAAAGTCTGGATGAGTAGGCGTTCCTAGGCAGGCTGTATTTGCATAGGTAACGCCCACATGGGGATGCTGATTCTCCATGATTGGAAAAAAAACCTGAAATCCAACGAATGAAAGGGGCGGGGCCAGACACAGTAATGCTGGGGAGGAAAGAACTGCAGGATCACAGCACTCCTCTCAAAAGCCCTCAGCCCTGATGCAAGCAGTGGGAGGAGTTATGGAAATAGCAAAAGTCTGGAGGAGTGGGCATTCCTAGGCAGGCTGTATTTGCATAGGTAACGCCCACATGGGGATGCTGATTCTCCATGATTGCAAAAAAAAACTGAAACCCAACGAATGAAAGGGGCGGGGCCAGACACAGTCAAGCTGGGGAGGAAAGAACTGCAGGATCACAGCACACCTCTCAAGTGCCCTCAGCCCTGATGCAATCAATGGGAGGAGTTATGCAAATAACAAAAGTCTGGATGAGTGGGCATTCCTAGGCAGGCTGTATTTGCATAGGTAACGCCCACTTGGGGATGCTGATTCTCCATGATTGGGGAAAAAAACTGAAACCCAACGAATGAAAGGGGGCGGGGCCAGACACAGTAATGCTGGGGAGGAAAGAACTGCAGGATCACAGCACTCCTCTCAAGTGCCCTCAGCCCTGATGCCAGCAGTGGGAGGAGTTAAGCAAATACCAAAAGTCTGGATGAGTGGGCGTTCCTAGGCAAGGCTGTATTTGCATAGGTAACGCCCACATGGGGATGCTGATTCTCCATGATTGGAAAAAAAAACTGAAACCCAACGAATGAAAGGGGGCGGGGCCAGACACAGTAATGCTGGGGAGGAAAGAACTGCAGGATCACAGCACTCCTCTCAAGTGTCCTCAGCCCTGATGTCAGCAGTGGGAGGAGTTATGCAAATACCAAAAGTCTGGATGAGTGGGCGTTCCTAGGCAAGGCTGTATTTACATAGGTAACGACCACATATGATGCAGAACCCTACATGGCTGAAAGCACGGGCTCTTGGGACGAGTTATGCAAATATCAAAATGCCTTGATGGGTGGGTCAGTCCGGTGAGGTGGGGTGGGGGTGTTCATAGGCGTAGCTGTATTTGCATAAGTGCTGATCCTCTATGATTGGAAACATTTAAATCCAATGAATGAAAGGGGTGGAGATGGTCAGGCTGGGGAGGAAAGTGCTAGATGATGCAGGGCGCCCATGTTGGGGTCTATGGACCGCTGGGGTGTAGGGTCTGTTATAACATTGTATCATTTTCTTCTATCGGCATTTCCTCATCCTGTGTGGTGCAGATTTGTGGTCCATGAGAGGGCGTGGCCTGATAGGCTGGTCCTGGACGGGCGCTCGGAGCACATCACACCGCCACGGGATTTCCTGTTATTAGACATTTCTTAAACATTCAAAAAACAAACCACCGAGTGCGCCAAAATAGAATATAACACCCCCCTTCCGTGCTCCAAAAATTGTACAAATAAATTTTTTCTTTGTGGCAAAAAAAAAACAAAAAAACTTTATTCTACCCTCTTGAAGTCCAGGACAATTTTTTAAATTCTCCGCGTTGTTTGGTAGAAAATACAAAAAAAAAAAAATTAAAAAAATATCATTATTTAAAATGTATTTAGAATTGTTTTGGCATTTTTATTATAATTAGTTTTATTTTTTTATTGTTTTATTTGTATTGCTTTGTTTTATTTTTCCATGTAACTTTATTGCTATCACAATGGGACTTAACAGGCGTCCTATGTGATAGCAGGCATAGATGACAGGTTCTCTTTGTGGAGACATCAGGGACTGATATCACACTTGTGTGACTTGTAATGCAACTTTGGACATTATTTTAAAAAAATTAATTTTTTTTAAATAATTTTTATTATAGTTTTTTTTTTTTTTTAATTGTTTTATTTGTATTGCTTTCTTTTATTTTTCCAAGTAACTTTATTCTATCACAATGGTACTAACAGGTGTCCTATGTGATATTATGCGTAGGTGACAGGTTCTCTTTATGGAGCTATCAGGGGATCGATATCACACTTGTGCGACTTGCCAATGCGACTTTGGACATTATTTAACATTTATTTAGAATTTTTTTGCAATTTTATTATAATTTTTTTTTATTTGTTTATTGTTTTATTTGTATTGCTTTGTTTTATTTTTCCATGTAACTTTATTCTATCACAATGGTACTAACAGACGTCCTATGTGATAGCAGGCGTAGGTGACAGGTCCTCTTTGTGGAGATATCAGGGGACTTGCCATGCGACTTTGGACATTATTTAAAATGTATTTAGAATTTTTTTTGCAATTTTATTATAATTTTTTTTTATTTGTTTATTGTTTTATTTTTATTGCTTTGTTTTATTTTTCCATGTAACTTTATTGCTATCACAATGGTACTAACAGACGTCCTATGTGATAGCAGGCGTAGGTGACAGGTCCTCTTTGTGGAGATATCAGGGGAATTGCCATGCGACTTTGGACATTATTTAAAATTTATTTAAATTTTTTTCACCATTCTTATTATAATTTTAAATTTTTTTTAAAATTGTGTTATTTGTATTGCTTTGTTGTATTTTTCTATTATTAATTATTATTATTATACAGGATTTATACAGCGCCAACAGTTTGCACAGCGCTTTACGACATGAGAACATTTTCCATGTAACTTTATTGCTATCACAATGGGACTAACAGGCGTCCTATGTGATATTATGCGTAGGTGACAGGTTCTCTTTATGGAGCTATCAGGGGATCGATATCACACTTGTGCGACTTGCCAATGCGACTTTGGACATTATTTAAAATTTATTTAGAATTTTTTTTGCAATTTTATTATAATTTTTTTTATTTGTTTATTGTTTTATTTTTATTGCTTTGTTTTATTTTTCCATGTAACTTTATTGCTATCACAATGGGACTAACAGGCGTCCTATGTGATAGCATGCATAGATGACAGGTTCTCTTTGTGGAGACACCAGGGACTGATATCACACTTGTGTGACTTGTAATGCAACTTTGGACATTATTTTAAAAAAAAATTCGTTTTTTTTATAATTTTTATTATAGTTTTCCTTTTTTTTTTTTTTTTTTTTTATTGTTTTATTTGTATTGCTTTCTTTTATTTTTCCAAGTAACTTTATTCTATCACAATGGTACTAACAGGCGTCCTATGTGATATTATGCGTAGGTGACAGGTTCTCTTTATGGAGCTATCAGGGGATCGATATCACACTTGTGCGACTTGCCAATGCGACTTTGGACATTATTTAAAATTTATTTAGAATTTTTTTTGCAATTTTATTATAATTTTTTTTTATTTGTTTATTGTTTTATTTTTATTGCTTTGTTTTATTTTTCTATGTAACTTTATTGCTATCACAATGGTACTTACAGACGTCCTATGTGATAGTAGGCATAGGTGACAGGTCCTCTTTGTGGAGATATCAGGGGACTTGCCAATGCGACTTTGGACATTATTTAAAATTTATTTAGAATTTTTTTTGCAATTTTATTATAATTTTTTTTATTTGTTTATTGTTTTATTTTTATTGCTTTGTTTTCTTTTTCCATGTACGGTAACTTTATTGCTATCACAATGGTACTAACAGACGTCCTATGTGATAGCAGGCGTAGGTGACAGGTCCTCTTTGTGGAGATATCAGGGGACTTGCCATGCGACTTTGGACATTTTTTCACCATTCTTATTATAATTTTACTTTTTTTTTTTTAAATTGTGTTATTTGTATTGCTTTGTTGTATTTTTCTATTATTAATTATTATTATACAGGATTTATACAGCGCCAACAGTTTGCACAGCGCTTTACGACATGAGAACATTTTCCATGTAACTTTATCGCTATCACAATGGGACTAACAGGCATCCCATGTGATATTATGCGTAGGTGACAGGTCCTCTTTGTGGAGATATCAGGGGACCTGATATCACACTTGTGCGACTTTTTATGCGACTTTGGACATTATTTAAAATGTATTTAATTTTTTTTTCATCATTCTTATTATAATGTTACTTTATAATTTTACTTTATACAGACTTCAATGCTGGCCTTCAAAAGTCGCATGCAAGTCGCACCTGGCAGCTGTGCAACAGGTGACTATTTTCATTGGTCAAATCCGAAGTCATGTCCAAGTCGCACCAAAGTTGCAAAGTTGGTCGGGGCACAAGGGGCTCTGGCAGCAGGGGGGAATTTGCATCACATTGGGGTGATTGCGTTGTGCCCAAGCACATCCGGCACACCCCGTGTGCATGGTTATGTATGTAAGTACGGACCACATACAGGAGCAGGGGGGGGGGGGGGGCGAGTCGCACCTAAAATCCTCTGTGAATGGCAAAGAACCTTTTAATGGTATTAAAATACAGCAACGGCTTTGTGGAGAAGTGGCAGTGTGTATATTTCTGTGCTTCGTAAAGGAAAATTTCATTTTAATTTACCAGGAAATGCAACTTTTATTTGGGTGCAGAAAAAAACTGCAGAGCAAACGTGTCGCACAACCTCCCCTCCCCCACATGCATCTTAATTACCTAATCAGTTTCCTATCACTGGCTTCCTGCCACTCCTGTCTGTATGTAGAGTCAGGTTTAGTCATCTCTCACTTCCTCTATTCAGGTACCAAACTGGAACCCAAATTAAGGACAACTCCACCCAAAACTGAGACATTCCGAATCTGCTGAATCAAATCTTGGCTGTTTATGAACCTCAAAGTCTCTGACGGGGAGATTTCCCTGCAGTATTTTGTGTCCCTGCCCCTCCCCCAATGATGAGATTTCCTGCAGTAGTTTGTGTCTCTGCCCCTCCCACAATGGTGAGATTCCCTGCAGTACTTTGTGTCTCTGCCCCTCCCACAATGGTGAGATTTCCTGCAGTAGTTTGTGTCTCTGCCCCTCCCACAATGGTGAGATTCCTTGCAGTACTTTGTGTCTCTGCCCCTCCCACAATGGTGAGATCTCCTGCAGTAGTTTGTGTCTCTGCCCCTCCCACAATGGAGAGATTTCCCTGCAGTAGTTTGTGTCTCTGCCCCTCCCACAATGATGAGATTTCCTGCAGTAGTTTGTGTCTCGGCCCCTCCCACAATGGTAAGATTCCCTGCAGTAGTTTGTGTCTCGGCTCCTCCCACAATGGTGAGATTCCCTGCAGTAGTTTGTGTCTCTGCCCCTCCCACAATGTTGAGATTCCCTACAGTAGTTGGTGTCTCTGCCCCTCCCACAATGATGAGATTTCCTACAGTAGTTTGTGTCTCTGCCCCTCCCACAATGGGGAGATTTCCTGCTGTAGTTTGTGTCTCTGCCCCTCCCACAATGGGGAAATTTCCTGCAGTAGTTTGTGTCTCTGCCCCTCCCACAATGGTGAGATTTCCTGCAGTAGTTTGTGTCTCTGCCCCTCCCACAATGATGAGATTTCCTGCTGTAGTTTGTGTCTCTGCCCCTCCCACAATGATGAGATCTCCTGCAGTAGTTTGTGTCTCTGCCCCTCCCACAATGGTGAGATTTCCTGCAGTAGTTTGTGTCTCTGCCCCTCCCCTAATGGTGAGATTTCCTGCAGTAGTTTGTGTCTCTGCCCCTCCCACAATGCTGAGATTTCCTGCAGTAGTTTGTGTCTCTGCCCCTCCCACAATGGTGACATTTCCTGCAGTAGTTTGTGTCTCTGCCCCTCCCACAATGGGGAGATTTCCTGCAGTAGTTTGTATCTCTGCCCCTCCCACAATGGTGAGATTTCCTGCAGTAGTTTGTGTCTCTGCCCCTCCCACAATGGTGACATTTCCTGCAGTAGTTTGTGTCTCTGCCCCTCCCACAATGGGGAGATTTCCTGCTGTAGTTTGTGTCTCTGCCCCTCCCACAATGATGAGATTTCCTGCAGTAGTTTGTGTCTCTGCCCCTCCCACAATGATGAGATTTCCTGCTGTAGTTTGTGTCTCTGCCCCTCCCACAATGGTGAGATTTCCTGCAGTAGTTTGCGTCTCTGACCCGCCCACAACAATGAGATTTCCCGCAGTAGTTTGTGTCTCTGCCCCTCCCACAATGTTGAGATTTCCCACAGTGGTTTGTGTCTCTGCCCCTCCCACAATGGTGAGATTTCCTGCAGTAGTTTGTGTCTCTGCTCCTCCCACAATGTTGAGATTTCCCACAGTGGTTTGTGTCTCTGCCCCTCCCACAATGGTGAGATTTCCTGCAGTAGTTTGTGTCTCTGCCCCTCCCACAATGGTGAGATTTCCTGCAGTAGTTTGTGTCTCTGCCTCTCCCACAATGGTGAGATTTCCTGCAGTAGTTTGTGTCTCTGCCCCTCCCACAATGGTGAGATCTCCTGCAGTAGTTTGTGTCTCTGCCCCTCCCACAATGGTGAGATCTCCTGCAGTAGTTTGTGTCTCTGCCCCTTAACACTTACAGGTCTTATCCCTCCCCCAGCCTGTAATTGGACAGTGAAAGGAGAAGCAGCGGACTGATGATGTCATCATTCTGCTGTCTCCTCCTGTTGGCCTGTTTCTTTTAAGCCTGAACATACCGTATCACCCACAGCTTCTCCCTACGCCAGTCTGAGCCCTGCTGTTCAGGGAATACAAGAGGCTGATATCGGGTCACATATTCAGGTACATACAATGCTTGTAATAAAGAAATAGATTTATTGATGTATTAATGATTACATAGTTGCAGTCATTTGTGTCTTTATATCGGCCGGGAGTTCATCTTGAATGCTACAACAAAATAAGAAGAATCAAATCATGAAGGGATGAGCCTAACAGCGCGGACAACCTAGAACATTCCTATCATTTATGTTCAGCAAGTTTACTGAGATACAAAAAGTTTGTAGCCAATGGTGGACCATCCTTCCCCTTGTCGACGCGTTTCATAGACTGTTGCCCCGTGCTAGGGGATATTTCTTCCATCTATTAGGATCATGAGGGAATTTACCTCATTTCCTGTCCTGGTGGTCAACCGGGAAAGGAAGAGATCTCCTCAGATGGTCCACACCCAGCAATAACAAGCCAACAGATGTTCTCATTCTTATTCACTAACCTCATTTTGAATTATTCTCTGGGGCCCCGGGTGTAGAGATTTTTTCGCACTTCCTGCTTCTGTGAACACACAGGAAGTGATAGAAAACCTTCCCATTGGATACATAAAATGCAATAATACTTTTGTACAAAAAAAACAAAAAATTCTGTCTGGAGTTGTCCCGGTAATCTCAGTTAATACGAAGGTTCTTCATAGAGTTTCCACCCTTATTTAAACTCTACCATATATATAAAATTACGGAAACTTTTTGAAGACGCCTTATAGTAAGGTAGTGTATATAAAAAAACTCATTTTCAGGGTTTATCAGAAGGCGTCTTGCTACGACTGGCTGTATCCAACCCTCTGCTTCCTCCTCCGGCCCCAGGCTCTTCACCGCGACCATCGGATCCCACCCTCTGGTTGTGGACATCATGTGTCACGTTATGGTCGCGAGTCGTGGATCGGTGTATATTGTCCATTCCAACCACCGGGGGGCGAGAGGAACCTGGAGAAGCGTCTTCCTGTGAAAGATGCACGAATGTCGCAAAGTCGCCCCCAGCTGATGTCCATTTCTTCATGAACCCAACGATATCTTCATATGGGCCAATCATTTGTAGACTCTCCCCATTTGGCGATGACCAGATGCCACATTTATAGAGATAAAACTGCAGTTGTTTGGTCACATCAGCGGAAATGGTGGACAGGTCGATCCTTTCAACTCGGAGAAAACGTTGGCATTTGATAAAGATGTCTGACGTTTCACGGGCGGCTTTGTAAAATTGCTGGGACAGATGGGGGGATTTGGCTGTCAGGATGACCGTGTTATACCCGTCACCGGTCTCTGTTTTCATTTCCACACTAGACTGACCCAGAATATCATCGATTGTGTCTTTCATGAACACACTTATGTAGGTGTGAGCTGCCGGATCCACAAGGAACTCTGTAGAGAGCGGCTTTTGGTCCAGATGATTTTTGGAATTAGTTGCTGTTGGTGAGTTAACAGTGGGAAAGCTTGAAGATGACCATCCGGCCGCCATGAGGGATGAGCGATTGGATGAGCTTGTAGACAAATCCTCTGGGTTTCTTGGGTTTAAAAGGAATTCATCTGGAGAGGAGTTTTGAGGATTTGAAGGCTTGAAATTGACACTATCTCCAATGTGGTTCTTGGGAAGTTTTAGGTTCCAGTTTAATTCATCTGTAGACGTGTTCTTGGGTTGTCCAAAGTTGAATTTGGTGTTATCTCCGATGGTGCTCTTGGAATGTGTTGGGTTTGAGCTTAATTCATCTGTAGATGTGTTCTTGGGTTGTCCAGAGTTGAATTTGGTGCCATCACTGATGGTGCTCTTGGAATAATTTGGGCTTGAGTTGAATTCATCTGTAGATGTCTTCTTGGGTTGTCTAGAGCTGAATTTGGTGCTATCTTCGATGGTGCTCTTTGAATGATTTGGGTTTGAGTTTAACTTATCTGTAGATGTGTTCTTGGGTTGTCCAGAGTTAAACTTGGTGCTGTCTGCAATGGTGCTCTTGGAATGTTTTGGGTTTGAGCTTGATTCATCTGTGGAAGTGTTCTTGAGTTGTCCAGAGCTGAATTTGGTGCTATCTCCAATGGTACTCTTGGAAGGTTTTGGGTTTGAGCTTAATTCATCTGTGGAGGTGTTCTTGGGTTGGCCAGAGTTGAATTTGGTGTTATCTCTGATGGTGCTCTTTGAATGTTTTGGGTTTGAGCTTAATTCATCTGTAGATGTGTTCTTGGGTTGTCCAGAGTTAAATTTGGTGCTGCCTACAATGGTGCTCTTGGAATGTTTTAGGTTTGAGCTTAATTCATCTGTGGAGATGTTCTTGGGTTGGCCAGAGTTGAATTGGGTACGATCTCTGATGGTGCTGTTGGAATGTTTTGGGTTTGAGCTTAATTCATCTGTGGAGATGTTCTTGGGTTGGCCAGAGTTGAATTGGCTATGATCTCTGATGGTGCTGTCAGAATGTTTTGGGTTTGAGCTTAATTCATCTGTAGATGTGTTCTTGGGTTGCCCAGGGTCGAAGTCAAATCCATAACCGATGGGATGTTTTGGGTTGGAGGTGAATCCATCTGCAATGTTTCCTTTGGGTTTGCTTTGACTGGAGCTGGAGTCAACTGCAAAAGTGTCCTTGAGTTGTCTGGATTCAGACAAGTCTTCTCTAAATTGTGTGCTGGCAAATGTGGTGCGACGGGCTAATCCTGGGCTATCAGCTGTTTTTTCATTACTGGCCAGTGGTGAGTTCCTGCCTGGTCTTCTGTCCTCATCTGCAGGTATCTTCTGGGGTGATATGGGATGAAAATTTAGGGTAGCTGCGATGTTGCTCTTGGGGTGTTTTTTGATGGAGGTTGAGTCATCTGTAGATGTGTTCTTGGGTCTTCTTTGGCTGGAGCCATCTGATCTATAACCTGGCCTTCCATTACTGTCTGAACCTCCGTCCTCACCAGCAAAAACGTCATCCAGACTCAGCACCATCGGTGGCTTGGAAACCTGAAGAACAGGACATAGCACTTAAAGTCTACCTGTCATGAGAGGGTTATATAGGCTGCTGATGCTTGCTCTGGGCATCTGAATATAAAGTATTGGAACCAGACACAGCCAGGCAATTAGCATTTTCCAATGAAATGGCAGCTGTTGAGATTGTTTTAAACAATACACATGCTACTTGCATGCTGTGGTGCACACTATAAATGTGAGATGATATGTGTCCGGGGTTTGTATATTATTAAACATTGGTTTTCTACTATGGGGTGTAGGTTGGACGTACTTCATTCATAAGAAAAGAGTGATTCACGAAAATGTACACATTATGGCCACTAGATGCAGTAGATGCTCAGAAGAAATAAGTAGCTATTCCCTCTGATCATTAGCTCCATCTAGTGCTATTCATTTTAAATGAACATGGCCGCAAGATGAAGCTGTTGATCAGAGGAAATAAATATTTATTTACTATAATCGTCAGTTCCATCTAGTGGCCAAAATGCAGTATTTTCCCTATTCACACTTTTTTTTAACGACTGAAGAACATCTGACCCGAGAGAAATTAGTCCAGTAACATCCAGTTTTGCCAGCGTTCACAGAGAAGGTGTACATGCAGTTTCACATTGTGCATGTGGTATTTCTGTTTATACATTTTATTTATACGAGCGCTACTTTTTGCTTATTTATATTTTGGGATAAATATCTAGGCAGGGCTAATATTATATATCAGAGGTGTAACTAGAACCTTCAGGGCTCCGATACAAGAAAACATGAAAGGCCCTTCCCATTGCTCCCGGGGCCCCTTTTTACAGTCCTGCAGCAGACCCCTTTCTGCCACCAGGGCCCGGTCCCAATTGCGACCTTTGTGACCCCCGGTAGTTACGCCACTGATGTCGGTTGTTCTATATTTTTATTTATTTTTTTTAAATTATTTTTTTACCAGTTTAGTTTTTATTTATTTATTTTTTACAATTTTAGTTTTTATTATTCTAAAAAAATTATTTTTTTAGGATCCCCGTTGGGGGAGCTGTGGTGAGACATCAAGGTTCTAAACACACCTCTGATGTTTCACCTTTAAGACAGTGAAGGGAGACTGAGGACACCTCAATCTCCATCTCTGCGGCTTCAGCTGCACAGAATGAATGAACAGGAATAGCTCTGTACAGAGGCTTCCTGCTCATTCATAAACTGAAGCATAGGAAACACAGTTCACTATGCCTCAGCTATGAATGAGAAAAAAAAACATTACCGATCACTGACTCTATTCATTAGGAAGGGGCCGGTAAACTACATGTCTACCGGCTCCTTCTCCGCTCTTTCTTCTGACAGATCCCCTGCAGCAGCTGGCGGAAGAGGGGATAGAGGAACACCGCAGCACTGTGGGGTAAAATGGGGGGGGACTGGAAAAGAGCACACAGGGGAACCAGGAGAGAGGACTGGAAGGTCAGGAGAGAGGACAGGGATGTCAAGAGAGAGGACAGGGGATCATGAGAGAGGACAGGGAGGTCAGGAGAAAGGACAGGGGGATCAGGAGAGAGGACAGGGAGGTCAAGAGAGAGGACAGGGGGATCAGGAGAGAGGACAGGGGGATCAGGAGAGAGGACAGGGAGGTCAGGAGAAAGGACAGGGGGATCAGGAGAGAGGACAGGGAGGTCAGGAGAGAGGACAGGGGGATCAGGAGAGAGGACAGGGAGGTCAAGAGAGAGGACAGGGGATCAGGAGAGAGGACATGGAGGTCAGGAGAGGAGAGAGGACAGGGGGATCAGGAGAGAGGACAGGGGGATCAGGAGAGAGGACAGGGAGATCAGGAGAGAGGACAGGGAGATCAGGAGAGAGGACAGGGGGGTCAGGAGAGAGGACAGGGAGGTCAGGAGAGAGGACAGGGAGGTCAAGAGAGAGGACAGGGGATCAGGAGAGAGGACATGGAGGTCAGGAGAGGAGAGAGGACAGGGGGATCAGGAGAGAGGACAGGGGGATCAGGAGAGAGGACAGGGAGATCAGGAGAGAGGACAGGGAGATCAGGAGAGAGGACAGGGGGATCAGGAGAGAGAACAGGGAGATCAGGAGAGAGGACAAGGGAACCAGGAGAGAGGACAGGGGGATCAGGAGAGAGGACAGGGAGGACAAGAGAGCGGACAGGGGATCAGGAGAGAGGACAGGGAGGTCAGGAGAGAGGATAGGGAGGTCAGGAGAGAGGACAGGAGAGAGGACAGGGGGATCAGGAGAGAGGACAGGGGGATCAGGAGAGAGGACAGGGAGATCAGGAGAGAGGACAGGGGGGTCAGGAGAGAGGACAGGGAGGTCAGGAGAGAGGACAGGGGGATCAGGAGAGAGAACAGGGAGATCAGGAGAGAGGACAGGGGAACCAGGAGAGAGGACAGGGGGGTCGGGAGAGAGGACAGGGGGATCAGGAGAGAGGACACAGAGATCAGGAGAGAGGACAGGGGGGTCAAGAGAGAGGACAGGGAGGTCAGGAGAGAGGACAGGGGGATCAGCAGAGAGGACAGGGGATCAGGAGAGAGGACAGGGAGGTCAGGAGAGAGGACAGGGGGATCAGCAGAGAGGACAGGGGATCAGGAGAGCGGACAGGGGGGTCGGGAGAGAGGACAGGGGGATCAGGAGAGAGGACAGGGAGGTCAGGAGAGAGGACAGGGGGATCAGGAGAGAGGACAGGGAGGTCAAGAGAGAGGACAGGGGATCAGGAGAGAGGACAGGGAGGTCAGGAGAGGAGAGAGGACAGGAGAGAGGACAGGGGGATCAGGAGAGAGGACAGGGGGATCAGGAGAGAGGACAGGGAGATCAGGAGAGAGGACAGGGAGATCAGGAGAGAGGACAGGGGAACCAGGAGAGAGGACAGGGAGATCAGAAGAGAGGACAGGGGAACCAGGAGAGCGGACAGGGGGTCGGGAGAGAGGACAGGGGGATCAGGAGAGAGGACACAGAGATCAGGAGAGAGGACAGGGGGATCAGGAGAGAGGACACAGAGATCAGGAGAGAGGACAGGGAGGTCAGGAGAGAGGACAGGGGGATCAGCAGAGAGGACAGGGGGATCAGCAGAGAGGACAGGGGATCAGGAGAGAGGACAGGGAGGTCAGGAGAGAGGACAGGGGGATCAGCAGAAAGGACAGGGGATCAGGAGAGCGGACAGGGGGGTCGGGAGAGAGGACAGGGGGATCAGGAGAGAGGGCAGGGAGGTCAGGAGAGAGGACAGGGGAACCAGGAGAGAGTACAGGGAGATCAGGAGAGAGGACAGGGGAACCAGGAGAGCAGACAGGGGGGTCAGTAGAGAGGACAGGGGCATCAGGAGAGAGAACAGGGTGATCAGGAGAGAGGAAAGGGGGTTCAGAAGAGAGGACAGGGGGGTCAGAAGAGAGGACAGGGGGGTCAGAAGAGAGGACCGGGAGGTCAGGAGAGAGGACAGGAGGGTCAGGAGAGAGGACAGGAGGATCAGGAGAGAGGACAAGGGGGACAGGAGAGAGGACAGGGAGGTCAGGAGAGAGGACAGGGTGGTCAGGAGAGAGGACAGGGGGATCAGGAGAGAGGACAGGGAGGTCAGGAGAGAGGACAGGAGGATCAGGAGAGAGGACGGGGGCATCAGAAGAGAGGACAGGGAGGTCAGGAGAGAGGACGGGGGCATCAGAAGAGAGGACAGGGAGGTCAGGAGAGAAGAGAGGGGGATCAGGAGAGAGGACAGGGGAGTCAGGAGAGAGGATAGGGAGGTCAGGAGAGAGGACAGGAGAGAGGACAGGGGGATCAGGAGAGAGGACAGGGGGATCAGGAGAGAGGACAGGGAGATCAGGAGAGAGGACAGGGGGATCAGGAGAGAGGACAGGGAGGTCAGGAGAGAGGACAGGGGGATCAGGAGAGAGAACAGGGAGATCAGGAGAGAGGACAGGGGAACCAGGAGAGAGGACAGGGGGGTCGGGAGAGAGGACAGGGGGATCAGGAGAGAGGACACAGAGATCAGGAGAGAGGACAGGGGGGTCAAGAGAGAGGACAGGGAGGTCAGGAGAGAGGACAGGGGGATCAGCAGAGAGGACAGGGGATCAGGAGAGAGGACAGGGAGGTCAGGAGAGAGGACAGGGGGATCAGCAGAGAGGACAGGGGATCAGGAGAGCGGACAGGGGGTCGGGAGAGAGGACAGGGGGATCAGGAGAGAGGACAGGGAGGTCAGGAGAAAGGACAGGGGGATCAGGAGAGAGGACAGGGAGGTCAGGAGAGAGGACAGGGGGATCAGGAGAGAGGACAGGGAGGTCAAGAGAGAGGACAGGGGATCAGGAGAGAGGACAGGGAGGTCAGGAGAGGAGAGAGGACAGGAGAGAGGACAGGGGGATCAGGAGAGAGGACAGGGGGATCAGGAGAGAGGACAGGGAGATCAGGAGAGAGGACAGGGAGATCAGGAGAGAGGACAGGGGAACCAGGAGAGAGGACAGGGAGATCAGAAGAGAGGACAGGGGAACCAGGAGAGCGGACAGGGGGTCGGGAGAGAGGACAGGGGGATCAGGAGAGAGGACACAGAGATCAGGAGAGAGGACAGGGGGATCAGGAGAGAGGACACAGAGATCAGGAGAGAGGACAGGGAGGTCAGGAGAGAGGACAGGGGGATCAGCAGAGAGGACAGGGGGATCAGCAGAGAGGACAGGGGATCAGGAGAGAGGACAGGGAGGTCAGGAGAGAGGACAGGGGGATCAGCAGAAAGGACAGGGGATCAGGAGAGCGGACAGGGGGGTCGGGAGAGAGGACAGGGGGATCAGGAGAGAGGGCAGGGAGGTCAGGAGAGAGGACAGGGGAACCAGGAGAGAGTACAGGGAGATCAGGAGAGAGGACAGGGGAACCAGGAGAGCAGACAGGGGGGTCAGTAGAGAGGACAGGGGCATCAGGAGAGAGAACAGGGTGATCAGGAGAGAGGAAAGGGGGTTCAGAAGAGAGGACAGGGGGGTCAGAAGAGAGGACAGGGGGGTCAGAAGAGAGGACAGGGGGGTCAGAAGAGAGGACAGGGAGGTCAGGAGAGAGGACAGGAGGGTCAGGAGAGAGGACAGGAGGATCAGGAGAGAGGACAAGGGGGACAGGAGAGAGGACAGGGAGGTCAGGAGAGAGGACAGGGTGGTCAGGAGAGAGGACAGGGGGATCAGGAGAGAGGACAGGGAGGTCAGGAGAGAGGACAGGAGGATCAGGAGAGAGGACGGGGGCATCAGAAGAGAGGACAGGGAGGTCAGGAGAGAGGACGGGGGCATCAGAAGAGAGGACAGGGAGGTCAGGAGAGAAGAGAGGGGGATCAGGAGAGAGGACAGGGGAGTCAGGAGAGAGGACAGGGGGATCAGAAGAGAGGACAGGGAGGTCAAGAGAGAGGACAGGGGGATCAGGAGAGAGGACAGGGGGGTCAGGAGAGAGGACAGGGGGATCAGGAGAGAGGACAGGGTGATCAGGAGAGAGGACAGGGGGATCAGGAGAGAGGACAAGGGGGTCAGGAGAGAGGACAGGGGGATTAGGAGAGTAGGACGGGGAGGTCAGGAGAGAGGACAGGGGGGTCAGGAGAGAGGACGGGGGGGTCAGGAGAGAGGACGGGGGGGTCAGGAGAGAGGACAGGGGGATCAGAAGAGAGGACAGGGAGGTCAGGAGAGAGGACGGGGGCATCAGAAGAGAGGACAGGGAGGTCAGGAGAGAAGAGAGGGGGATCAGGAGACAGGACAGGGGAGTCAGGAGAGAGGACAGGGGATCAGAAGAGAGGACAGGGAGGTCAGAAGAGAGGACAGGGGGATCAGGAGAGAGGACAGGGTGATCAGGAGAGAGGACAGGGGAATCAGGAGAGAGGACAAGGGGGTCAGGAGAGAGGACAGGGGGATCAGAAGAGTAGGATGGGGAGGTCAGGAGAGAGGACGGGGGGTCAGGAGAGAGGACAGGGGGGTCAGGAGAGAGGACGGGGGGGTCAGGATAGAGGACGGGGGGGTCAGGAGAGAGGACGGGGGGGTCAGGAGAGAGGACAGGGAGGTCAGGAGAGAGGACAGGGGCATCAGAAGAGAGGACAGGGAGGTCAGGAGAGAAGAGAGGGGGATCAGGAGAGAGGACAGGGGAGTCAGGAGAGAGGACAGGGGATCAGAAGAGAGGACAGGGGGGTCAGGAGAGAGGTCAGGGTGATCAGGAGAGAGGACAGGGGGATCAGGAGAGAGGACAGGGGGATCAGGAGAGTAGGATGGGGAGGTCAGGAGAGAGGACGGGGGGGTCAGGAGAGAGGACGGGGGGGTCAGGAGAGAGGACAGGGGGGTCAGGAGAGAGGACAGGGAGGTCAGGAGAGAGGACATGGGGGTCAAGAGAGAGGACAGGGGGGTCAGGAGAGAGGACAGGGGGATCAGGAGAGAGGACAGGGAGGTCAGGAGAGAGGAAAGGAGAGGTCAGGAGAGAGGACAGGGGGATCAGGAAAGAGGACAGGGGGATCAGGAGAGAGGACAAGGGGATCAAGAGAGAGGACAGAGGGATCAGGAGAGAGGACAGGAGGGTCAGGAGAGAGGACAGGAGGATCAGGAGAGAGGACAAGGGGGACAGGAGAGAGGACAGGGAGGTCAGGAGAGAGGACAGGGGGGTCAGGAGAGAGGACAGGGAGGTCAGGAGAGAGGACAGGAGGGTCAGGAGAGAGGACAGGAGGATCAGGAGAGAGGACAAGGGGGACAGGAGAGAGGACAGGGAGGTCAGGAGAGAGGACAGGGTGGTCAGGAGAGAGGACAGGGGGATCAGGAGAGAGGACAGGGAGGTCAGGAGAGAGGACAGGAGGATCAGGAGAGAGGACGGGGGCATCAGAAGAGAGGACAGGGAGGTCAGGAGAGAGGACAGGGGCATCAGAAGAGAGGACAGGGAGGTCAGGAGAGAAGAGAGGGGGATCAGGAGAGAGGACAGGGAAGTCAGGAGAGAGGACAGGGGGATCAGAAGAGAGGACAGGGAGGTCAAGAGAGAGGACAGGGGGATCAGGAGAGAGGACAGGGGGGTCAGGAGAGAGGACAGGGGGATCAGGAGAGAGGACAGGGTGATCAGGAGAGAGGACAGGGGGATCAGGAGAGAGGACAAGGGGGTCAGGAGAGAGGACAGGGGGATTAGGAGAGTAGGACGGGGAGGTCAGGAGAGAGGACGGGGGGTCAGGAGAGAGGACAGGGGGGTCAGGAGAGAGGACGGGGGGGTCAGGAGAGAGGACGGGGGGGTCAGGAGAGAGGACAGGGGGATCATAAGAGAGGACAGGGAGGTCAGGAGAGAGGACGGGGCATCAGAAGAGAGGACAGGGAGGTCAGGAGAGAAGAGAGGGGGATCAGGAGAGAGGACAGGGGAGTCAGGAGAGAGGACAGGGGATCAGAAGAGAGGACAGGGAGGTCAGGAGAGAGGACAGGGGGATCAGGAGAGAGGACAGGGTGATCAGGAGAGAGGACAGGGGAATCAGGAGAGAGGACAAGGGGGTCAGGAGAGAGGACAGGGGGATCAGGAGAGTAGGATGGGGAGGTCAGGAGAGAGGACGGGGAGGTCAGGAGAGAGGACTGGGGGGTCAGGAAAGAGGACGGGGGGTCAGGAGAGAGGACAGGGGGGTCAGGAGAGAGGACGGGGGGGTCAGGAGAGAGGACGGGGGGGTCAGGAGAGAGGACAGGGAGGTCAGGAGAGAGGACAGGGGCATCAGAAGAGAGGACATGGAGGTTCAGGAGAGAAGAGAGGGGGATCAGGAGAGAGGACAGGGGAGTCAGGAGAGAGGACAGGGGATCAGAAGAGAGGACAGGGGGGTCAGGAGAGAGGACAGGGTGATCAGGAGAGAGGACAGGGGGATCAGGAGAGTAGGATGGGGAGGTCAGGAGAGAGGACAGGGGGATCAGGAGAGAGGACAGGGAGGTCAGGAGAGAGGACAGGGGGATCAGGAGAGAGGACAGGGAGGTCAAGAGAGAGGACAGGGGATCAGGAGAGTAGGATGGGGAGGTCAGGAGAGAGGACGGGGGGGTCAGGAGAGAGGACGGGGGGGTCAGGAGAGAGGACAGGGGGATCAGGAGAGTAGGATGGGGAGGTCAGGAGAGAGGACGGGGGGGTCAGGAGAGAGGACAGGGGGGTCAGGAGAGAGGACAGGGAGGTCAGGAGAGAGGACATGGGGGTCAAGAGAGAGGACAGGGGGGTCAGGAGAGAGGACAGGGGGATCAGGAGAGAAGACAGGGAGGTCAGGAGAGAGGAAAGGAGAGGTCAGGAGAGAGGACAGGGGGATCAGGAAAGAGGACAGGGGGATCAGGAGAGAGGACAAGGGGATCAAGAGAGAGGACAGAGGGATCAGGAGAGTAGGACGGGGAGGTCAGGAGAGAGGACGGGGGTGTCAGGAGAGAGGACGGGGGGGTCAGGAGAGAGGACAGGGGGGTCAGGAGAGAGGACAGGGAGGTCAGGAGAGAGGACATGGGGGTCAAGAGAGAGGACGGGGGGTCAGGAGAGAGGACAGGGGAATCAGGAGAGAGGAAAGGAGAGGTCGGGAGAGAGGACAGGGGGATCAGGAAAGAGGACAGGGGGATCAGGAGAGAGGACAGGGGGATCAGGAGAGAGGACAGGGGGATCAGGAGAGAGGACGGGGGATCAGTACAGAGGACAGGGGGATAAGGAGAGAGGACAGGGGGATGAGGAGAGAGGACAGGGAGGTCAGGAAAGAGGACAGGGGGATGAGGAGAGAGGACAGGGAGGTCAGGAGAGAGGACAGGGGGATCGGGAGAGAGGACAGGGTGATCAGGAGAGAAGACAGGGAGCTCAGGAGAGAGGACAGTGAGATCAGGAGAGAGGACAGGGGGATCAGGAGAGAGGACAGGGGGATCAGAAGAGAGGACAGGGAGGTCGGCAGAGAGGACAGGGGGATCGGGAGAGAGGACAGGAGAGAGGACAGGGGGATCAGGAGAGAGGACAGGGGGATCAGAAGAGAGGACGGGGGATCCGGAGAGAGGACATGGGGATCGGGAGAGAGGACAGGGACGTCAGGAGAGAGGACAGGGGGATCGGGAGAGAGGGCAGGGAGGTCAGGAGAGAGGACAGGGAGGTCGGGAGAGAGGACAGGGGGATCGGGAGAGAGGACAGGGGGATCGGGAGAGAGAACAGGGAGGTCGGGAGAGAGGACAGGGGGATTGGAAGAGAGGGCAGGGGGATCGGGAGAGAGGACAGGGTAGGGGGCGGAAGAGAGGACAGGGGGTCGAAAGAGGGGACAGGGGGATCAGGAGAGAGGACGGGGTCAGGAGAGAGGACAGGGGGATCAGGAGAGAGGACGGGGGTGGCATATAGAGAAATCGATCCGTCCATCTATCGCTGAATGCCTGCAGGAGGGAGCGGAGGAGAAGCGGCCATGCAGCAGCTGCATGCAGGGATTGATTCCTCTACATGCCGCCACCCCTCCTATCCTATCCTGCACAGGCCCCCAGGAACATGGGGATGGGTCTCAATTGCGACCCCTGCGACCCCTGTACATAAGCCCCTGACACTTGCATGTAAATACCTACCAGGAGTGCTAACTTTGATGTAATTACCCCTCCACCCCGCAACGGCAAAAATGAGGACTGCAGTGTTGAATATTTCGGTGACAGGATAACTGTGCAGACAAAGGACGTCTGTGACACACCATCACCTACCTGAGTCCCCCAGCACTGCAGACGGAACACTTCTAGCGGGTAGGTGGTCCCTTCAATTTTTAGGTGATGCCTCCGGCTCAGGACTCGGTATGCCACTGCAGGGACAAACAACATCATCATTATTAACTGCATTACATCAGAACTCCACCACTAAGACTGAGGGCCTGGTGACACCTTGCAGTTTTTGTTAAAACGCGTTGCATCACATGTTATTGTAGGGCAGCTGATTTTATTTTCTATGGGCTGCCAACGCACCAGGTCACTTTTTTTCCATGTGTAGGAGTGCATTACCAGGCATTTTAGTGTGCCTCAATGCATGTGCGTTGGGCTGCCATCTAAAATTAATAGCACTAGGTGGAGCTGATGAACAGAGGAAATTATCTATCCATCTAGTGGCCATAATGCGTTATTTTTCATGATTCACGTTATTCTTATGAATGAATAACATTCGACCTGGAGAGAAAATTGCCTAATAACATTTGATTTTGCCCAGTACCTCCTTCCATTCTCTGCTGAGGGGGGGGGGGGACACTTTTCTGAGTAGGGCTGCCAATAGGTGGGTACAGGCATTGCTCCTGTAACAGACCCCATCAGACCAGCAGGTAAAGAAACAGAGAGAGAAGAAATGGTTCACTGGTTCACCCTCCTGTGGCAGTGACAGTGCCTGTTCCACCAGGTAGGTGCCGCTACAGTGCAGGCTCCAGAGACAGCAGGAGAGGAACTGCCACTCTGTGAGCATGGGGGGGGGGGGGGGGCTAGAGATGCCAACCCTCCTCTTAGCATCAGCGCCACTGGAGAGGAGAAGTCAGCTTTTTCTGCATGCTGCCCCAACTGCTGCCCTCCCGGCTCTCAGTGCAAGCATCCCAGCAATGCCCTGGCAGGGCAGATTGCAGGACATACTGGTCATAGTCCTGGTTAGGGATGAGCTTCGTGTTCGAGTCGAACGTACGTTCGACTCGAACATTGGCTGTTCGTCCGTTCGGCGAAATCCGAACACTTGGTCCGTTCGCGTCAAAATTCGTGTGCCGCTCACGGCCCACAATGCACTGCGATGGCGCAGTGCATTGCTGGCTCATGATTGGCCAAGCATGCACTGTGACCCCGCATGCTTGGCCAATCGCAGCGCCAGCAGCGAGGAGAGCCATGATTGGCCACAGGCAGGATGCCTGTGGCCAATCATAGCTCAGGCTGTGTAGTGCACGCCCCACACTATATAAGGCCGCCATTGAGGCGGCCTTGTGTAGTGTGTTGGCATCTGAAGCAGTGGGTGTTCTGTGTACCTTCAACACAGTACACACCGATCGTTTTCGGCCGATTTCCTATCTTGCTGTTGTGTAGTGGTTATTGTCTGTGCCCTAACCGCAGTATACACCGCTATATTCACCTCACCTATATAGCTAGTGATCTAGCTTTAATAATAGAGCTTGCAGTCAGTAGTGTTAGGAGATAGTGCGTGCTGTCTGCGTGCTCTGTACCCAGTACATACCGCTATATCCACCTACATAGCTCTTCTCTATTTGAGCCCAATTGCCATCTGCAGGAGTTATTGGAAGTTGTGTGTGCCTCCAGCACAGCACAGTATACATCTGTATATACCCCTTTATCTCTGGTGTTCTATAATAAAGGCATCTGCAGGAGTTAGTGGGTGTTGTGTGCCTCCAGCACAATATACACTACCCAACTGCTGTTTTACCCAACTCCCTTCAGGCCATTACCATGTCTGGAAGGCCAGCAAGGAGAGGCAGACAGGCGCGAGCCGATAAAAGAGGGCAAGCAGGCTCTGTGTCTAGAGACAACAGTGCTGGTCGTGGACGCGGTGCATTGTCATCAGCACGTGGCCATGGGACATGCTTGTCCTTCTTTTCGGCAGCTGGACATGTTGAACCGCAACATGCCAACGACTTGGTAGAGTGGATGACCAAGCCCTCTTCATCCTCCTCATCCTCTCTCACCCAGTCTCAGGGTAGTAGCAAAGCAGCTGCCAACACATCGTCTTCCCTCCTCTCAATGTCATCATCAGTGACTCCTTCCCTAGACCCACCACGTCCTCCTGAGGAGTCTCCTGAACTCTTTGAGCACAGTGTTGGGTACATGCTCCAGGAGGATGCCCAGTGTTTGGTGGGCTCTGATGATGACACTCAGCTAGAGGAAGGCAGTAGCGTGAATGCAGAGAGAGGGGATGCTCAAGAAGGACAGCAATCTGGCAGTCATGTTCCACAAGCTGCAGCATACTGCCAGGTTTGCTACAGCGATGAAGAGGGAGGGGATGATGAGGGCACTGACTCCACGTGGGTGCCTGGAAGGAGGGAGGAGGAGGAGGAGGAGGCACATGTCCAACGAGGCAGGATGCCCTCCGGGGGCCTGCTTAGGGGCAGCACACCGACTGAATCACACCGCAGAGCTCCGCCTGTGCAGAGCGCTGCCTCTGCGCGTTATTCTAAAAGTTCTTTGGTGTGGGCCTTTTTTGAGATGAGTGCATCAGATCGCACCGCTGCTATTTGCAACATATGTCTCAAGCGTATCTCATGTGGCCAAAACATCAGCCGCTTGGGCACCACATGCTTGACCAGACAAATGTTGACCTGCCATGCAGCTCGTTGGCAAGCGTACCTCAAAGACCCACACCAAAGAACAAAGCGGACCTCTCCTTGCTCCTCATCAGCTGGGATCTCCAACCCCACTAGACCTTCAGTCCTCTCTGAAACCTGCTCTGAGAGGAATGAAGGGGTAGAATTAGGTGTGTCACAGCCAAGTGCTTCCGGGCACTCTGTTAGCAGTACACCCACGTCCGATTATAGCAGGCAAATGTCCCTGCCCCAGCTGCTGGACCGGCGGAAGAAGTTTACTCCCAGCCATCCACATGCCCAGCGGTTGAATGCTAGCTTGGCTAAATTGCTAGCACTTCAACTGCTGCCTTTTCAGTTGGTAGACTCGACCCCCTTCCGTGAGTTTGTACAATGTGCGCTTCCTCAGTGGCAGGTCCCCAAACGCCACTTTTTCTCACGGAAGGCGATTCCGGCTCTCTACCGGCATGTGGAAGGCAATGTCCTTGCCTCGCTGGACAGGGCGGTCAGCGGTAAGGTGCATATTACCGCTGACTCATGGTCCAGCAGGCATGGACAGGGACGTTACCTGTCTTTCACGGCCCATTGGGTCACTCTTCTGGCTGCTGGGAAGGATGCAGGACAAGGTGCAGTAGTGTTGGAGGTTGTTCCGCCACCACGCCTCCAAAATGCTACTATTGGTTGTGACACACCTCTCTCCTCCATCCCCTCCTCTTCTTCTTCCTCCATGGCCTCTTCCAGTGCTCTGTCCTCAGAACCAGCGGTGCTCCGTAGGCGTTCCAGGGGCTACGCAAGTACGCAGGCAAAACGATGCCATGCCGTGCTTGCGCTGGTTTGTTTGGGGGACAGGAGCCACACTGGGGCGGATGTTTTGTCAGCTCTGCACGGGCAGGCCGAGGTGGTTGATGCCACGCCAGCTTAAGCCAGGAATGGTGGTTTGCGACAATGGCACCAACCTCCTCTCCGCCCTCCGACAGGGACAACTGACCCATGTGCCCTGTGTAGCTCACGTCCTTAACCTGGTGGTGCAGCGGTTCTTGGGCAGGTACCCCGGCTTAAAGGATGTCCTGAAGCAGGCCAGGAAAGTCTGTGTGCATTTCCGCCGATCATTTAATGCCAGTGCTCGGCTGGCTGAGCTCCAAAAGGAGTTGAACCTGCCCAAGAACCGCCTTATATGTGACATGCCCACCAGATGGAACTCAACATTGGCCATGCTGCAGCGGCTGCACACGCAGCAGAGGGCCATCAATGAGTACCTGTGCGACTACGGCACCAGGACAGGGTCAGGGGAGCTCGGTTTTTTCTCACCACGCCAGTGGGGCATGATCAGGGATGCATGCACTGTCCTGTCACCGTTTGAGGAGGCCACAAGGATGGTGAGCAGTGACAGTGCATGCATCAGTGACACTGTACCTCTTGTCCACCTCTTGGAGCATACGCTGCGTGGAATAATGGACAGGGCACTTGAGGCAGAACAGAGGCAGGAAGAGGAGGACTTCCTTGCCTCTCAAGGCCCCCTTTATCCACACAGTGTTCCTGCTGTGCCACCCATCACACAGGAAGAGGATGAGGAGGAGGAAGAGGAGGAGGAGGATGATTGTGTCAGCATGGAGGTGGAGGCTGGCACTCAGCATCAGCATCAGCAGCAGCAGCAGCAGTCTTATAGGGATGATTTACAGTCCCAAGAAACACGTGGACTTGTACGTGGCTGGGAGGAGGTAGCTGCGGATCATGTTGTCCTTAGTGACCCAGAGGACTCCGGACCGAATGCCTCAGCTAACCTACGCTGCATGGCCTCCCTGATCCTGCAAAGCCTGCGGAAGGATCCTCGTATTCTTCGGATCAAGGAGAGGGACCATTACTGGCTGGCCACTCTCCTTGATCCACGGTACAAGGGTAAGGTTGCCGACCTTATCTTGCCATCGCAGAGGGAGCAGAGGATGAGACATCTCCGGGAGGCCTTGCAGAAAGGTCTGTGGGAGGTTACAAACTCCTGGTCCTGGACAACGTGTTGCTGAGGCATCGGTCAGAAGGAGCGGTGGAGAAGGTGGCCGTCTGACTGATGCTTTCAGACAATTTTTTAGTCCGCAGCCCCAAGGTATGATTGGTTCCAGCACCCATCGCCAGCGTCTGATTTACATGGTGCCTAGGGGCAAGGTCAGGAATACCTAGGGGCAAGGTCAGACTTGGACACCTTTCCCACCGAAAATCCTCTGGCTTACTGGGTCTTGAGGATGGATCACTGGCCAGAGCTTGCACAGTATGCAATTGAGCTACTGGCCTGTCCTGCATCCAGCGTTCTTTCGGAACGCACCTTCAGTGCTGCTGGTGGCTTTGTTACCGATCACAGGGTGCGCCTGTCCACCGAATCAGTTGATCGACTGACCTTCATCAAGATGAATCAGTCTTGGATCACCCACAGCTAAGCTGATGTAACCGAATAATTTTTTTTGAAATACCACATCCCTTCAAGACTGCCTATGCTGATGCTGAGTGACTGTCCTGTTATGTTGATTGTCTATCCTCTTCCTCCTCCGCTGATATGTTGGAAGAACATTTTTGGTTCTGGGTGATGCCAGCAGCCCAATTTTTCTGCCCCTGTTTAACAGGGGCGTTTAATTACAATTTTTGATGCAATGCTTTGCAGCAGGGCTAATTCCTGCAATAAAACTAGAGTATATGGCAGAGGTTGCAGTGTCAAGGCACCAGCACCAGTGCCTAAGGCCCAATTTTTCTGCCCCTGTTTAACAGGGGCGTTTAAGTACAATTTTTGATGCAATGCTTTGCAGCAGGGCTAATTCCTGCACTAAAACTAGAGTATATGGCAGAGGTTGCAGTGTGGTGGCACCAGCACCAGTGCCTAAGGCCCAATTTTTCTGCCCCTGTTTAACAGGGGCGTTTAAGTACAATTTTTGATGCAATGCTTTGCAGCAGGGCTAATTCCTGCAATAAAACTAGAGTATATGGCAGAGGTTGCAGTGTGGTGGCACCAGCACCAGTGCCTAAAGCCCAATTTTTATGCCCCTGTTTAACAGGGGCGTTTAAGTACAATTTTTGATGCAATGCTTTGCAGCAGGGCTAATTCCTGCAATAAAACTAGAGTATATGGAAGAGGTTGCAGTGTGGTGGCACCAGCAGCAGTGCCTAAGGCCAAATTTTTCTGCCCCTGTTTAACAGGGACATGTAATTACAATTCTTGATATAATATTTCACAGGAGGGCCCCTTCCTGTGCCCACCCAGAGTAACGGTGAGGACTTATAGTGTTGTGGCACCAGCACCACAACCACCAAAGGTCAATTTTTCTACCACTGTTCAACAATGGCATGTAATTACAATTCTTGATATAATCGTTCACAGCAGGGCGCTCCAGCGCCCACCAAGAGTCACTTTGAGGGCTTACAATGTTGTGGTAACACCAACACCTTGTTCCGCCATTTCTGCAGAGCATATAGGGCAGGCCCCTACTTTCAAACATCCAATTTACAAACATCTCCTACTTGCAAACGGAAGGAGACAACAGCAAGTGAGATGAAAAAAGATGGACGACAAAACAAATTATACAGGGGTGATAACCCTTCCCTATGTTTTCCAAAAAGCTTAAAAATAGTTTTTTTGACTGGAGCTACACTTCAAAAATGTACCAGTTGAAAATGACAAACAGATTCAACTTAACACAACAAACCTACACAGTCCCTGTCTTGTTTGCACCGCCAAATACTGCTGTTCTGAGTGGCCTGGGGCCACATGCATTTCCTTTTTTTAATATGGGTACGGGGTTCCCCTTAATATGCGTACAAGACCCAAATAGGCTGGTAATGGGCAGGGAGGGCTACCCATGCCATTTTTCTGCCATTTCATATTTCCGTTTAATGTCATTTTGTGCAGGGACTGTTCTAAACACGGGAAACACGTGGCACTTCACAGGCATACTACAGACACCCCCCAGGCACCATATTTAAAGGAATATTTCACTTTTTTTTTTCACTTTAATCGTCAGTAAAATCAGTGCTCCCGCCAAAACGGCCATTTTTAAAAACATTTTATGCATTGACCCATGTCCCCTGGGGCAGGAGCCAGGTCCCCAAACCCTTTTTAGGACAGCATCTTGCATATTAGCCGTTAAAATTAGCACTTTTCATTTCGAACGTTCGAGTCCCATAGACTTCAATGGGGTTCTAACGTTCGTAACGAACGTGGGGTCCGTTCGAAAGTTCTGGTACGAACCGACCCGTGGGGTGTTCGGCTCATCCCTAGTCCTGGTGAATTACTATGGGTGGGGGGGTGAAGGTACTGGGAGGGGAGAATTTTGAATGTGTCTTGAAAGTTGTTGGGCAATAATTTGGGCCAGTTCTACTAACCTTCTTCATGACCGAAGGTCAGAATGGCCACGCCCTCTTCCTCTGTGGGGTAGCGCACGTTGACTTCGCCGTCACCGCCATTGCTGCACCGGAGGAAGTGTATGAGCAGCTTATCTCTCACCATTTTATAGAGAAGATTGATGGGAATACCAGAAACCTTCAGAACGAGACTATCGCCCATAGTGACCGAGTCCCTGTAGAGAAAAAAAAAAAAGTTTACAAGGAAGGCCCAACACTTTAAGTTTTGTACGGGGAGGATATACAACTTACAGAGCATCCGGAAAGTATTCACAGCGCTTCACTTTTTCCACATTGTGTTATGTTACAGTCTTATTCCAAAATGGATTAAATTCATTATTTTTTTTATCAAAATTCTACAAACCATCCCCCATAATGACAACTTGAAAGAAGTCTGTTTGAAACCTTTGAAATTTATTGAAAATACAAAAACATTCCCATGTACATAAGTATCACCGACTCCTCCCATGTACATAAGTATCACCGACTCCTCCCATGTACATAAGTATCACCGACTCCTCCCATGTACATAAGTATCACAGGCTCCTCCCATGCACATAAGTATCAAGGCTCCTCCCATGTACATAAGTATCACAGGCTCCTCCCATGTATATAAGTATCACAGGCTCCTCCCATGTACATAAGTATCAAGGCTCCTCCCATGTACATAAGTATCACAGGCTCCTCCCATGTACATAAGTATCAAGGCTCCTCCCATGTACATAAGTATCACAGGCTCCTCCCATGTATATAAGTATCACAGGCTCCTCCCATGCACATAAGTATCAAGGCTCCTCCCATGTACATAAGTATCAAGGCTCCTCCCATGTACATAAGTATCACAGGCTCCTCCCATGTATATAAGTATCACAGGCTCCTCCCATGCACGTAAGTATCAAGGCTCCTCCCATGTACATAAGTATCACAGGCTCCTCCCATGTATATAAGTATCACCGGCTCCTCCCATGTACATAAGTATCACAGGCTTCTCCCATGTACATAAGTATCACAGGCTCCTCCCATGTACATAAATATCACAGGCTCCTCCCATATATATAAGTATCACAGGCTTCTCCCATGTACAGAAGTATCACAGGCTCCTCCCATGTACATAAGTATCAAAGGCTCCTCCCATGTACAGAAGTATCACAGGCTCCTCCCATGTACATAAGTATCACAGACTCCTCCCATGTACTTAAGTTTTACAGGCTCCTCCCATGTACATAAGTATCACAGGCTCCTCCCATGTACATAAGAATCACAGGCTCCTCCCATGTACATAGGTATCACAGGCTCCTCCCATGTACATAAGTATCACAGGCTCCTCCCATGTACATAAGTATCACAGGCTCCTCCCATGTACATAAGTATCACAGGCTCCTCCCATGTACATAAGTATCACAGGCTCCTCCCATGTACATAGGTATCACAGGCTCCTCCCATGTACATAAGCATCACAGGCTCCTCCCATGTACATAAGTATCACAGGCTCCTCCCATGTACATAAGTATCACAGGCTCCTCCCATGTACATAAGTATCACAGGCTCCTCCCATGTACATAAGCATCACAGGCTCCTCCCATGTACATAGGTATCACAGCCTTTGCTTAATACTTTGGCACCAAAGGAGATTCACCAATTACAGCCTCAAGTCTTGTTGAGTATGATGCTACAAGCTTGGCACACCTATTTTTGGGCAGTTTCTCCCATTCTCTCTCAAGCTCCATCGGGTTGGATGGGGAGCGTCGGTGCACAGCCATTTTCAGATCTCTCCAGAGACGTTCAAATGGGTTCAAGTCCGGGCTCTGGCTGGGCCACTCAAGGACATTCATAGAGTTGTCCCGTAGCCACTCCTTTGTTATCTTGGCTGTGTGCTTAGGGTCGTTGTCCTGTTGGAAGATAAACCTTCTCCCAAGTCTGAGGTCCAGAGCGCTCTGGGGCAGGTTTTCATCAAGGATGGCTCTGTACATTGCTGCATTCATCTTTCCCTCCATCCTGACTAGTCTCCCAGTTCCTGCCGCTAAAAAACATCCCCACAGCATGATGATGCCACCACCATGCTTCACAGTAGGGATGGTATTGGCCGGGTGATGAGCGGTGCCTGGTTTCCTCCAGACATGACGCTTGCCATTCAGGCCAAAGAGTTCAATCTTTGTTTCATCAGATCAGAGAATTTTGTTTCTCGTGGTCTGAGAGCCCTTCAGGTGCCTTTTGGCAAACTCCAGGCGTGGCTGTCATGTGTCTTTTACTTAGGAGCGGCTTCCGTCTGGCCACCCTACCATACAGGTCTGATTGGTGGAGAGCTGAAGAGATGGTTGTTCTTCTGGAAGGTTCTCCTCTCTCCACAGAGAAACACTGGAGCTCTGTCAGAGTGACCATCGGGGTTCTTGGTCACCTCCCTGACTAAGGCCCTTCTCCCCGATCGCTCAGTTTGGCCGGGCGGCCCGCTCTAGGAAGAGTCCTGGTTGTTCCAAACTTCTTCTGTTTAAGGATGATGGAGGCCACTGTGCTCATTGGGACCTTCAATGCTGCAGAAATGTTTCTGTACCCTTCCCCAGATCTGTGCCTCCATACAATCCTGTCTTGGAGGTCTACAGACAATTTCTTGGACTTCACGGCTTGGATTGTGCTCTGACATGCACTGTTATCTGTGGGACCTTCTATAGACAGGTGTGTGCCTTTCCCAATCATGTCCAATCAACTGGATTTACCACAAGTGACCTCCAATCAAGTTGTAGAAACACTTCAAGGATGATCAGTGGAAACAGGATCTGTCAAGCTTTTGGGTTTCTGAGACTTCCTGTCCCAGTGACACCAGCCCCTCTCCCTGGTGTCACTGAGACAGGAAGTGGGCGGAGACCTCCTCATGACTACACTGACAAAAAAAAAAATCTCGACAGGGGTTCTAACTCTTAAACATTATATGAAAAACTGGGGGGGGGGGGACAAAAAGTATGGATTTGAAGTGGAATGGTATTTCTGATGGCAGAAAAACAAATGTACACCTACTTCCTATATAAACCTTTCCCTACTATATCCAAAAAAGTTAGGGCTTTACAATATACTTTAGGAGACCACAGATGATACAACAGTATAAAATTACCCAGCAGCAGGGACATTATAATACGAAAGAATTGGCCAAAATGTACAAAAAAAAAAAAAAAGTACTAGGCGGAGATTTTATTATAGAAATTAGGAGACTACAGATGAGACAGCAGTGTAAAGTCGGGCAGCGGCAGGACAGTGTTTATGAGCAAGACTAGGCCCTAATTTACTAGAGACAAAGAGCAGAGGTGGGGGATTTACTACAAAAATCAAGAGACCACGGATGATACCGCAACATAGGTGTGCGCAGCCTATTAGGGAGCGCACTCCACAGCTCAAACATGTGTTTTTTTCGAAAGAATTGGCCAAAATGTACAAAAAAAAAAAAAATACTAGGCGGAGATTTTATTATAGTAATGAGGAGGCTGCAGATGAGACAGCAGTGTAAAGTCGGGCAGCGGCAGGACAGTGTTTATGAGCAAGACTAGGCTCTAATTTACTAGAGACAAAGAGCAGAGGCGGGGGATTTACTACAAAAATTAAGAGACCGTGGATGATACCGCAACATAGGTGTGCGCAGCCTATTAGGGAGCGCACTCCACAGCTCAAACATGTGTTTTATCTTTATTATTTTTTTATTATTTTTTACCAATTTTAGCAGCCCTGTTGGGGTCTTTGGTGAAATAAAGGTCGAAACAGATCCCTGATGTCTTATGCCGCGTACACACGACCGGTCTTCCCGACGGACGGATATATATAAAAATAAATATAAATATATATATATATATATATATATATATATATATATATATATATATATATATATGTTTGGGAGTTTTAAGTAATTTTCTAGCAAAAAATACTAATTGTTAGAAAAAGTGAACAAAAAGTGCCAGAAAAGTCCCGGACTGGAAGTAGTTAAATTCTGACTCCCGTCATTATTATTATTTTTTTTTTGGTTATTTGTTGTTTTGGTTTGTTGTTTTCTTCTTGAAGTATATGAACATATACAGTGTATATATATATATATTACTAAATCATAGTGAATCACTAGGTGGCAGCAGCAAACGGTATAATGTGTATCTGGATGACTCCTGTACAATGGGATGTTGATAAATGTTACAATGTAGCACAACTCGTCCTTTGTTCTCTCTCTATAGTATGTCTATATATAGGGACTGATGAGAGCAGCTCCACATTTTTGCAGATAACCAGTCTGGGGCCACATTATCCGGTGCAGTTACTTTATAGATGACTTCCTTTTAGTTCATAATTGGTTTTGTGGAAATGTTGCCATCTGTGTTGGGGTTTCTACCGACTACGGTTGTCCCGATATCGCTTTTTTAAGAGCGAGTACAAGTACCAATACGTTTTTTTCAAGTACTCGTCGAGACCGATTACCGATACTGTTTTTTAATGTCATGTGACAGTGGCACTAATGTGCAGCATTGATGACGCGTGGCCTGTGTCAGAAGTTTTTTTTAAATTTTTTTTTATTTTTTTCAATAAATGTTTATTAAAATATTTCAGATATACATTAAATCCCAGTTATCAGGTATACATTGAAATAGAAGCTGTTAATACAATCAATAAGTCATACAATAAACATGTAGAGCAGAAATATAATAACGAGTTCAGAACACGGCCAACTGAGCCTCTTAGGCCGCGTACACACGGGCGGACTGTTCGCCCAACCTTGTCCGCTGAACAGTGTTTGGGCGGACAGTCCGCTCGTGTGTGGGCTTTCAGCGGACAGTTTCAGCGGACAGTTGGACGGACAAAGTCTTTCGGAAATTCCGAAAAACTGTCCGCTGAAACTGTGTTTGAGCGAACAGTCCGCCCGTGTGTGGGCTTGTCCGCTGTACTTTCGAAATGAGCGGACTGTTCCCGCTCGGAAAGTCCGCCCATTTCGAGCGCGTGTACAGGTAGGCGGGGCCCGCGAAGGAGACGTCGCGGGCTCCGCCGCCTGGAATGGGCTTAAAGGGGAACCCCAACGCCGAAAAAAATCGGCGTGGGGGTTCCCCCCAAGTCCACACCAGACCCTTGTCCGAGCACGCTACCCGGCCGGCCAGGAAAGGGGGGCGAGCGAGCGCGCCCCCCCTCCTGAGCCGTACCAGGCCGCGTGCCCTCAACATGGGGGGTGCCTTGGGGAAGGGGGGGCCGCGCGGCCCCCCCCACCCCAAAGCACCTTGTCCCCATGTTGATGAGGACAAGGGCCTCTTCCCGACAACCCTGGCCGTTGGTTGTCGGGGTCTGCGGGCGGGGGGCTTATCGGAATCCGGGAGCCCCCTTTAAGAAGGGGGCCCCCGGATACCGGCCCCCCACCCTATGTGAATGAGTATGGGGTACAATGTACCCCTACCCATTCACCTGTGAAATAAAGTACAAAAAAAAACACAACACATGGAAAAAGTATTTTATTGCACAGCTCCGGGGGTCTTCCGTCTTCGGGGGTCTTCTCGCCGGACTCCTCCGCTATGTGTGTGTAGCTCTTTTACTAGCGGAGGAGTCCGGCTTTCTTCCTCCCCGCCGCCGGCCTCTTCTCCCGACTTCGGGGGTCTTGTCCCCCTCTTCGGTTCTTCTGCCGGGCCACCGCGCCTGGTCCGGTGGCCCGGTCTTCTGTCGCCGTCTTCCGTTCTTCTGTCGCCGCCTTCGGTTCTTCTGCCGGGCCACCGCGCCTTCTTGTAGCTCTTTTACAGGCGGTGGCCCGGTCTTCTGTCGCCGCTGTCGACGTCGCCGCCGCCGCCTTCCGTTCTTGTTCTTCTTCTTGTTCTTCTTCTTCTCCTGGAGATGTTGACTCGACGATCTCTCCGGCCGGAATGCCAGAGCCGCGCTGTGCGGTCACTTATATAGTGACAATGGGGCGGTGTCACATGGTATATGTCACATGGGTTGGTCACATGGTGACCCCGCCCCCTTACGATGTCATAGTCACCATGTGACATCAACCCATGTGACCAACCCATGTGACATATACCATGTGACACCGCCCCATTGTCACTATATAAGTGGCAGCGGAGCGTGTCCCTGGCATTCCGGCCGGAGAGATCGTCGAGTCAACATCTCCAGGAGAAGAAGAAGAAGAACAAGAAGAAGAACAAGAACGGAAGGCGGCGGCGGCGGCGACGACAGCGGCGACAGAAGACCGGGCCACCGCCTGTAAAAGAGCTACAAGAAGGCGCGGTGGCCCGGCAGAAGAACCGAAGGCGGCGACAGAAGAACGGAAGACGGCGACAGAAGACCGGGCCACCGGACCAGGCGCGGTGGCCCGGCAGAAGAACCGAAGAGGGGGACAAGACCCCCGAAGTCGGGAGAAGAGGCCGGCGGCGGGGAGGAAGAAAGCCGGACTCCTCCGCTAGTAAAAGAGCTACACACACATAGCGGAGGAGTCCGGCGAGAAGACCCCCGAAGACGGAAGACCCCCGGAGCTGTGCAATAAAATACTTTTTCCATGTGTTGTGTTTTTTTTTGTACTTTATTTCACAGGTGAATGGGTAGGGGTACATTGTACCCCATACTCATTCACATAGGGTGGGGGGCCGGTATCCGGGGGCCCCCTTCTTAAAGGGGGCTCCCGGATTCCGATAAGCCCCCCGCCCGCAGACCCCGACAACCAACGGCCAGGGTTGTCGGGAAGAGGCCCTTGTCCTCATCAACATGGGGACAAGGTGCTTTGGGGTGGGGGGGCCGCGCGGCCCCCCTTCCCCAAGGCACCCCCCATGTTGAGGGCACGCGGCCTGGTACGGCTCAGGAGGGGGGGCGCGCTCGCTCGCCCCCCTTTCCTGGCCGGCCGGGTAGCGTGCTCGGACAAGGGTCTGGTGTGGACTTGGGGGGAACCCCCACGCCGATTTTTTTTCGGCGTTGGGGTTCCCCTTTAAGCCCATTCCAGGCGGCGGAGCCCGCGACGTCTCCTTCGCGGGCCCCGCCTACCTGTACACGCGCTCGAAATGGGCGGATTTGTCTCCTCCTTACGTGGGCGAGTCCGTTCATTTCAAAAGTTGAGCGAACTGTTTGCCCAACCTTGTTCGTCAAACAGTCCGCTCGTGTGTGGGCAAGTCCGCTCATGCAAATTTTGAGCGGACTGTTTGATGAAACTGTTTGCCGAACAAGGTTGGGCGAACAGTCCGCCCGTGTGTACGCGGCCTTACTAGGTCACTTCTGCAATGGCGGTGCCGGTGAAGTTCCGACCCAGTAAAGTCTGCCTCTGGTAAAGCGGGAATACAATAATTAACAAGTGTAGTAACTGAGGATCATTAAGCATCTCCGTGTGAGGGAGAAGGGGTGGGGGTCCAATCGGGGGAATGTTATGTACCGATCAAAGCCACTCTTGAACCCATTCACCCCTAAAGGGTTCTAATTGTGAATGGGTGGGGGCCATGTGTAGTAGTGAATGTGGTTTAACCTATTCAGTACCCATATGATTGAGAGGAAGCTCTGTAGTAGTAATATATGTTATCTGGGAGTGGGGGGGGGGGGGGATAAGGAATCCAGAAACCATTAGTTTTTTTTAGTTTTTTTTCATAATTTAATTTTTTTACAATTTTCTTTTATTATTATTTTTTACAATTTCTTCTTCTTTTTTTTTTTACAATGCTTTCTTTTTTTTGGGGGGGGGGGTGGGGCAGTGGACGGTGTCAGTGTGTTTTTTATTAAATTTTTTATTATTTTTACAATTTAACATTTCAATATTTATTTATTACAATTCTTTTTTTTTTATTATTAGCCCTGTTGGGGGGTGGCTTCGGCGAGATAGCAGGGGTCCTAACATAACCCTGGCATCTCCCTTTTGATACATGGGAAAGGACCGGGGACACAGGTTCCCCAGTCTCTTCCTCTGCAGCCTCAGCTGCAATGGAGATGAATGGACAGGAGACAGCGGCTCTTCTCCATTCGTAAACTGAAGCATCAAAAACACAGTTTACGATGCTCAGTGACAGTTATCAATGGACGGAGACAGTGATCACATTTGGAAAAGGAGGGACCCAGTAAATTACATATTTACCGGCTCCTTCCTCCGCTCTCCATCCTGACAGATCAAGGACAGAGGGGGCGGAGGAGCACAGAGGTGGACCCAAGAGGAAAGAGGGGGACCGGAGGAGCATGGAGGGGGACCGGAGCATGGAGTGGGACTGGCGGAGGGGGACCGAAGAGCACGGAGGGGGACCAAAGAGCACGGAGGGGGACCGAGGAGCACAGAGGTGGACCCAAGAGGAAAGAGGGGACCGGAGGAGCATGGAGGGGGACCGGAGCATGGAGTGGGACTGGCGGAGGGGGACCGAAGAGCATGGAGGGGGACCACAGAGCATGGAGGGGGACTGAAGAGCACGGAGGGGGACCAAGGAGCACGGAGGGGGACCGAGGAGCACGGAGGGGGACCGGAGCACAGAGCGGGACTGGAGAAGCACAAAGGCGAGACCGAGGAGCACAGAGGGGGACCGGAGCACGGAGGGGGACCGGAGCACAAAGGGGGACTGGAGGAGCACAGAGGGGGACTGGAGGAGCACAGAGGGGGACCGGAGGAGCACAGAGGGGGGCCAGAGCACAGAGGGGGGCCAGAGCACAGAGGGGGGCCAGAGCACAGAGGGGGACTGGAGAAGCACAGAGGGGGCCCGGAGCATGGAGGGGGACTGAGGAGCACGGAGGGGGACTGGAGCACGGAGCGGGACTGGAGGAGCACAAAGGCGAGACCGAGGAGCACAGAGGGGGACCGGAGGAGCACAAAGGGGGACCAGAGCACGGAGGGGAACCGGAGCACAAAGGGGGGACCGGAGGAGCACAGAGGGGGACCGGAGGAGCACAGAGGGGGACCAGAGCACGGAGGGGGACTGGAGGAGTACAGAGGGGGGCCAGAGCACAGAGGGGGACTGGAGAAGCACAGAGGGGGCCCGGAGCATGGAGGGGGACCAAAGGGGGCCTCGAGGAGGAAAATCTGGGACAGTCAGAGGTGATCGATTTGGCGCTGGGGGTGAGTTACAATCACCGATCTCCCTGTATAGATTTCAATAAAGAAGCTGAAAGCCGCAGGAGGGAGAGAAGGAGAAGTGGCTGTCAGCTGCTTTATTGAAATCTATACAGGGAGATCGGTGATTGCACCTCCCCCCCAGCGCCGCACCGATCACCCCTGACTGTCCATGTATTGGATCAAGCATCGGAGCATTTGCCTGAGTACAAATACTCGGGCAAATGCTCGGTATCTGCACCGATACTGACACTAGTATTGGTATCGGGACAACCCTACTACTGACCCATCTTTGTCTTTTACTATCTACCATGATCCTACCGCCATCATTTTTTTTTTAAACTTAAGCCCCTGTTCACACCGGTGAGTCTTGTCATGTGAATTGAGAGTTCCAAATCGTATGACAAGTCGCACCCTATTGCCAGCAATAAAACCGCTCAAACCGGTGCGACTCCGACTTTGCGGTGCCGCACTGGTTTGAAAAAGTAGTTCCTGCACTATTTTTTGCGATTTCAGGTGCGACTTGCATATAAATCTGTGCATGAAGTGGCAAAGATGTCAGTGAAGTAGCACCTGAAATCGCAACGGACTTCAAGTGAAGTAGGGCGATTTCAAAGTAGCATTCAATGTGAACCAGGGCTGAAACTTGAATTTACTCAGACTCTCCGAAACAGCAGCGTTCCGCTGGGACTGCTCCAAGAGTTGGGCAGTTCCAAGAGTAGCCAACTGCCATCCGAGGTTTACAAATCACTCTAACCCCTGTGGGAGACTTCATCAGGGTCATATGAAATGAAAGTGGAGTTCCAGCCTGTACAAAAAAAAAATTAGAAGTCAGCAGCCACAAATCCTATAGCTGCTAACTTTTAATACAAGGACGCTTACCTGTCCAGGGTTCCCGCGATGTCGGCACCCCAAGCCGATTCGTCGATCTGCTCCGGGTGCAGGCTGCGGCATTGCAACTAAGGGAAACCGGCAGCGAAGCCTTCAAGCTTCACAGCTGGCTTCCTACTGCGCATGTGCGAGTCACGCTGCGTTTGCTGAGTGGTCTCGTCGTCTTCTGGGACACACACAGGTTCCAGATGGCAGCGAGGAGGGGGGGGGGGGTGTGGTCAAATCACTTGGGGAAATTCGGCAGGGTACATTTACTGGCACAGTGGTGTAGTGGTTCGCACTCTCGCCTAGCAGTAAAAAGGGTCACTGGTTTGAATCCCAACCATGACACTACCTGCATGGAGTTTGCATGTTCTCCCTGTGCTTGCGTGAGTTTCCTCCGGGTACTCCGGTTTCCTCCTACACTCCAAAGACATGCTGGTAGGTTAATTGGCTTCTGTCCAAAATTGGCCCTAGTATATGAATGTGTGTGGAGCGCTGTGTAAATTGATGGTTCTATATGGGTACTTTAAATCAAATAATATATAATAGAGGAGCATCTTAATGAAACACGATGTGCAGGGACAGGGACAATTGTAGACACTCAGGTTGAACTGGACGGACTGGTGTCTTTATTCAACCTTACTAACTATGTAACATAGGAATTGAGGAAGAATAACAATGAACAAGAGGGTAAACAAACACAGACAAAATAAATAAATAAAAAAGTTGGCCAATAAGTTTTTATAGATGATGCAAAGTCTTATATGTGGGCGAAACTCAGCTTTAAAGAAAACTTCAATAAGTGGTGGTTTTGTTAAACTTTTCCAGGGGTCTCTGAAATTTTGAATTTTTGACCTGGAAGCCCTATTGAAGTCAACGGGGATCCAAAACAGGCCCCCAAAAAGTGTATTTTACAGCAAGTAGTAATGTGGAATTTTACAGAATGGTTGGATAAAAGCATCATATGGAGTTTTTTGAATTCCTCTGGATCATCTGTGGATAGAGGATTATGTATATGGAGGTTTTTTTGTTTATTTATTTTTTGGTTGAACTAGATAGACTTGTGCCATTTGTAGACAACCTAACTATGTATCTACAGTATGTTTGAGAGGCTCCTGGTTGCCCTGTCTGATGACAGGGACAAAAAATAGGACAAATCTTGAAAAATCTGCAAAAAAACAGCCGCTCACTGCAAACCTGGAAGCCCTAAGAAGATATAGAGGGGGTAGAACCTAGTGGGACTGGCAGTCAAGCTAAGGAAGAGTGGAACCTGGTGGGACTGGCAGTCAATATGAGGAAGGGGGGAGCTGGCAGTCAAGCTAAGTAAGGGAAGAACCTGGCTGAACTCACAGTCAAGCTAAGGAAGAGTGGGACTGGCAGTCAGGCTGAGGAAAGATGAAGCCTGAATGAATGAATGAATGAATGAAATACTTGTATAGCGCACAATGCGAACTGAATCGGCTCTAGGCGCTGTGGCGAGCTTTGATCATCTGCTAGAAGAGGAAGGTCTTGAGTTTTTCCCTAAAAGCCAGGTGATTTTCTTCCAGGCGGATGTTGATTGGTAGAGCATTCCATAGCCGAGGCCCTTGGACAGCGAATCTCCGATCCCCCTTGGATTTATACCGGGCTTTGGGCACGAGGAGGAGGTTTTTGTTGGCTGATGGAAGACTGCGGTTTGGTGTGTAATGATTTATTTTCTCCATTAGGTATTGCGGAGCTTCTCTATGCACGCATTTGTGGGTGAGGCAAAGGGTCTTGAACGTGATCCGATTTTTTACGGTTAGCCAATGTAAGCTCCTCAGCGAAGGAGAAATGGATTCCCAGGGTTTTTTCCCTGTTATCAGCCTTGCCGCCATGTTTTGGATCAGTTGTAATCGCGCAAGTTGATATTGTGGTAATCCTATGTAAAGCGAGTTTGCGTAGTCCAGTCGTGAATTAATGATTGTTCCAACTACCACTGCTTTGTCATTCTTTGGGATAAAAGGGAGGAGTCTGCGAAGCATGCGCAACAGATGGTGAGATCCACTGACTACAGATCCTATTTGCGCATCCATTGACATTTGTGCATCTAAAATAACCCCGATACTCTTCGCTTTGGTCTTTGGGGAGATAGTCTGCCCAAAGACGGTGGATGGAGACCAGGAGGTTTTGGTTGCGGGCTTATGATTTGGGTGTAAGATAAGCCTGGTTGGATTGGTAGTCAAGCTGAGGAAGGGTAGGACCTGGTGTGACTGGCAGTCGAGCTGCGGAACGGTGGGATCTGATAGCACAGGAAGTCAAGCTAAGGAAGGGAGGTGCCTGGTTAGACTGGCAGTAAAGCTAAGTAAAGATGGGACCTGGTGGGACTGGTAGTCAAGCTGAGGAAGGGTAGAACCTGGTTGAACTTGCAAACAAGTTAAGGAAGGGTGAGACCTAGTGGGACTGGCAGTCAAGATGAGGAAGGGTGGTACTTGGTTGAACTTGCAAACAAGTTAAGGAAGGGTGAGACCTAGTGGGACTGGCAGTCAAGATGAGGAAGGGTGGTACTTGGTTGAACTTGCAAACAAGTTAAGGAAGGGTGAGATTTAGTGGGACTGGCAGTCAAGATGAGGAAGGGTGGAAACTGGTTGAACTTGCAAACAAGTTAAGGAAGGGTGAAATCTAGTGGGACTGGCAGTCAAGATGAGGAAGGGTGAAGCCTGGTGGGACTGGCAGTCAAGCTGGGGAGGGGTGGAACATGGTGACATTGCAAGTCAAGTTAAGGAAGGGTAGAACCTGGTGGGACTAGCAATCAAGCTAAGAAAGGGTGTAATCTGGTGAGATTTGCAGTATAAGGAAGGGTGCTCAGAAAAGAGCAGAAGCGGATATAAATTAAGAGCAATCTGAGCGGATTGGGAAACAAAATCACCAAAATAACATTCAAATTCCCCTAACAGCAAAGAATGAGGGGAAAGAATGTAAGTTTTGGAAAGGATAATTCCAGACTTGTACATGGACCAACAGACTTGGGCTGTAGGGTCCATTTGTGCAAAGGTCCAAGTTTAGGAAATACGCAAATCCCCAATTATTCTGAGAACAGGAAACAATGAAAACACTACTATGGCTATCCTGTAAGGGGTGGGAATTAGCTCAAATGTAGCACTTTACAGATGCAGTCATCTGCACATTAGGGCTTTCCTGACCACTTTTATTAGAAGAAAACTTCCCAATGTGGGAATTATTGATCATCTCTTTGCCAAAATCAATACTTCAGCAAGCCTCCTGGTTTTTTTTGCAGCCCTGCTGCAATAGCCCAAAGGCTTGGAGCCCTTGGCATGGACCATAGGGTGAGTACATGGATTGAAAACTGGCTACAAGGGCGAGTTCAGAGGGTGGTGATAAATGGGGGGTACTCGGAACGGTCAGGGGTGGGTAGTGGGGTCCCCCAGGGTTCTGTGCTGGGACCAATCCTATTTAATTTGTTCATAAATGACCTGGAGGATGGGGATGGGGGAAACAGTTCAATCTCTGTATTTGCGGACGATACTAAGCTAAGCAGGGCAATAACTTCTCCGCAGGATGTGGAAACCTTGCAAAAAGATCTGAACAAATTAATGGGATTAGCAACTACATGGCAAATGAGGTTCAATGTAGAAAAATGTAAAATAATGCATTTGGGTGACAAAAATATGAATGCAATCTATAGACTGGGGGGAGGGGAACCTCTGGGGGGATCTAGGATGGAGAAGGACCTGGGGGTCCTAGTAGATGATGGGCTCAGCAATACCAAGCTGCTGCTAACAAAGCAAACAGAATATTGGCATTAAAAAGGGGATCAACTCCAGAGATAAAACGATAATTCTCCCACTCTACAAGACTCTGGTCCGGCCGCACCTGGAGTATGCTGTCCAGTTCTGGGCACCAGTCCTCAGGAAGGATGTACTGGAAATGGAGCGACTACAAAGAAGGGCAACAAAGCTAATAAAGGGTGTGACAGACCTAGCTGGGACCGAGGCTCTTGGAGGGGACTGAGCCTCTTGCCTTGTGATTATGGGCCCTGGCATTTGGGGGAACGGTGCTCTTTGTGAGCTGTATGCCTGGGGACCCCTGAGGTGGTTTTACTTGGATTCAGGTACGTGGCCTCCCCCCCCCCAAGACATACAGACTCTGGATATGTAAATGCCATGTTAGCAATAGACTAAATCACACTATTGGGACACAAACTCTTAGATGCTAATATCATCACCTCCATCCATCCTGACTGTCTTGTATAATGTAAATGAGTCTAGTCTGGCTTGACACAGATTCTAAAGAGTATTTCACCTATTGTTGTTTTGTTGTTTGTGCTAATTAATCTGCAATTGAATTGTTAGTGAGCTAGGAGCCGAAAAGTCTTTTCCCTCAGTCAACTAATCTGAGTGTTGATTTAGATAATTAGCTCATGCTAATTAGGTTAGGTTTTAGTCACCCCGCTGTATATATTTTGTGTGAGATCTCAAATAAAGGTCATTCCCGATGTCTTCCAAGCCTGGTGTTGTCTAGTGCTTGGGGGTTCCTATAGCCAGATCCATTGGACTTGTGTTCCAGGACTTAGGAAGCGGTATATAGACGGAAGCACTCAATTGGAGTGTAGGGATCGCTTCCGTCACAAAGGGTCTGGAGGATATTAGTTATGAGGAAAGGTTGTGAGCTCTGAACTTATTCTCTCTGGAGAAGAGACACTTGAGAGGGGATATGATTTCATTATATAAATACCGGACTGGTGACCCCACAATATATAAATACCGGACTGGTGACCCCACAATATATAAATACCGGACTGGGGACCCCACAATATATAAATACCGGACTGGTGACCCCACAATATATAAATACCGGACTGGGGACCCCACAATATATAAATACCGGACTGGTGACCCCACAATATATAAATACCGGACTGGCGACCCCACAATAGGGAGAAAACTTTTTTGCGGAAGGGAGTTTAACACACACTGTGCGCTAGTGCTAAAGCGCCACTCCTTTTAGTGGCGCTTTAGCGCTGTTTAAGTGGCACTTTTGGCCGATAGCGGGGCGATTTTAACCCCAAAGAAGGAGTTAAAAACGCCCGTGTTGCGGTGCTTCCGAAGCCCTTTTCAGGAAATGGAGCGAGTAAAAAGAAGGGCAACAAAGCTAATAAAGGGTCTGGAGGATATTAGTTATGAGGAAAGGTTGTGAGCTCTGAACTTATTCTCTCTGGAGAAGAGACGCCTGAGAGGGGATATGATTTCATTATATAAATACCGGACTGGTGACCCCACAATTTATAAATACCGGACTGGTGACCCCACAATATATAAATACCGGACTGGTGACCCCACAATATATAAATACCGGACTGGTGACCCCACAATAGGGAGAACACTTTTTTGCGGAAGGGAGTTTAACAAGACTCGTGGCCACTCATTAAAATGAAAATAAAAGAGGTTTAACCTTAAACTACGTAGAGGGTTCTTTACTGTAAGAGCGGAAAGGATGTGGAATTCCCTTCCACAGGCGGTGGTCTCAGTGGGGGAGCATCGATAGTTTCAAGAAACTATTAGATAAGCACCTGAACAACCACAACATACAGGGATATACAATGTAATACTGACATATAATCACACACATAGGTTGGACTTGATGGACTTGTGTCTTTTTTCGACCTCACCTGCTATGTAACCCTGACAAAACAAACAAGCTTGTTTTCTCCCTACGAAACATACAGTATATCCTGGAGCTCCTCACCCGTCAAAACTGAGAACCCAAGGTGGCACCCAGGGCTGGGCTGGGACAGAAATTTGGCCCTGGACTTCATCCAGACCGGCCCACTTACATTTTGAGTGTCCCATCAGCACCCCCTTACATCAGAGTGTCCCATCACCACCCCTTACATCAGAGTGTCCCATCACCACCCCCTTACATCAGAGTGTCCCATCAGCAGCCCCCTTACATCAGAGTGTCCCATCAGCACCCCTTACATCAGAGGGTCCCATTACCAGCCCCCTTACATCAGAGGGTTCCATCACCAGCCCCCTTACATCAGAGGGTTCCATCACCAGCCCCCTTACATCAGAGTGTCCCATCACCAGCCCCCTTACATCAGAGTGTCCCATGAACAGCCCCCTTACATCAGAGTGTCCCATGAACAGCCCCTCTTACATCAGAGTGTCCCATGAGCAGCCCCCATACATCAGAGTGTCCCATCACCAGCCCCCTTACATCAGAGTGTCCCATCAGCACCCCCCTTACATCAGAGTGTCCCATCACCAGCCCCCATACATCAGAGTGTCCCATCAGCACCTCCTTACATCAGAAGAGTGTCCCATCAGCAGCCCCCTTACATTAGAGTGTCCCATCAGCACCCCCTTACATCAGAGTGTCCCATTACCAGCCCCCTTACATCAGAGTGTCCCATCAGCACCTCCTTACATCAGAGTGTCCCATCACCAGCCCCCTTACATCAGAGTGTCCCATCAGCACCTCCTTACATCAGAGTGTCCCATCACCAGCCCCCTTACATCAGAGTGTCCCATCACCAGCCCCCTTACATCAGAGTGTCCCATCACCAGCCCCCTTACATCAGAGTGGCCCACTGAGCCATCGGCCCACCGGGAAACTCCCAGTAGTCCCGATGGCCAGTACATGCCTGGTGGCACCAGTGCCTTTCCTCACCCTGTGACCCAGTTCCACCTCATGCCCAACTGTACTCCACAACCACCTTTTTTTACCCTACTAGATGACAGCACTGATCTGTCAAAGGGGGTCAATAAAATGCTGTTGCAGATATTGCAAAGTTGCGGCAATTTTCCATCTAGCGGCCCAAATGTGGTCCGATTCCAGGTATTCTTCTGAATGAAAGACTTTAGATACAAACCTCCCTGGATATTGTCACCTCTGCAATGCAGTTGACATGGGAAGGATTCCTCTGCTGGATGTCACCTTGTGGTGGAATGAGAAGGGGGGTTCTGGAAGGTCCCAGCCAATGGAGCGACGTGTAGAATGGAGGGGCCACCTATTAATCTACTTATAGAGAAGAGTTTGTGTAGGCAGGGTGGGAGGTGGAAGAACAGGCAACCCCGACACCTTATACAAAGCTGGTAGGTCAGTCATCTTAGTAAATGCCCCTCTGACTCACCAGAACCTCGGAGATATACAAGAGGACAATCTTCCCCTCCATGATGGGGAATGAAGAGCACAGCCAGAAAGTGTGGAGGAGTCAAAGTGATACAAAGTAACAGAAGAGAGAAATAAATCCTTGTCAGGATAAGGTATCCAGCAGGACCCCGGAATAAATATTCACCCCCTCCCCCACTCACCTGTGTCCCCTCCTGTGTCTCTGGGGCCCCTGAACTGAGACAGAAGAAAATCTGCCGGATTCCTGGAGGAGATCTCTGAACTGCTTTCCTTTTCACATGAATGGAAACTGAAAGAGAAGAAACACTCCCAGCACTAAGAATACACAATATGCTTACTACAGGGAGGGACAGTGCCAGGGACTCTGTATACTCCGTATACTGTGTGTACATAGACTGCTAGTCACAGGGATACTTCTTTAGAAAATACTGGCTGCCTGGCTGTCATGCTGATCCAATGGCTTCAATAAATGGAGTCACTGACCAGAAGCATGTATACAAATTAGGATGCATGCTTGTTTTGGGTCAGTGACAGGCAGCCAGGTGATTGGTATTCTCAGGAGGAGGCCAGGCGAGGCTTCAGGTTTTTTCTTCTCCCAGTACTCTGATATCACCTCCCTTTCCCCAACATCTACTGCACCCCCTTCCCCCTACATCTCCTTCACCTCCCTTCCCCCAACATCCCCTGCATCTCCCTTTCCCCTACATCACCCGAACCCCCCCAACATCACTGCATCCCCTTCCCCCAACATCCCCTGCACCTCCCTTTCCCCTACATCTCCTGCACCTCCCTTTCCCCTACATCTCCTGCATCTGCTCAATATCCCCTGCGCCACCTTCCCTCAACATCCCCTGCACCTCCCTTTCCCCTACATCCCCTGCACCACCCTTTCCCCTACATCACCTGAACCTCCCTCCCAACATCTACTGCACCGCCTTCCCCAAACATCCCCTGCACCTCCCTTTCCCCTACATCTTCTGAACCCCCCAACATCTACTGCACCCCCTTCCCCCTACATCTCCTTCACCTCCCTTCCCCCAACATCCCATTGCACCTCCCTTTCCCCTGCATCACCTTCACCTCCCTTTCCCCTACATCACCTGCACCTCCCTTCCCCCAACATCCCCTGCACCTCTCTTTCCCCTACATCACCTGAACCCCCTCCCAACATCTACTGCACCCCCTTCCCCCAACATCCCCTGCATCTCCCTTTCCCCTACATCACCTGCACCCCCCTTCCCCCAACATCCCCTGCACCTCCCTTTCCCCTACATCCCCTGCACCTCTCTTTGCCCTACATCACCTGAACCCCCCCTCCCAACATCTACTGCACCCCCTTCCCCAAACATCCCCTGCAGTTCCCTTTCCCCTACATCTCCTGAACCCACCAACATCACTGCAACCCCTTCCCCCTAGATCTCCTTCACCTCCCTTCCCCCAACATCCCCTACATCTCCTGCATCTCCTCATTATCACCTGCACCACCCTTTCCCCTACATCACCTGAACCCCCCCAACATCCCCTGCACCTCCATTTCCCCTACATCTCCTGCACCCCCTTTCCCCTACATTCCCTGCACCCCCCTTTCCCCTATAGCTCCTGCACCCCCTTCCCACGACATCCCCTGCACCTCCCTTTCCCTACATCTCCTTTACCCCCTTCCCCCAACATCCCCTGCACCTCCCTTTGCCCTACATCTCCTGCACCCCCTTCCCCCAGCATCCCCTGCACCTTCCTTTGCCCTACATCTCCTGCACTCCCTTCCCCCAACATCCGTTGCACCTCCCTTCCCCCAACACCCCCTTCACCTCCCTTCCCCCTACATCCTCGGCACCCCTCTCCTCTATGTCCCCTGTTGCCCTTTATCCTTGTTACAATTTATAAATTGGGCAAAAAAAAAAAAAACAAGAAAGTTCTGAGTAATTCTCAATTGAGGTTCCCCTCCCCCGCTGTCAGTGATGTCAGCTAAGCTCTGATTATCTCATGTGTGTCCCAAGTTTTGCGGTTTTCCTTCCAGATCTGCTGACAACCCGCTACCATGACAACCGAGAGTCGCAAAAATTTGGATTTACTTTCTTTTGCAAAGAGTTGATGTGGAAATTCCATTATACGCTGCGAGTAATCCATGGGGCTGATTTACAAAGCATTTGCGCCATGAGTAGCGGCGCACGCCGACGCGCAACGCCCATTTTTGTATTCAAAAAGCATTTGAGCCTGTAACACAGTGCAATTCCCCATTTACTATGAGCATGACGGCGCACGGGCGGTCGCGATCGATGCGCCGCTATAGACCTGGCGCACGGCATCTTCAACTCAGAATTAAAAGGAGACCCCCGAAGTCGGAAGAAGACCCCCGGGCGGCGACGAAGAAGAAAGCCGGGCTGCTCCGCTAGTAAAAGAGCTAGCAGAAGATAGCGCAGGAGTCCGGCGAGAAGACCCCCGGAGCTGTACAATAAATTATTTTTAACCCTTGTGTGTTGTGTTTTATTTACATTTTTTTTTTAAAGGTGAATGGGTAGGAGTACATTGTACCCCATACTCATTCACATAGGGTGGGGGGCCGGTATCCGGGGGCCGCCTTATTAAAGGGGGCTCCCAGATTCCGATAAGCCCCCCCCCCGCCCGCAGACCCCGACAACCAATAGCCAGGGTCGTCGGGAAGAGGCTCTTGTCCTCATCAACATGGGGACAAGGTGCTTTGGGGTGGGGGGCTGCACAGCCCCCCCTTCCCCAAAGCACCCCCCCATGTTGAGGGCACGCGGCCTGGTATGGCTCAAGAGGGGGGGCCACTCACTCGTCCCCACCTCTTTCCTGACCGGCCAGGTTGTGTCCTCATATAAGGGACTGATATGGACCTAGGGGGGACCCCCACGCCGTTTTTTTCGGCGTAGGGCTTCCCCTTTAAGTCCATACCAGGTGACGGGGCCAGCGACGTGTCAATCTCGCCGCCAAAGGCGGCGATATTGACTTCCTTCGCTAGTTCCGGCTACCCGGTGCCGCACTCAAAATGGCGGACTAGCACACGCACAGCCGTATTGTCCGCCGGACTCGCAGTCAAATTTTGAATCAAAACTACTTTCTAAGTCCGCCGGACTTTACGGTGAAAAAGTCCGCTGGAGCCCACACACGGTCGAATGCAGTCCGGCGGACTAAGTCCGCTGGACAATTCGGTCGTGTGTACGCGGCATAAGGTACACTTTGTGGTAAACCAAAATTGCCGGTTAAAAATTTGACTGAAATGAACACAACAGCCATCATATATGCACGATCATCAGTCTAGTATTAAACCTCATACATGCTCAAGTCAAAGTGGCCACAGGAGGACAAAAGATATGTATAGTCTATAAAGTAGTTGAATGAATAGAATCAGAGTGGTTCTTATACCAGAGGAGTAATCCTCATGCATAAATGTGAAACTCTGTATCACCGTGCATAAAAGTATCACAGCTCACAGAGAAAAAATGATCCAAAAAGACTTGTATCTATCGGTATCCTTAGATGTATCTGGCAGATAGACAGGCGGTGAGTAGAGAGACCTCCCCCTAATACTGCTGTAATTCAGTGGTCCACTTCCTTTGGTAAGAGGCCCGGTGTGTTGATGTTCGATGGAGGATAATCTCATGTTCACCTTATTGTATCTCTGCTCCATGGGTGGTTCCAGGATTGCCCCTGAACAAAGACTCGGTTTTAACTTTATGGACTCTTATTTTATAATTTGCTTCTAGCGCTGCTTATAGAGAACAACGCATACCCAGATTATTCTACCATTCCTGAGGATTGGAGATTATCTGCAGGGACACGCCATAGCCCCCCATGTGCTGATCAGACACACGAGAGAAACGTGCGTACATCCCCCCCATAACCGATAATGTATTTGCAGAGTGGTCATATCCCCCCCCCCCCCAGACGATGGTCTGTGCATTGCACAAGGGCCCTTCACTGGCGGACATATCCCCACCCTACGTCTCTGCAACCTCAGGAACCTTTTCACTACCAAAACGGGTCTCAACCAGCGTCTGTCTGCCCCAGTCCGCTCTTTAGAGCGTTCTTCAGGAGAACTAACACTGGGAGACACTGTGACAATACATATTAAATACATCTTCATAAAATGTCCACAACAGAGTGCACAGAGGAGGACTGTGGGGGCAGCACCGGGGGGGGCAACATCTAAGTCCTGCCTACTCAGGTCCAAGTCGTCAGTGGAAAAAGGGAAGAGGGCGTCTGCGTGGCTATTGAGTCGTCCTGCCTTATAGTGTATGTAGCACTTACCCCCGGAGGAGCGGCTGGTTTTAATGGGCTTACCGTTACCTTCTTCACCTCGTATGCGTCTAGGGGTTTCCCGAGGTAGATGGCCCAAGAACTGTAGAGATGGACGACAGATCCACTTAAAGGGATTTTTATTTGCATAAGTAATCAACGAAGAGTCTCACGGTATAGGATCAGAGGGTCTAGGTGAAAAGTCCGGGTACTCTTATTGACAAAGTCAGTATGAAAAGAAATCTCTTACTTTGTATAAATCCAGAGAATAGCCATTCACAGCTGGATCCTCACCCTAATTGGATGGTCCTTCTCTCACCGGGCCTAGCAGCCAACAGGGTACTCAAGTTAGATATAAGTCTCTGCCACAGACTTTGCTGTAGAACACGTGAGGGAAACTTGAAAACTTGTAGAACACTCGTGTGGTCCCAGTATCTTGCAGCCGGTCCGGCGATACCGCACGAGATCGTATTCGCTTAGGTCCTTCAGCTTTTCCAGGCTCTTGTTGAGGAGCCAACCCTTGCGTGGCCTCCTCCCGAAGAGTCCTCCCCTGGATAACTTCACAGTTGCTGGGCCTCTCCACTAACCGAGACGGCACCGGACCACCTCCGAATCCTTCCTTCAGTTCCCTCGCCTCGGGCTAGCCAGCCCCGAGGCGTAAAGTCGGGTGGATCCGCACCCCAGGCCATGGAAGTCCTGGGGGCTGGTCAGGAGCACCAGGACTATACAGTCAGAACATACTTCTGGACCGGAACCTCGAAACACATGACATCCGCACCTCAAGTACCCTCTCCCAGAAGGCGCAGCGAGAGTGACACTCCCACTGGGCTGGTTCCAAGAGAAAGTAACCTTAATGCACCCAACTAGACTGTGTTTCCATGCTTGCCAAAAGGGACAGCGCCCCCTATGGCCAGGCAGAACACCCTGCAGTCCAGTCAGACTGATGCTGAAGTCCAAATTTAGAGCAATCAAACCCAAACCAAACTGCGGTTTAAGGGTAACATTAAATAAAAAATAAAAAAACACATAGCACATGCTCTTCAGGAGCCGGCGCTACATGTATTTTATAGTTGAAATGGGTCAACCCAGGCAAACCCATCTTTGTTCTAGGGGCCCCCAATTTTGCGGACTCCATCAAGCAAGATGGTCATTGTCAGTATTGACCTCGGTCTTAAACCCGGTGAGATATTCAGCACACATAAAGGTTGTTAGCGCTTTGTAAAATGGTCAGTTGCGACTCCACTCTCCGTACAGCAACTAAAGTGCCGACACCGATGTTCGAAGTCATCCCTGGCTCCGCCTCCGGACGCGTTGCGTCACATGTCACGTGACTTTCTCAAGGGTGGCCTTTGGATTGGTGTGATTTATTGTGATTTATTTATGCACTTGTGTGTTTGTTCCTCACACTAGGGACACATTGCTTGAGCACTTTATTCAACACATCCCTTGTATATGGTGGGATATTGATTTTAGCGTACTAATAATTATTATTATATTATTGCAATTTCAGGGACTGAGCACTGCCAATTGGTTGCAGCTTTTATCATTGAGGTACGTCTCACTTGTTATCCATATTTGCGCTTTAGTAATTTGTATTCTCAGAGTAGCAGACATAGTTACATTGTTACATAGTAGGTGAGGTTGAAAAAAGTCCATCAAGTCCAACCCATGTGTGTGATTATATGTCAGTATTACATTGTATATCCCTGTATGTTGCGGTCGTTCAGGTTCTTATCTAATAGTTTCTTGAAACTATCGATGCCCCCCGCTGAGACCACCGCCTGTGGAAGGGAATTCCACACCCTTGCTGCTCTTACAGTAAAGAACCCTCTACGTAGTTTAAGGTTAAACCTCCTTTTTTCTCATTTTAATGAGTAGCCACGAGCCTTGTTAAACTCCCTTCTGCGAAAAAGTGGTCATTAGTGGGTCAATGACCCGCTCACCACACCAACTCCTATTGATCTGTTGCAGGAAGCTTCTCCCGATGGAAGGGCCCTAGTTAACCACTTCAGTACCGGGCACTTTCGCCCCCTTTATGCCCAGACCAATTTTCAGCTTTCAGCGCTCTCACACTTTGAGTGGCAATTGCAACGTTGTACCCGTATGCCATTTTCTAAATTTTTCACACAAACAGAGCTTTCTTTTGGTGGTATTTAATCACCTCCGGGTTTTTATTTTTTGCTACATAAACGAGAAAAGACCGAAAATGTTAAAAAAAAGGGTTTTTCTTCATTTCTTTTTAACCGCTTGCCGACCGCCGCATGTAGATATACGTCGACAGAATGGCACAGCTGCGCAAATGGGCGTACGGGTACATCCTTTTAAATTTGCCACCACGGGGCCCGTAGACCCGCGATTCTAGGTAAAATGCAATATTTTCCCTATTCACGCTTTTCATATGAATAAAGAAGATCTGACCTGAAGAGGAAATAGCTCAGTAGCATTCGGTTTGCCTAGAATGAATGTAGAGTGCCTTGAAAAAGTATTCATACCCCTTGATATTTTCCACTCTTTGTCATGTTACAGCCAAAAACGTAAATGTATTTTATTGGGATTTTATGTGATGGACCAACACAAAGTGTCACATAATTGTGAAGTGGAAGGAAAATGATAAATGATACAAATAAATATGTGAAAAGTGTGGGGGGGAGGGGCATTTGTATGGCGCCCCCCGGAGTCAATACTTTGTAGAACCCCCTTTCTCTACAAGTCTTTTTGGGGGTGTCTCTACCAGCTTTGCACATCTAGAGAGGACATTCTAACACATGAATATGCTTTGATGTAAACCATTCCATTGTAGCTCTGGCTGGATGTTTCGGGTCGTTGTCCTGCTGGAAGGTGAACCTCCGCCCCGGTCTCAAGTCTTTTACAGGTTTACTTCTAAGATTGTCCTGTATTTGTCTCCATCCATCTTCCCATCAACTCTGACCAACTTCCCTGTCCCTGCTGAAGAAAACCATCCCCACCACATGATGCTGCCACCACCATGTCTCACAGTGGGGATGGTGTGTTCAGGGGGATGGGCAGTGTTAGTTTTCCCCACACATAGCGTTTTGCTTTTAGGCCATAAAGTAGAATTTTGGTCTCCTCTGACCAGATCACCTTCTTCCACATGTTTGCTGCCCCCTCCCCCACATGGCTTCTCACAAACTACAAACAGGACTTCTTATGACTTTCTTTCTCCAATGTCTTTCTTCTTGTCACTCTTCCATAAAGGGCAGATTTGTGGAGAGACGACTAATAGTTGTCCTGTGGACAGATTCTCCCCCCTGAGCTGTGGATCTCTGCAGCTCCTCCAGAGTCACCATGGACCTCTTGGCTCTTCTCTGATGAATGCTCTCCTTGCCCGGTCCGGTCAGTTTAGGTGGACGGCCATGTCTTGGTAGATTTGCAGTTGTGCCCATACTCTTTCCATTTTTCGATGATGGATTGAACAGAGCTCCGTGAGATGTTCAAAGCTTGGGAGATTCTTTTATAACCCAACCCTGCTTTATACTTCTCCACAACTTTATCCCTGACCTGTCTGGTGTGTTCCTTGGCCTTCATGATGTTAGATTTTAGTTAGGGGGTATCAGAGTAAAGGGGGTGAATACAAATCCCCCCCCCACACTTTCACATATTTATTTGTATCATTTATCATTTTCCTTCCACTTCACAATTATGTGACACTTTGTGTTGGTCCATCACATAAAATACCAATAAAATACATTTACGTTTTTGGTTGTAACATGACAACATGTGGGGAATTTCAAGGGGTGTGAATACTTTTTCAAGGCACTGTATCTGCAATATCACACAATGAATTCACTGCATGCATTGTTTCTATTTATACATTGTTTTTGTTTCTTTATATTTTGGAGATACAGATCTGGGCGGGGGGAATGATATGCTGTGTAATAAAGCGCAATCACCGAACATCTCTACTTAGCAGAAAGCACCGTTTATTGAATGTCCCCTCCCCCATTGTACAATCATATCTACATTGTATACATAGGAATAAATAAAAATTTTGCATGTTATTGTACACTATTAAGATTTCCATTCGGCTGTCATATATATGAAAAAAGCTCTACAGACGCCACAAATTCTTCATAACGGAACCCTCAGACTTCCACCATTAATGGTCTCACACACGTGTATATATATATAAAAACTGTTGTGTCCTCCCAAGTATCACCACCCAACACGCATCACCACCCGACACTCATCACCACCCGACACTCATCACCACCCGACACGCATCACCACCCGACACTCATCACCACCCGACACGCATCACCACCCGACACTCATCACCACCCGACACGCATCATCACCCGACACTCATCACCACCCGACACGCATCATCACCCAACACGCATCACCACCCGACACTCATCACCACCCGACACTCATCACCACCCGACACTCATCACCACCCGACACGCATCATCACCCGACACGCATCACCACCCGACACTCATCACCACCCGACACGCATCATCACCCAACACGCATCACCACCCGACACTCATCACCACCCGACACTCATCACCACCCGACACTCATCACCACCCGACACGCATCATCACCCGACACGCATCATCACCCGACACGCATCACCACCCGACACTCATCACCACCCGACACGCATCACCACCCGACACGCATCATCACCCGACACGCATCATCACGCGACACGCATCACCACCCGACACGCATCATCACCCGACACGCATCATCACCCGACACGTATCACCACCCGACACGCATCACCACCCGACACGCATCATCACCCGACACGTATCACCACCCGACACGCATCACCACCCGACACGCATCATCACCCGACACGCATCACCACCCGACACGCATCATCACCCGACACGCATCACCACCCGACACGCATCATCACCCGACACTCATCACCACCCGACACGCATCATCACCCGACACGCATCACCACCCGACACTCATCACCACCCGACACGCATCATCACCCGACACGCATCATCACCCGACACGTATCACCACCCGACAAGCATCACCACCCGACACGCATCATCACCCGACACTCATCACCACCCGACACGCATCACCACCCGACACGCATCATCACCCGACACGCATCATCACCCGACACGCATCACCACCCGACACTCATCACCACCCGACACGCATCACCACCCGACACGCATCACCACCCGACACGCATCATCACCCGACACGTATCACCACCCGACACGCATCACCACCCGACACGCATCACCACCCGACACGCATCATCACCCGACACTCATCACCACCCGACACGCATCACCACCCGACACGCATCATCACCCGACACGCATCATCACCCGACACGCATCATCACCCGACACGCATCATCACCCGACACGCATCACCACCCGACACTCATCACCACCCGACACGCATCACCACCCGACACGCATCATCACCCGACACGCATCATCACGCGACACGCATCACCACCCGACACGCATCATCACCCGACACGCATCATCACCCGACACGTATCACCACCCGACACGCATCACCACCCGACACGCATCATCACCCGACACGTATCACCACCCGACACGCATCACCACCCGACACGCATCATCACCCGACACTCATCACCACCCGACACGCATCACCACCCGACACGCATCATCACCCGACACGCATCATCACCCGACACGCATCATCACCCGACACGCATCATCACCCGACACGCATCACCACCCGACACTCATCACCACCCGACACGCATCACCACCCGACACTCATCATCACCCGACACTCATCATCACCCGACACTCATCATCACCCGACACGCATCATCACCCGACACGCATCATCACCCGACACGCATCATCACCCGACACGCATCACCACCCGACACGCATCATCACCCGACACGCATCACCACCCGACACTCATCACCACCCGACACGCATCACCACCCGACACTCATCACCACCCGACACTCATCACCACCCGACACGCATCATCACCCGACACGCATCATCACCCGACACGTATCATCACCCGACACGCATCATCACCCGACACGCATCACCACCCGACACGCATCATCACCCGACACGCATCACCACCCGACACTCATCACCACCCGACACGCATCACCACCCGACACTCATCACCACCCGACACGCATCATCACCCGACACGCATCATCACCCGACACGCATCATCACCCGACACGCATCACCACCCGACACTCATCACCACCCGACACGCATCATCACCCGACACTCATCATCACCCGACACTCATCATCACCCGACACTCATCACCACCCGACATTGTGGATCTAAAACCACAACTAAAATAATATAACACAATATACATTATCACACCATATTGGTTCCTTATTTTTATTAGCAAACACTCTGAATAATCCATGAACACCGACAGCATCGTGTGCCAAGAATCGTGTGCCAGGAATCGTGTGCCTTCTTCTAGAAGGTCTAAAAAGGCACAGTGCCGGATCTGGGATGCTCTAGAACAGGGGCCTCCAAAATGTTGCCCTGGGGCCAGAAGCTGCCCTTTGCTTTTCTTTCTCTGGCCCTTGGAGGCATTATTCTTGCCACTGACACCAACAATGGGGGCATAATTCCTTCCACTGACACCAAAAATGGCATAATTCCTTCCACTGACACCAATAATGGGGGCATAATTCCTGCCACTGATACCAACAATGGGGGCATAATTCCTGCCACTGATACCAACAATGGGGGCACTATTCCTTCCACTGACACCAACAATGGGGGCAAAATTCCTTCCACTGACACTAAAAATGGGGGCACTATTCCTTCCACTGACACCAATAATGGGGGCACTATTCCTTCCACTGACACCAATAATGGGGGCATAATTTCTTCCACTGACACCAAAAATGGGGGCATAATTCCTGCCACTGATACCAACAATGGGGGCACTATTCCTGCCACTGATACCAACAATAGGGGCACTATTCCTGCCACTGATACCAACAATGGGGGCACTATTCCTTCCACTGACACCAACAATGGGGGCATAATTCCTTCCACTGACACCAAAAATGGGGGCACTATTCCTTCCACTGACACCAATAATGGGGGTTCTTTTCCTTCCACTGACACCAATAATGGGGGCATAATTCCTGCCACTGATACCAACAATGGGGGCACTATTCCTTCCACTGACACCAAAAATGGGGGCATAATTCCTGCCACTGATACCAACAATGGGGGCAAAATTCCTTCCACTGACACTAAAAATGGGGGCACTATTCCTTCCACTGACACCAATAATGGGGGCACTATTCCTTCCACTGACACCAATAATGGGGGCATAATTTCTTCCACTGACACTAAAAATGGGGGCACTATTCCTTCCACTGACACCAATAATGGGGGCACTATTCCTTCCACTGACACCAATAATGGGGGCATAATTTCTTCCACTGACACCAAAAATGGGGGCATAATTCCTGCCACTGATACCAACAATGGGGGCACTATTCCTGCCACTGATACCAACAATGGGGGCACTATTCCTGCCACTGATACCAACAATGGGGGCATAATTCCTTCCACTGACACCAAAAATGGGGGCACTATTCCTTCCACTGACACCAATAATGGGGGTGCTTTTCCTTCCACTGACACCAATAATGGGGGCACTATTCCTTCCACTGGCACCAATAATGGGGGCATTATTCCTTCCACTGGCACCAATAATGGGGGCATTATTCCTTCTACTGACACCAACAATGGGGGCACTATTCCTTCCATTGACACCAATAATGGGGGCACTATTCCTTCCACTGACACCAACAATGGGGCATAATTCCTGCCACTGACACCAAAGATGGGGGCATAATTCCTCCCCAATACCAAAGATCGGGCATTGTTTACTCTCACTGGATGCCTTTCAGCCCCCCTAAAGTCTGAAGGACAGTAAACTAGCCCTTTCTTTAGAAAGTCTGGAGACCCCCCGCTCTCGAACGTCTTGGTTTCGTCTCTGCTGACTTCACAGCTCAGCACTCATAGACACTCCATGCCTCCCTCCTACAATGTTTGTATGTTCATAAATTTGCAGAAGTGGTGGAGACAACCACAGCATAGAACAATATGGCTTCCCCCCCCCCGTCCCCTACGTGTTCTTCCTTCTCATTTGACTGACATCTTGTGTGTAGGTAAGGTGCAAGGTATGGGATGCTCTAGGGAACATTTGTCAAACACAAGGCCAAAACCGGCCCACCAGGCCTTGTCATGTTGCCCTCCCATCCAATTTTGCACCCGGAATGTGGTGGATCTCCTTTTTACCCCCCAACTCTGGCTCTCACCCTCCACTCCTCGCTGTCACTGAATAAGTGTGAAATGCAAGACTCCGGTGGGTGTAAAAAGATGTCCGCTTGGCGACTTCTGACTGTAGGCTTACTGCAGACCAGTGCGGGGTGTACCAAGATGGCTGCGACGGAACGTCACTTTGGTTGCACATTCTGATGGGTAGCGACTTTCTGACAGGACACAGGCAAAAACTAAAACGGAGTCCCTACAGAGAACTTCCTATAAGAGAATAACGACTTCACTTCCTTCAGATGGTAGGAACACCTTCATCCACCTCCCTCTAATGCCGAGGAGGGGTCACGGGACAGACTCCACAATATGGGAAATGGATAACAACATATGGACAAAGCAAACGTAAACACAGATTTTCAGGTCTGTATGCATGCCAAATTTTTTTAACTTTTGCAAGTTTCAAGTGTTTGCATAAAATAAAAGATAATTTATTCCTGTTTTAATCCCCCCCTCCATAAAAAAAAAAAAAGCTGAGAGGCCTAATTATAAAAAAAAATGGTGTAGTAATGTCTCAGCAGTCACAAAAAAAAAACAATGTGTCGATATGAGTAAAATGTCATTTCCTTTTTTCTATGATCATCAGCTCCATCTAGTGGCCACAGCATGTGGTATTTTCCTAATTGTGTTATTTCAAGAAAGTACCACATTATGGACACTAGATGGAGCCCATAATAAATAGAAAAATAAAGGCCTGCTTAAACTTGACACGTATACAAGACCAAAAAAAAAGGCAACATAAAACACTTGGCCTACACTAAATTTCGGACTGGACTATCAGTCCAATAATGGGATTGCGTAAAACGAATAGAAAAGTGCCAAAACATCGACACAGCCCCAACCAAGGTTGCTGAATACCAAGGGCATGACAAGAGGAATCCCGTTATCGTCTATGTGGGCCAATGAACACCTATGCAACGCAGTTCCGTATGACTTGGGGAAAAAAGGTGCAGGATCTTCTTTTGGTGTGTTTTCGGGCCCCATAGACTTAGGTTGTAGAAAAACCCCATAAAAACGTGAGCCTAGCCTTATAAGAGGAGGCTTCTCTGGAATACCCAATGGTCGATACAGGTGAAAGGGCTTCATGGAGACATAGAGGGCCCTAGATTCTCAAAAATTGAGGAATTTGTGGGGGGAAAAAAAAGCGGTGGTCTATCATTTACAATGTTGGTGCTGCACAACACTCACCATATACAGGCAAAGAGGAATGACGATGCCCAAGAGTCTATAACCCATGTCGGTGTAACCAGGGCATCAATATGGCAGGTGGTCGGCAATGGACCTGTTGACTTTGTCTCAGCATAAGGTTCCTTTAAAGCCCAGCTTCCACCCAAAACGTATTTTTGGTTTTGGTTGGAGTTGGGAAAAACGTATAACCTCTGTCGGTATTTCACTGGCGTCTGTATCCCTTTTGGGGAGATTTGATCTCATTTCCTGTACTGGTGGCCAATCAGGAAGTGGAGAGAGCTCCTCAACTGAGACGCATACAGCCGATAGATGTTCCCGTCTTTCCCCACAACATTGTGTGTTTTTTGTCTGGGCCCCCGTTTTTCATATTTCCTGCCTCGGCAAACCCGGAGGTAATAGAAGATCTCCCCATTGGCTACAAAAACAGCAAAAATACCCTCTTTGTACTGAAAAAAAAAAAGTTCTGGCTGGAGTCATACCGATGATGTCAGCTAATAGTAAGTCGGTGTATAAAAAAAACTCATTTCCAGGATTTATTAAACGGGAAGTTGCTACGATTGGTTGAATTTGGGCTTCTGGTTCCTCCTCTGGCCCCAGACTCTGCACTATGATGCCTCGGTCTCGCCCTCTGGACATCATGTGCCACATTATGGCTGTGAGTTGTGGATTGGTGTACATTGTCCATTCTGACCACCTGGGGGCGAGAGGAAGCTGGAGAAACGCCTTGTAAAGAATGCACAAATCTCACAAAGTCACCCCCAGCTGATGTCCATTCCTCCATGAACCTAGTGAGGTCTTCATTTGGACCAATCATCTGTAGCCTCTTTTCATCAGCCAATGACCAGATGCCACAACGAAAGAGATATGACTGTAGATTTTTGGTCCTATCAGCGGAAATATTAGACAGCTCAATGCTTTGAAACCGCAGAATATGTTGGCATTTTATAAAGATGTCTGAAATTTCATGAGCGGCTTTGTAAAAGAGCCGGGATAGATGGGGGGATTTGGATGTCAGGATAACCCTGTTATACCCCTCACCCTTCTCTGTTGTAATTTCCACATCAGACGGACTCAGAATATCATCGATTGCGTCTTTCATGAATACACTTACATAGGTGTGAACTGCCGGATCCACCAAGAGATCTGTAGAAAGAGAACTTTCGTCCAGATGATTTTTGGGATTAATTGCTGATAATGAATTACCAGTCGGAGAGCTTAAAGATGACCATCCGGCTGCCATGAGGGATGAGGGATTAGATGGCCTTGCAGTCAAGTCCTCCAGGTTTCTCGGGTTTAAATGGAATTCATCTGGAGAGGAGTTCTGGGGTTTTCCAGGCTTGACGTTTCCAAGAGTGCTCTTGGAATGATTTGGGTTTGAGTTTAGTTCATCTGTAGAAATGTTCTTGGGTTGTCCAGAGCTGAATTTGATGCCATCAACGATGGTGCTTTTGGAATGACTCGTATTTGAGTTTATTTCATCTGTAGATGTGTTCTTCGGTTGTCCAGAGTTGAATTTGGTGCCATCTCCTGTGGAGCTCTTGGAATGATTTGGGCTTGAGTTGAATTCATCTATAGATGTCTTCTTCGGTTGTCCAGAGTTGAATTTGGTGCTACCTTCAATGGTGCTATTGGAATGTTTTTGGTTTGAGTTTAATGCATTTGTAGATGTGTTCTTGGGTTGCCCAGGGTTGAAGTCAGATCCAACGCTGATGGTGCTGTTGGGATATTTTTGGTTGGAGATTAATCCATCTGCAATGTTGTCTTCGGGTTTACTTTGACTGGAGCTGGAATGATTTTTACTTGAGCTTAATTCATCTGTAGATGTCTTCTTGGGTTGGTCAGAGCTGAATTTGGTGCCATCTCCATTGGTGCTATCTCCTGTGGTGCTCTTGGAATGATTTGGGCTTGAGTTGAATTCATCTGTAGATGTCTTCTTGGGTTGTCTAGAGCTGAATTTGGTGATATCTTCGATGGTGCTCTTTGAATGATTTGGGTTTGAGTTTAACTTATCTTTAGATGTGTTCTTGGGTTGTCCAGAGTTGAAATCAGATCCATCTGTGATGGTGCTGTTGGGAAATTTTGGGTTGGAGATTAATCCATCTGAAATGTTGTCTTTGGGTTTACTTTGACTGGAGCAGGACTCAGCTGCAAAAGTGTGCCTGAGTTGTCTGGAGTCAGGCAAATCTTCTTTAAATTGTGTACCTGGTAATGCCACGTGACTGGCTAATTCTGAGCTATCGGCTGGTTTTCCATTACTGGCCAGTGTTGAGCTCCTGTTTGGTCTTCTGTCCTCATCTGCAGGTACCTTCTTGGTTGGTTTGGAATACCAATGTAGGTTAGCTGGGAAGTTGCTCTTGGGGTGTTTGTTGATGGAAGTTGAGTCATCTGAAGATGTGTCCTTGGGTTTTCTTTGTCTGGAGCCAACTGAGCCATAACCTTGTCTTCCATAACTGCCCGAAGCTCCGTCCTCACCAGCAGAAGTGCCATCCAGACTCAGCGCCATCAGTGGCTTGGAAACCTGCAGAACAGGACATAGCACTTAGTACACCTGTCATGAGAGGATTATATAGGCTGCCATTGCTGTCTTCCTTTACAGCATGCTTGTTCTGGGTCTATGAATAAAAAGTATTGGAACCAGATACAGCCAGGCAATTTAAAAAATAGATTTTACACTATGGGGTATAGTTATAAAATAATATGCAGAGCTATTTGTCCTGTGAAGCTGTATTTACATTTGATCTGTAGGAATGCTGGCAAAATCGAATGTCGCTAAGCTATTTTCTCTCCAGGCCAAATGTACTTCATTCATAAAAATAGTGTGAATCAGGAAAATACCATATTATGGCCACTAGATGGAGTTGATTATCAGAGGAAATATTTATTTACCATAATCATCAGCTCCACCTTCTAGGTAAAATTAGTTATTTTCCCTATTCACGCTTTTCATATGAATAAAAGAACATCTGACCTGGAGAGGAAATAGCCCAGTAGCATTCGATTTGCCAGGATTTGCCTAGAATGAATGTAGAGTGCCTTGAAAAAGTATTCATAGCCTTTTTTTATATCTTCCACATTTTGTCATGTTACAACCAAAAACTTAAATGTTTTTTATTGGTATTTTATGTGATGGACCAACACAAAGTGTCACATAATTGTGAAGTGGAAGGAAAATGATATGTGAAAAGTGTGGGGGAGGGGCATTTCTATGGCGCCCCCCGGAGACAATACTTTGTAGAATCCCCTTTCTCTACAAGTCTTTTTGGGGGTGTCTCTACCAGCTTTGCACATCTAGAGAGGACATTTCTGCCCATTCTTCTTTGTAAAATATCTCAAGCTCTGTCAGATTGGATGGAGAGCGTCTGTGATCAGCAATTTTCAAGCCTTGCCACAGATTCTCAATGGGATTTAGGTCTGGACTGTGACTGGGGCCATTCTAACACATGAATATGCTTTGATGTAAACCATTCCATTGTAGCTCTGGCTGGATGTTTCGGGTCGTTGTCCTGCTGGAAAGGGAACCTCCGCCCCGGTCTCAATTCTTTTACAGGCTTTCTTCTAAGATTGTCCTGTATTTGTCTCCATCCATCTTCCCATCAACTCTGACCAGCTTCCCTGTCCCTGCTGAAGAAAACCATCCCCACCACGTGATGCTGCCACCACCATGTCTCACGGTGCGGATGGTGTGTTCGGGGGATGGGCAGTGTTAGTTTTCCCCCACACATAGCGTTTTACTTTTAGGCCAAAAAGTAGAATTTTGGTCTCCTCTGACCAGATCACCTTCTTCCACATGTTTGCTGCCCCCTCCCCCACATGGCTTCTCACAAACTACAAACAGGACTTCTTATGACTTTCTTTCTCCAATGTCTTTCTTCTTGTCACTCTTCCATAAAGGGCAGATTTGTGGAGAGACGACTAATAGTTGTCCTGTGGACAGATTCTCCCCCCTGAGCTGTGGATCTCTGCAGCTCCTCCAGAGTTACCATGGACCTCTTGGCTCTTCTCTGATGAATGCTCTCCTTGCCCGGCCCGGTCAGTTTAGGTGGACGGCCATGTCTTGGTAGGTTTGCAGTTGTGCCCATACTCTTTCCATTTTCCGATGATGGATTGAACAGAGCTCCGTGAGATGGTCAAAGCTTGGGAGATTTTATTATAACCGAACCCTGCTTTATACTTCTCCACAACTTTATCCCTGACCTGTCTGGTGTGTTCCTTGGCCTTCATGATGCTGTTTGTTCACTAAGGTTCTCTAACAAACTTCAGAGGGCTTCACAGAACGGCTGTATTTATACTGAGATTAAATGACACACAGGTGGACTCTATTTACTAATTAGGTGACTTCTGAAGGCAATTGGTTCTTCTAGATTTTAGTTAGGGGTATCAGAGTAAATGGGGCTGAATATAAATGCCCCTCCCCCACACACACACTTTTCACATATTTATTTGTATCATTTATAATTTTCCTTCCACTTCACAATGATGTGACACTTTGTGTTGGTCCATCACATAAAATCCCAATAAAATACATTTACGTTTTTGGTTGCAACATGACAACGTGGGAAATTTCAAGGGGTATGAATACTTTTTCAAGGTGCTGTATCTACAGTATCACATAGTGAATTCACTGCATGCGTTGTTTCTATTTATACATAGTTTTTGTTTCTTTATATTTTGGGGATACAGATCTGGGCGGGGCGAATGATATGCTGTATATCCAAACACTTGCAAATGTAAAACCTACCTGGAAGCTGCATTCCTATCTGAGCGTTGCAGAAAAGCATGTTTGTGCGCGCATTCCCAGAACGTGCAATTAACATGCGATGCACTTTTAGGTGCCATGAAGGGCCCCATTCACATGTGCGCGTCGCATGAACGTGCATTTTTCCGTGGCTCTTCTTTTTTTTATGCATGCATAGGGCAGCTCATTCACGTAACAAGTTTTGGCACAGCAAGCGCGATGCACGTCTTTCGCACATTTCTCTGTGCGCTCCAAGAATGCGCAGAGGTGAATGCAGCCGGATGGTTAATGGCACCCCAAACGCAGCTGGAAGATGCAACTTTTTCGCCAAACCCGCAACGAGCTTGCCTAAATGTGTGGTAGAGTGCAAAGCTCAACACCCAAAAACACTTCTTTTGGCGTGTTTGCCGGGCGTAGGGAAGACCTTTAGGTGAATAGGCTGCCCTATGCATGTTGCGCAAAAACGCACACAAAAAAAGCGCATAGAAAAATGTGCATTCACGCGATGATCACAGGTGAATAGGGCCCGACTGCTAACTTGTTTGATGTAATTATTCCTCCACGGCTAAGCGCTTTCCCTGACTTGTTCATTCCCTGAATTAGTTGGGGTAAGCGGAACACTTTGGTGGGGGTGGGCCAGCCACGCCTCTTGACCCTTGACCTCTGGGGACATGCCTTCTGACCTTTGGAGCAGGTCCCTATTCCAATCCCTAAGTCCTAACCTTGTTCTTCAAGGGAAAACCCTAAACCCTAACCCTGACTTGACCCCAACCCTAACCCTTACTTGACCCCAACCCTAACCCTGACTTGACCCCACCACTAACCCTAACCCTGACTTGACCCCAACACTAACCCTAACCCTGACTTGACCCCAACCCTAACCCTAACCCTGACTTGACCCCAACCCTAACCGTAACCCTGACTTGACCCCAACCCTAACCCTTACTTGACACCAACCCTAACCCTGACTTGACCCCACCACTAACCCTAACCCTGACTTGACCCCAACCCTAACTTGACCCCAACCCTAACCACAACCCTGACTTGACCCCAACCCTAACCCTGACTTGACCCCAACCCTAACCCTGACTTGACCCCAACCCTAACCATAACCCTGACTTGACCCCAACCCTAACCCTGACTTGACCCCAACCCTAACCCTGACTTGACCCCAACCCTAACCCTCACCCTGATTTGACCCCAACGCTAACCCTAACCCTGACTTGACCCCAACCCTAACCCCGACTTGACCCCAACCCTAACCCCGACTTGACCCCAACCCTAACCCTGACTTGACCCCAACCCTAACCCTATCCCTTGCCCGACCCCAACCCTAACCTCTAACCCTACCCCCTAACCTTAACACTAAACCCCAACCCTAATGCCTAACACTAACAGCATGGCAAATATTGTGGTGAATGGATAACTGTGCAGAGAATGGACATGTGTGGACCACCAGCACCTACCTGAGTCCCCCGGCACCGTGGACGGCTCACTGCCAGCGGGTAGGTGTATCCTTCCATTTCTAGTTGGTGCCTCCAGCTCAGGACTCGATTTGCCACTGCAGGGACCAACATCGACATTAATAAATGCATTACATCACAACGCCACCACTAAGGGCGGCTTCACACCGCGCTGCCAACCTGTGGGGCTTTTCATGCAAGGTTGGCTGCTCTTTCCTATAGACTTATATGATGTCCGGACGTTTTTGGTGCGGCTTCAGAAAGCGCATCAAAGATGCAGCATGCAGGAGTTTTGCTGCTCTTTCTGAAACCTCACCAAAACCACAGGACATCATCTACTGGGGGGGGGGGGGGGGGATTTCTAATATGTTTTTAAAATTGCTGGGCAATCATATTGGCCACTTCTACTAACCTTCTTCTTGACCGAAGGTCAGAACGGCCACGCCCTCTTCCTCTGTCGGGTAGCGCACATCGACTTCGCCGTCACCGCCATTGCTGCGCCGGAGGAAGTGTATAAGCAGATTATCTCGCACCATTTTATAATAAAGACTGGTGGGGATACCAGAAACCTGCAGAACGAGACTATCGCCCATAGTGACCGAGTTCCTGTAGAGAAAGGAAATCATTAGAATAAAAAAGCCCAGCACTTTGAGTTTTGATCAGGGGTTTGGGAGGATATAACAGCCGGAACAAGGGGCGGACAAGAGGGGTGGCTGCCCTGCTCACTTTGGTATCATGCGAGGTGTGTGTGGGGGGGGGGCGGATTTGTGTTGGGAGGGGGAATTTGTGAGGTGGCAGGGGGTAAGAATTTTTCTAGGAGGGGAACTTGGGGGGGGGGGGTGCTAGGAATGGTGCTTTGGGGGGGTTGTGTTGGGAGGAGGGATAGGGGAAGAAGATTTGTGCTAGATGGAGGATTTTGGGGGGGTTTGTGCTAGATGAGGGGGGGCATTTTTTGGGGGGGATTTGTGCTACTAGAGATGATTGAGGTGTATTTGTACTAGGAGGGGAAATTTCAGGGGCAGGATTTGTGATAGGAGAGGGGATTTGGGGGAGAATTTGTGCTGGGAGGGGGGATTTGGAGAAGAGTATTTGTGCTCCGAGGGAAAATTTTAGGGGTTGAGGATATGTGCTAGGAGGGGGGATTTCAGCAGGGGGCAGATTTTTACTGGGGGGAGGAGGGAATTTGAGGGAATTTATACTTAGGGGGTGAGAATGCAGATTAGTGCTCAATTTTTTTTGGGGGGGGGGGGTGTTTACGGACACATAATGCTCAAACATCTTAGGGGGGAGCAGTTTGGTATTTTTGCCCTGGACACTAGATGACCTTGTCCTGACACTCATCCATCAAGATCTGTCAAGCTTTTGGGCCTCTGGGTCTCCCTGTCCCAGTAAAACGGACACTTCAAGAGACCGAAGATATACAGCAGTACAAAATTAGCAAGAAGCAGGAAAATTTTAATGAGGGAGAATTGGCCAAAATGTACTAACGACAAAGAGTACATACAGGAAATTTACTACAGGAATTAAAAGACAGCTGTCAGGGCTGGGCTCAGCCCTTCCTTCTCAGAGATGGCCGCTCAGCTGTTGGCTAATTGCCAAATTCTATCTCTCCACAGTGACTCACCTGTTGATGATATCCTGCTCGTCAGTCCTGCCTACGTAAGCCGTCCAGTCCATATGATCTCTGCCTTCGCTGTGGTCACATCTCTACAGACTCTCTCCTGTGTTCCTGTTAAAGACTTGCTTGGCTGACATTCCTTCTGGCTCCAGATCCTGCTTGCTGTTCTACTACGCTCATCTATGTTTTGACTACGCTTACTCTGTTTACCTTTATTTATTATTATTATTAAACAAGTGAGATTTAACTGTACTTCTGCCTCAGTCTGATTCATTGTTTCTGACAACAGCAATGTAAAGTTGGCCAGCAGCAGGACAGTGTTTGTGAGTAAGCCTAGGCCAGGGGCATCAGAAAGGGTGGCTGGGGGGGGGCTGAAGCCCCAAATGTGACCCCGAAAAGCCCACGAGTCTCAGCCATTTATTTTAAAAATTATTAGCCCCAAGTCCCTCATGAAAGTGCAGCGCCGCACTGCACTGAGCGAGGATGATCGAGCACAAAGTCCGGTCACATGGGCGGCGGCGCCTAACTCTGAGTGACCGAGTCTATTGGACGACACACGATCCCACCCGCGATCCCGGCATTGGACCAGTAAGACGTCCATCATAGGCGCCGCACTGCCATGTCCTATGATGGACATCACACTGGTCCAATGAATGCCAGGATCGTGTGATGTCATTATAGGCACGCACGGCCAGCCCGGAGAGACACCCGGTGTCTGCACGCGGCCACAGCGGGACGAAAAGCGCACGCTTGCACTTGAGTCTTGAGGACCAATCTGACCCGAGAGACAAGCACGGCCAAGTGACATAGCAGGTTCCGCTTTCTGGAGCCTGCAGGGCCTATGATGGACATCTCACTGGGCCAATTCCAGGACCGCGGGACGTGTGACATCCATCAGAGGGAATCACAATGCGGCCGCCAGGCCGTGTCACTACGAGATCCCCGCTCGGCTCTCCTCCCCTCTCCTCTCCTGTTATGGCTCTCGCTGCCTGGAGTCACCAGTGGAGTGCCTGCTGCAGTACTGTCTAGTCTACTCTACTCTGATGGGCGTGCCGCACAGTAAGGCTGAGCCGCAGGAGTACTCGGAGGTCACGTCACCTGAATTCTAGTCAGGTAGGTCACTCAGTGTGTGTCAGTGTATGTCAGGTAGGTCAGTGTATGTCAGGGCAGTGTGCGTCAGGTAGGTCAGTCACAGTTTATGTCAGGTAGGTCTGTGCACGTCAGGTAGGTACTCCCCCCAGTGCTAGGCTTGGACTTCGAGCTGAAGCCTCTGGTCCTTTTGCCACCTAGCAACACTCCTGGCCTAGGCCCTAATTTACTAGAGACAAAGAGCACAGACTGATGGCAGATGAGACAGCAGTGTAAAATTGACCAGCAGCAAGGCAATATTTATGACCAAGGTTAGGCCCAAATTTACTAGAGATGAAGAGCACAGGCCGAGGAACTACGACAAGAATTAAGAGATGACAAGTGAGACAGAATTGTAAAGCTGGCCTGCAGCAACGCGGTGTTACTGAGCAAGGCTAGGCCCTAATTTACTAGAGACAAAGAGCACACAAATGTTTGCTACAAAAAATTAGGAAACCCAGTGTAAAACTCACCAGGAACATTATGCCTAACCAGAGTATGCCTGACTTTTATTTTATCTATGAGGATAAGGGGTGCAGTGAAAGTGTTTTAGTGCACACTGCTCTGTGAACAAATGGCAGCTCCAAGAACAGATGATGGTCAATAACAAGTAAATCCTGTATTTTCAGAACCTAAACTTAAAAAAGTCCAATTAACCCCTTGCCGACTGGTCAACAGTAATTTTACTGGTGGCTTGAGCAGCAATTGTGTTGTACGCATATGTCACCCCACTCATGACTGCTGGAATCCAGACACAGTGGATCCTGGTAGTCCGTATTTGTCTGCTGTGAGAGCCCCAGATATCAACTGATCGCTATTCAATCACGCATGCAGTAAACAACAGTAATGAATGCAATATATTCATGACATCATTGTTTACGACTGTGTGTGAACTGTGATTGGTCTTCAGCAATCATATGGTACCTGAACCAATCACAGAACCCTGTACTATGTGATAGCTGTGTAGCACCTTGGAGTTTAGTCAGGGAGCTCCTCAAAAATTTACCTGCCAGGAGTAGTTATCCTGGTTGATTGTTAGAGATCTATTGATTTCTCCCTAGGTTTGGCCTTGTTGCACTTTTCTCTTCTACCACTAGGTGGCCGGGTACTTGGTGGTGCTAGATATGAGAAGGGCAACCCAAGGACAGGTTATGGGTATATGGGGTATCTCAGCCAATGGTCAAGGGTTTTCTTGAGTCCCTTGGCCTGCTGGGAGAGCCTATACATTCGGATGGAGTCAGGTGATCTATGTTCTGTGCCACCTCTATGGCTGTCTGGGTGGACGTGTGTTGTACTGCCCGGGCTGCTAGGCCAGAGATTGGGCCTATCCCGGGCACAAATGGCAGCTAGGCTGTCTGAGGGCCTATCCAGAAGCAAGAAAGCAGCGTAGGGTTGGAATTGCGGCTTACAGTTCAACCAAAAGTGACGGTTCTGTCGGCTGGAGAACCTGTCGTGGTTGTAGGTAGAGGGGAAGCTGTCCCCAGAAGGGACTATTCGGCTTATTACCAAGGACCACAATGAGCAACAGTACCAGAGCAGCATTATCACCAACTGGGAGGTGAAGAATCTGGAAACTTCAGTGGGTATGAAGCCAGGGACCCAACCAGCGGAGGTGATGTGTGCAAAGCCAGGGACCATCAGGCCAGCGGGGTGAAGCTTGAGAGATATCTAGAGTGCCAAGATAGGGACCCAGCAGGGAAGCGGGGGTGACACTTCAGGAAGATACCACCATGAAGATTGGAGGAGGCTGAGGAGCTCAAGGGATTCAGTGGCAGTGAATCATCTAGTCTAGTGAGAGAGACCGGGAGCTCAGTGGGCTGAAGAACTACAAGAGGAGATTGTAGTGGAAGTGAAGGAACTGTTACACTTTGTGTTAGGAACTGTTAAAGACTGTTGCCATAGGAGACAGCATTCCTACACATGCAGATGTGGCGTCTTGTTGGATACCTTTCCCTGCATGGCTGTCCTCGTGTTGAAGTCTCGGAGCCAATTAATCCTGCAATTACCTAAAGGTGTCCTGGCCCTAACCCTCTCTCCCCCAAAAAAGTTTGGAAACTTTCCTTTAGATTCAAGAAGTGTCTGGCGCCCAATAACTTTAACTACTTTGCACCCACCATGCCTCACAACCTACCATATACAGAAGGATGTCAGCTATCCCTGGCACTGGAGGTTCTCATTAGGAGGCCTGGGACCTTGCTACAGCTTTATGAAAGCACAGCGTCACAATAGTAAATAGGGAGGCAGGAAAGTCATTCATGACAGTTAAAAACTATTGCTGTTACAGTGACCATCACTGTCAAAAGCAATCACGATATCTGGGATGTAGAGGGGTCAGAGTGCTAGGGTGATATCTGGGGTGTAGAGGGGTCAGAGTGCTAGGGTGATATCTGGGGTGTAGAGGGGTCACATTGCTTGGGGATATCTGGGGTGTAGAGGGGTCTGAGTGCTGGGGGGATATCTGGGGTGCAGAGGGGTCACAGTGCTGGGGGGATATCTGGGGTGTAGAGGGGTCTGAGTGCTGGGGGGATATCTGGGGTGTAGAGGGGTCACAGTGCTTGGGGATATCTGGGGTGTAGAGGGGTCACAGTGCTTGGGGATATCTGGGGTGTAGAGGGGTCTGAGCGCTGGAGGGATATCTGGGGTGTAGAGGGGTCAGAGTGCTGGGGGGTATCTGTGGTGTAGAGGGGTCACAGTGCTTGGGGATATCTGGGGTGTAGAGGGGTCTGAGTGCTGGGGGGATATCTGGGGTGCAGAGGGGTCAGAGTGCTGGGGGGATATCTGGGCTGTAGAGGGGTCACAGTGCTTGGGGATATCTGGGGTGTAGAGGGGTCTGAGTGCTGGGGGGATATCTGGGGTGCAGAGGGGTCAGAGTGCTGGGGGGTATCTGGGGTGTAGAGGGGTCAGAGTGCTGGGGGGATATCTGGGGTGCAGAGGGGTCAGAGTGCTGGGGGGATATCTGGGGTGTAGAGGGGTCAGAGTGCTGGGGGGATATCTGGGGTGTAGAGGGGTCAGAGTGCTGGGGGGATATCTGGAGTGTAGAAGGGTAAGAGTGCTGGGGGGATATCTGGGGTGTAGAGGGGTCAGAGTGCTGGGGGGATATCTGGAGTGTAGAAGGGTAAGAGTGCTGGGGGGATATCTGGGGTGTAGAGGGGTCTGAGTGCTGGGGGGATATCTGGGGTGTAGAGGGGTCACAGTGCTTGGGGATATCTGGGGTGTAGAGGGGTCACAGTGCTTGGGAATATCTGGGGTGTAGAGGGGTCTGAGTGCTGGAGGGATATCTGGGGTGTAGAGGGGTCAGAGTGCTGGGGGGATATCTGGGGTGTAGAGGGGTCAGAGTGCTGGGGGGTATCTGGGGTGTAGAGGGGTCTGAGTGCTGGGGGGTATCTGGGGTGTAGAGGGGTCTGAGTGCTGGGGGGTATCTGGGGTGTAGAGGGGTCACAGTGCTGGGGGGTATCTGGGGTGTAGAGGGGTCTGAGTGCTGGGGGGTATCTGGGGTGTAGAGGGGTAACAGTGCTGGGGGGGATCTGGGGTGTAGAGGGGTCACAGTGCTGGGGGGTATCTGGGGTGTAGAGGGGTGTGAGTGCTTGGGGGTATCTGGGGTGTAGAGGGGTCACAGTGCTGGGGGGTATCTGGGGTGTAGAGGGGTCAGAGTGCTGGGGGGTATCTGGGGTGTAGAGGGGTCAGAGTGCTGGGGGGATATCTGGGGTGTAGAGGGGTCAGAGTGCTGGGGGGTATCTGGGGTGTAGAGGGGTCTGAGTGCTGGGGGGTATCTGGGGTGTAGAGGGGTGTGAGTGCTGGGGGGTATCTGGGGTGTAGAGGGGTCACAGTGCTGGGGGGTATCTGGGGTGTAGAGGGGTCAGAGTGCTGGGGGGTATCTGGGGTGTAGAGGGGTCAGAGTGCTGGGGGGATATCTGGGGTGTAGAGGGGTCAGAGTGCTGGGGGGTATCTGGGGTGTAGAGGGGTCACAGTGCTGGGGGGTATCTGGGGTGTAGAGGGGTCACAGTGCTGGGGGGTATCTGGGGTGTAGAGGGGTCTGAGTGCTGGGGGGTATCTGGGGTGTAGAGGGGTCACAGTGCTGGGGGGTATCTGGGGTGTAGAGGGGTCTGAGTGCTGGGGGGTATCTGGGGTGTAGAGGGGTCAGAGTGCTGGGGGGTATCTGGGGTGTAGAGGGGTCAGAGTGCTGGGGATTCATCAATCTACAGATATATTATATACACAGAAAAGATGTCACTTTATGTTGTGTTTTGTTTCTTTGCTGTACAGAATGATTCTTCATGTAGGTCACGTGGAGCTCCTCTGGTCGGCCCTTCTGGTCGGCCCTCTGACCCCCCAGAACCCCAGAGAGATACAAGAGTAGAAGATTCTCCCACCATGACAGGGAATGAAGTGTACAACCAGGAAGGGTGGAGGAGTCATTGTCATACAAAGTAACAGAAGAGAGAAATAATTCTCAGTATATAGTATACAGCGGGACCTCCCCTCCCCCACTCACCTGCGTCCCCTCCTTTGGCTGGGGCCCCTGAACCGTGACAGAAGAAAATCTGCCGGATTCCTGGAGGAGATCTCTGAACAGGTTTCCGTTTCACATGAACTGAAAGTGAAAGAGAAGAAACACTCCCAGCACTATTATTTTATTTATTTCCTTTTTTGTTGTTATCTTTGTAAGGTGACCTCCAGTCCTCCGAAAGGCGCCTATAAATAAAATGTATTATTATTATTATTACAATATGTATACTACAGGGGTGCCAGGGACTCTGTATACTGTGTGTGTATAGACTGACAGGGACTCTGTATACTGTGTGTGTATAGACTGACAGGGACTCTGTATACTGTGTGTATAGACTGACAGGGACTCTGTATACGGTGTGTATATAGACTGACAGGGACTCTGTATACTGTGTGTGTATAGACTGACAGGGACTCTGTATACTGTGTGTGTATAGACTGACAGGGACTCTGTATACTGTGTGTATAGACTGACAGGGACTCTGTATACGGTGTGTATATAGACTGACAGGGACTCTGTATACTGTGTGTGTATAGACTGACAGGGACTCTGTATACTGTGTGTATAGACTGACAGGGACTCTGTATACGGTGTGTATATAGACTGACAGGGACTCTGTATACTGTGTGTGTATAGACTGACAGGGACTCTGTATACTGTGTGTGTATAGACTGACAGGGACTCTGTATACTGTGTGTATAGACTGACAGGGACTCTGTATACGGTGTGTATATAGACTGACAGGGACTCTGTATACTGTGTGTATATAGACTGACAGGGACTCTGTATGCTGTGTGTATAGACTGACAGGGACTCTGCATACTGTGTGTATATAGACTGACAGGGACTCTGTATACTGTGTGTGTATAGACTGACAGGGACTCTGTATACTGTGTGTATATAGACTGACAGGGACTCTGTATACTGTGTGTATATAGACTGACAGGGACTCTGTATACTGTGTGTGTATAGACTGACAGGGACTCTGTATACTGTGTGTATATAGACTGACAGGGACTCTGTATACTGTGTGCATATAGACTGACAGGGAATCTGTATACTGTGTGTATATAGACTGACAGACTCTGTATACTGTGTGTATATAGACTGACAGGGACTCTGTATACTGTGTGTATATAGACTGACAGGGACTCTGTATACTGTGTGTATATAGACTGACAGAGACTCTGTATACTGTGTGTATATAGACTGACAGGGACTCTGTATAATGTGTGTATATAGACTGACAGGGACTCTGTATAATGTGTGTATATAGACTGACAGGGACTCTGTATACTGTGTGTATATAGACTGACAGGGACTCTGTATAATGTGTGTATATAGACTGACAGGGACTCTGTATACTGTGTGTATATAGACTGACAGGGACTCTGTATACTGTGTGTATATAGACTGACAGGGACTCTGTATGCTGTGTGTATAGACTGACAGGGACTCTGCATACTGTGTGTATATAGACTGACAGAGACTCTGTATACTGTGTGTATATAGACTGACAGGGACTCTGTGTAATGTGTGTATATAGACTGACAGGGACTCTGTATACTGTGTGTATATAGACTGACAGGGACTCTGTATACGGTGTGTATATAGACTGACAGGGACTCTGTATACGGTGTGTATATAGATCGGCAGGGACTCTGTATACTGTGTGTATATAGACTGACAGGGACTCTGTATACTGTGTGTATATAGACTGACAGGGACTCTGTATACTGTGTGTATATAGACTGACAGGGACTCTGTATACTGTGTGTATATAGACTGACAGGGACTCTGTATACTGTGTGTATATAGACTGACAGGGACTCTGTATACTGTGTGTATATAGACTGACAGGGACTCTGTATAATGTGTGTATATAGACTGACAGGGACTCTGTATACTGTGTGTATATAGACTGACAGGGACTCTGTATGCTGTGTGTATAGACTGACAGGGACTCTGCATACTGTGTGTATATAGACTGACAGAGACTCTGTATACTGTGTGTATATAGACTGACAGGGACTCTGTATACTGTGTGTATATAGACTGACAGGGACTCTGTATACGGTGTGTATATAGATCGGCAGGGACTCTGTATACTGTGTGTATATAGACTGACAGGGACTCTGTATGCTGTGTGTATAGACTGACAGGGACTCTGCATACTGTGTGTATATAGACTGACAGAGACTCTGTATACTGTGTGTATATAGACTGACAGGGACTCTGTATACTGTGTGTATATAGACTGACAGGGACTCTGTATACGGTGTGTATATAGATCGGCAGGGACTCTGTATACTGTGTGTATATAGACTGACAGGGACTCTGTATACTGTGTGTATATAGACTGACAGGGACTCTGTATACTGTGTGTATATAGCCTGACAGGGACTCTGTATACTGTGTGTATATAGCCTGACAGGGACTCTGTATACGGTGTGTATATAGATCGGCAGGGACTCTGTATACTGTGTGTATATAGACTGACAGGGACTCTGTATACTGTGTGTATATAGACTGACAGGGACTCTGTATGCTGTGTGTATAGACTGACAGGGACTCTGTATACTGTGTGTATATAGACTGACAGGGACTCTGTATACGGTGTGTATATAGATCGGCAGGGACTCTGTATACTGTGTGTATATAGACTGACAGGGACTCTGTATACTGTGTGTATATAGACTGACAGGGACTCTGTATACTGTGTGTATATAGACTGACAGGGACTCTGTATACTGTGTGTATATAGACTGACAGGGACTCTGTATAATGTGTGTATATAGACTGACAGGGACTCTGTATAATGTGTGTATATAGACTGACAGGGACTCTGTATACTGTGTGTATATAGACTGACAGGGACTCTGTATAATGTGTGTATATAGACTGACAGGGACTCTGTATACTGTGTGTATATAGACTGACAGGGACTCTGTATACTGTGTGTATATAGACTGACAGGGACTCTGTATGCTGTGTGTATAGACTGACAGGGACTCTGCATACTGTGTGTATATAGACTGACAGAGACTCTGTATACTGTGTGTATATAGACTGACAGGGACTCTGTGTAATGTGTGTATATAGACTGACAGGGACTCTGTATACTGTGTGTATATAGACTGACAGGGACTCTGTATACGGTGTGTATATAGACTGACAGGGACTCTGTATACGGTGTGTATATAGATCGGCAGGGACTCTGTATACTGTGTGTATATAGACTGACAGGGACTCTGTATGCTGTGTGTATATAGACTGACAGGGACTCTGTATACTGTGTGTATATAGACTGACAGGGACTCTGTATACTGTGTGTATATAGACTGACAGGGACTCTGTATACTGTGTGTATATAGACTGACAGGGACTCTGTATACTGTGTGTATATAGACTGACAGGGACTCTGTATACTGTGTGTATATAGACTGACAGGGACTCTGTATAATGTGTGTATATAGACTGACAGGGACTCTGTATACTGTGTGTATATAGACTGACAGGGACTCTGTATGCTGTGTGTATAGACTGACAGGGACTCTGCATACTGTGTGTATATAGACTGACAGAGACTCTGTATACTGTGTGTATATAGACTGACAGGGACTCTGTATACTGTGTGTATATAGACTGACAGGGACTCTGTATACGGTGTGTATATAGATCGGCAGGGACTCTGTATACTGTGTGTATATAGACTGACAGGGACTCTGTATACTGTGTGTATATAGACTGACAGGGACTCTGTATACTGTGTGTATATAGCCTGACAGGGACTCTGTATACTGTGTGTATATAGCCTGACAGGGACTCTGTATACTGTGTGTATATAGACTGACAGGGACTCTGTATACTGTGTGTATATAGACTGACAGGGACTCTGTATACTGTGTGTATATAGACTGACAGGGACTCTGTATACGGTGTGTATATAGATCGGCAGGGACTCTGTATACTGTGTGTATATAGACTGACAGGGACTCTGTATACTGTGTGTATATAGACTGACAGGGACTCTGTATACTGTGTGTATATAGACTGACAGGGACTCTGTATACTGTGTGTATATAGCCTGACAGGGACTCTGTATACGGTGTGTATATAGATCGGCAGGGACTCTGTATACTGTGTGTATATAGACTGACAGGGACTCTGTATACTGTGTGTATATAGCCTGACAGGGACTCTGTATACGGTGTGTATATAGATCGGCAGGGACTCTGTATACTGTGTGTATATAGATGGACAGTGCCAGGGACACGTCTTCAGAAAATACTAGTTGCCTGGCTGGCACGCTGATCCAAATGAGAGGCAGCCAGGCGATTGGCATTCTCAGGGGGAGGCCAGGCAAGGCTTCGGGTTTTTTCTTTTCCCAGTACTCTGACATCACCGGCCATGGCTTGAATCCAGAAATTCTCTAACAGCAAATCATTTATAATGTGGAATGATGCCTAGGCACACAGGAATGACCACACCCCTTTATTAATGCCCCGCCCCATGTGTGTCGTGTGTTTATTTTAGAAAAAACACTGCTAGAAGGTGCAGTAGGGGGCGACATTGGGTCAGCTTTATATACAGTACTACTTTATGGCTGCACAGATCACCAGACAGCAAAGACCAGAAATGTTTCCTGAACTGTAGAGAGCCTTCTGACTCCCCCCTCCCCCGCATCCTTTAACCTACATTTCCTCTGCCCTTCCCCCAACTTCACCTCCACCTCCTACCCCCTACATCCCCTGCACTCTTTTTCTTCTACATTCCTTGCACCCCTCTTCCCTACATCCCCTGTACCCCTTTTCTTCTACATACCCTGTACCCCTCCCCCTACATCCTCTGCACCTGCTTCCACATTCCCTGCACCACTTAGCCCTACTTCCCCTGTATCCCTTCCCCTTCATCCCCTGCACTCCTCCCTTGTACATCCCCTGCACTCCTCCCTTGTACATCCCCTGCACTCCTCCCTTGTACATCCCCTGCACTCCTCCCTTGTACATCCCCTGCACTCCTTTTCTTTTAAGTCCCCTGTGCCCCTTTTCTTCTACATGCCCTGCGCCCCCCCCCTACATTCTCTGTAACCCCATCCCCTGGACACTATACCCCTACATCCCTTGCACTCCTTTCCTTCTATATAACTTGCACACCTCCCTCCTCTGCACATCTTTTTTTCTACATACCCTGCATCCCTCCCCCCACATCCTCTGCACCCCTTCCCTTTTCCACCCCCTGCACTCCATCTACCTGAATCTCCTGTACGCTTTCCCACCTACACCTCCCTTCCCCCTGCATCTCCTGCACCCCCCCCCCAACACCCCATGCTCCCCTTCCCCCAACATCCCATGCTCCCCTTCCCCCAACATCCCATGCTCCCCTTCCCCCAACATCCCATGCTCCCCTTCCCCCAACATCCAATGCTCCCCTTCCCCCAACATCCTATGCTCCCCTTCCCCCAACATCTTATGCTCCCCTTCCCCCAACATCCCATGCTCCCCCTTCCCCCACTATCCTATGCTCCCCTTCCCCCAACATCCCATGCTCCCCCTTCCCCCAACATCCCATGCTCCCCTTCCCCCAATATCCAATGCTCCCTTCCCCCAACATCCTATGCTCCCCTTCCCCCAACATCCTATGCTCCCCTTCCCCCAACATCCCATGCTCCCCTTCCCCAACATCCCATGCTCCTCTTCCCCCAACATCCCATGCTCCCCTTCCCCAACATCCCATGCTCCCCTTCCCCCAACATCCCATGCTCCCCCTTCCCCAACATCCCATGCTCCTCTTCCCCCAACATCCCATGCTCCCCCTTCCCCCAACATCCAATGCTCCCCTTCCCCCAACATCCCATGCTCCTCTTCCCCCAACATCCCATGCTCCTCTTCCCCCAACATCCCATGCTCCCCTTTCCCCCAACATCCCATGCTCCCCTTCCCCCAACATCCCATGCTCCTCTTCCCCCAACATCCCATGCTCCTCTTCCCCCAACATCCCATGCTCCCCCTTCCCCCAACATCCCATGCTCTCCTTCCCCCAACATCCCATGCTCCCCCTTCCCCCAACATCCCATGCTCCCCTTCCCCCAACATCCCATGCTCTTCTTCCCCCAACATCCCATGCTCCCCCTTCCCCCAACATCCCATGCTCCCCTTCCCCAACATCCCATGCTCCTCTTCCCCCAACATCCCATGCTCCTCTTCCCCCAACATCCCATGCTCCCCTTCCCCAACATCCCATGCTCCCCTTCCCCAACATCCCATGCTCCCCTTCCCCCAACATCCCATGCTCCCCCTTCCCCAACATCCCATGCTCCTCTTCCCCCAACATCCCATGCTCCCCCTTCCCCCAACATCCAATGCTCCCCTTCCCCCAACATCCCATGCTCCTCTTCCCCCAACATCCCATGCTCCTCTTCCCCCAACATCCCATGCTCCCCTTTCCCCCAACATCCCATGCTCCCCTTCCCCCAACATCCCATGCTCCTCTTCCCCCAACATCCCATGCTCCTCTTCCCCCAACATCCCATGCTCCCCCTTCCCCCAACATCCCATGCTCTCCTTCCCCCAACATCCCATGCTCCCCCTTCCCCCAACATCCCATGCTCCCCTTCCCCCAACATCCCATGCTCTTCTTCCCCCAACATCCCATGCTCCCCCTTCCCCCAACATCCCATGCTCCCCCTTCCCCCAACATCCAATGCTCCCCTTCCCCCAACATCCCATGCTCCTCTTACCCCAACATCCCATGCTCCCCCTTCCCCCAACATCCAATGCTCCCCTTCCCCCAACATCCCATGCTCCTCTTCCCCCAACATCCCATGCTCCTCTTCCCCCAACATCCCATGCTCCCCCTTCCCCCAACATCCAATGCTCCCCTTCCCCCAACATCCCATGCTCCCCTTCCCCCAACATCCCATGCTCCTCTTCCCCCAACATCCCATGCTCCCCTTCCCCCAACATCCCATGCTCCCCCTTCCCCCACTATCCTATGCTCCCCTTCCCCCAACATCCCATGCTCCCCCTTCCCCCAACATCCCATGCTCCCCTTCCCCCAATATCCCATGCTCCCCTTCCCCCAACATCCTATGCTCCCCTTCCCCCAACATCCCATGCTCCCCTTCCCCAACATCCCATGCTCCTCTTCCCCCAACATCCCATGCTCCCCCTTCCCCCAACATCCCATGCTCCCCTTCCCCAACATCCCATGCTCCTCTTCCCCCAACATCCCATGCTCCCCCTTCCCCCAACATCCAATGCTCCCCTTCCCCCAACATCCCATGCTCCTCTTCCCCCAACATCCCATGCTCCTCTTCCCCCAACATCCCATGCTCCTCTTCCCCCAACATCCCATGCTCCCCTTTCCCCCAACATCCCATGCTCCCCTTCCCCCAACATCCCATGCTCCCCTTCCCCAACATCCCATGCTCCTCTTCCCCCAACATCCCATGCTCCCCCTTCCCCCAACATCCCATGCTCCCCTTCCCCAACATCCCATGCTCCTCTTCCCCCAACATCCCATGCTCCCCCTTCCCCCAACATCCAATGCTCCCCTTCCCCCAACATCCCATGCTCCTCTTCCCCCAACATCCCATGCTCCTCTTCCCCCAACATCCCATGCTCCTCTTCCCCCAACATCCCATGCTCCTCTTCCCCCAACATCCCATGCTCCCCTTTCCCCCAACATCCCATGCTCCCCTTCCCCCAACATCCCATGCTCCCCTTCCCCAACATCCCATGCTCCTCTTCCCCCAACATCCCATGCTCCCCCTTCCCCCAACATCCCATGCTCCCCTTCCCCAACATCCCATGCTCCTCTTCCCCCAACATCCCATGCTCCCCCTTCCCCCAACATCCAATGCTCCCCTTCCCCCAACATCCCATGCTCCTCTTCCCCCAACATCCCATGCTCCTCTTTCCCCAACATCCCATGCTCCCCTTTCCCCCAACATCCCATGCTCCTCTTCCCCCAACATCCCATGCTCCCCTTCCCCCAACATCCCATGCTCCCCTTCCCCCAACATCCAATGCTCCCCTTCCCCCAACATCTTATGCTCCCCTTCCCCCAACATCTTATGCTCCCCTTCCCCCAACATCCCATGCTCCCCCTTCCCCCACTATCCTATGCTCCCCTTCCCCCAACATCCCATGCTCCCCTTCCCCCAATATCCAATGCTCCCTTCCCCCAACATCCTATGCTCCCCTTCCCCCAACATCCCATGCTCCCCTTCCCCCAACATCCCATGCTCCCCTTCCCCAACATCCCATGCTCCTCTTCCCCCAACATCCCATGCTCCCCCTTCCCCCAACATCCAATGCTCCCCTTCCCCCAACATCCCATGCTCCTCTTCCCCCAACATCCCATGCTCCTCTTCCCCCAACATCCCATGCTCCTCTTCCCCCAACATCCCATGCTCTCCTTCCCCCAACATCCCATGCTCCCCTTCCCCCAACATCCAATGCTCCCCTTCCCCAACATCCCATGCTCCTCTTCCCCCAACATCCCATGCTCTCCTTCCCCCAACATCCCATGCTCCCCCTTCCCCCAACATCCCATGCTCCCCTTCCCCCAACATCCCATGCTCCCCCTTCCCCCAACATCCCATGCTCCCCCTTCCCCCAACATCCCATGCTCCCCCTTCCCCCAACATCCCATGCTCCCCTTCCCCCAACATCCAATGCTCCCCTTCCCCCAACATCCCATGCTCCTCTTTCCCCAACATCCCATGCTCCCCTTCCCCCAACATCCCATGCTCCTCTTCCCCCAACATCTCATGCTCCCCCTTCCCCCAACATCCCATGCTCCCCCTTCCCCCAACATCCCATGCTCTCCTTCCCCCAACATCCCATGCTCCCCTTTCCCCAACATCCCATGCTCCCCTTCCCCCAACATCCCATGCTCCTCTTCCCCCAACATCTCATGCTCCCCCTTCCCCCAACATCCCATGCTCCCCCTTCCCCCAACATCCCATGCTCCCCCTTCCCCCAACATCCCATGCTCTCCTTCCCCCAACATCCCATGCTCCCCCTTCCCCCAACATCCCATGCTCCCCTTCCCCCAACATCCCATGCTCTTCTTCCCCCAACATCCCATGCTCCCCTTCCCCCAACATCCCATGCTCCTCTTCCCCCAACATCCCATGCTCCTCTTCCCCCAACATCCCATGCTCCCCCTTCCCCCAACATCCCATGCTCCCCTTCCCCCAACATCCCATGCTCCTCTTCCCCCAACATCCCATGCTCCCCCTTCCCCCAACATCCAATGCTCCCCTTCCCCCAACATCCCATGCTCCTCTTCCCCCAACATCCCATGCTCCCCCTTCCCCCAACATCCCATGCTCCCCTTCCCCCAACATCCCATGCTCCGCTTCCCCCAACATCCCATGCTCCCCCTTCCCCCAACATCCAATGCTCCCCTTCCCCCAACATCCCATGCTCCTCTTCCCCCAACATCCCATGCTCCCCCTTCCCCCAACATCCAATGCTCCCCTTCCCCCAACATCCCATGCTCCCCTTCCCCCAACATCCCATGCTCCTCTTCCCCCAACATCCCATGCTCCCCTTCCCCCAACATCCCATGCTCCCCCTTCCCCCAACATCCCATGCTCCCCCTTCCCCCAACATCCAATGCTCCCCTTCCCCCAACATCCCATGCTCCTCTTCCCCCAACATCCCATGCTCCCCCTTCCCCCAACATCCAATGCTCCCCTTCCCCCAACATCCCATGCTCCCCTTCCCCCAACATCCCATGCTCCTCTTCCCCCAACATCCCATGCTCCCCTTCCCCCAACATCCCATGCTCCCCCTTCCCCCAACATCCCATGCTCCCCTTCCCCCAACATCCCATGCTCCCCTTCCCCCAACATCCCATGCTCCTCTTCCCCCAACATCCCATGCTCCCCCTTCCCCCAACATCACATTCTCCCCCTGGTTACAATTTATACATTTGCTCTTGCTGCTGGTTGGTGAAATCTGTCAACAAAATAATTATCATTGGGCAAAAAAAAGGGTGCTGAGCAATTCTCAATTGGGGTTCCCCTCCCCCGTTGTCGGTGAGGTCAGCCGCGCCCGGATTATTTTATGTTTGTCCCGAGTCCTGCGCTTTTCCTTCCAGATCTGCCGACAACCCGCTACCATGACAACCGAGAGTCACAAAAACCTGGATGTACTTTCTTATTACAGATCAAACCCAAATGTGACCCCTTTGTATGACCACGCCCCCTGCAATGAACGCAGATCAATGATTGGCTGCTCAGGGATCACACACAGTGCAGGAGGTGAATAGAAAGGAATTGTTACATTGTTTAAAGTGCATTTCCACCTTTGTAGCCAGATTAGGAAAACAATGTAGGCTGCCACGGATGCTCTTTTTGCATGGCATTCCCGGTGTTCCTACTGACGTGCATGGGCTAGCCCAGTGATGGCAAACCTTGGCACCCCAGATGTTTTGGAACCACATTTCCCGTGATGCTTCACTACACTGAAGAGTGCATGAGCATCATGGGAAATGTAGTTCCAAAACATCTGGGGTGCCAAGGTTCGCCATCACTGGACTAGGCTGTGTCGGTCTCCGTGGCCACTATGTTTTCCCAGCATCCCTACAGATGTGAATGGGCCAGCCTTGTCTGTGTTGGTTGCTGTGGCTGTAATGTTTGCACAGCATCCCCAGCGTCCCTACAGACATGCATGGGCCAGGCTGTGCTGTGCCAGTGGCCATGGTTGCAATGTTTGCACAGCATCCCCTGCGTCCCTACAGACATGCATGGGCCGGGTTTGTCTGTGTCAGTCGTCGTGGCCGCTATGTTTGCCCAGCATCCCCGCAATCCCTACAGACGTGCATGGGTTAGGTTGTGTCGGTCGCTGTGGATGTAATGCTTTCACGGCCTCCCCAGTGTCCCTATAGACATGTATGGGCTGGACTTGTCTGTGTCGGTCGCTGTGGCTGCTATGTTTGTACGGTCTCCCCGGCCTCCCTAGAGACGTACATGGGTTAGGTTGTGTCGGTCGCTGTGGATGTAATGCTTTCACGGCCTCCCCAGTGTCCCTATAGACATGTATGGGCTGGACTTGTCTGTGTCGGTCGCTGTGGCTGCTATGTTTGCACAGCCTCCCCGGCCTCCCTAGAGACGTACATGGGTTAGGTTGTGTCGGTCGCTGTGGATGTAATGCTTTCACGGCCTCCCCAGTGTCCCTATAGACATGTATGGGCTGGACTTGTCTGTGTCGGTCGCTGTGGCTGCTATGTTTGTACGGTCTCCCCGGCCTCCCTAGAGACGTACATGGGTTAGGTTGTGTCGGTCGCTGTGGATGTAATGCTTTCACGGCCTCCCCAGTGTCCCTATAGACATGTATGGGCTGGACTTGTCTGTGTCGGTCGCTGTGGCTGCTATGTTTGCACAGCCTCCCCGGCCTCCCTAGAGACGTACATGGGTTAGGTTGTGTCGGTCGCTGTGGATGTAATGCTTTCACGGCCTCCCCAGTGTCCCTATAGACATGTATGGGCTGGACTTGTCTGTGTCGGTCGCTGTGGCTGCTATGTTTGCACAGCCTCCCCGGCCTCCCTAGAGACGTACATGGGTTAGGTTGTGTCGGTCGCTGTGGATGTAATGCTTGCACAGCCTCACTGGCGTCTCTACAGACGTGCATGGACTGGGCTTGTCTGCATCGGTCACCATGGCTGCTATGTTTGTACTGCATCCCTGGGGTCTCTACAGACGTGCATGGTCTGGGCTTGTCTGTTTCAGTGGCCACGACTGCAATGCTTGTACGGCATCCCTGGGGTCTCTACAGATGTGCATGGACTGGGTTTGTCTGTGTCGGTCACCATGACTGCAATGCTTGCATGGCATCCCTGGGGTCTCTACAGATGTGCATGGTCCGTGCAAGCATTGCAGTCATGGCCACTTGTCTGTTTCAGTGCCCATGACTGCAATGCTTGCACGGCATCTCTGGTGTCTCTACAGACGTGCATGGTCCGGGCTTGTCTGTTTCAGTGGCCATGACTGCAATGCTTGCACGGCATCCCCAGCAATCCTACAGACGTGGATGGGCTGGGCTGGGCTGTGTCGGTCGCCGTGGCCGCTGTGTTTGCACGGCATCCCCAGCATCCCTCCAGATGGGCCGTATGCTAAACTCTAAGGAGCTGCACATGACCCGCAGGCCGCGGGTTGGACACCCCTAAGTTAAACATCGCTGCTCACCTTCTTTTTTTTTTTACTGAAAACTGAACTCCAGAAGTAAAGTGAAACACAAAGATGAGATGTATAAAAGAGAGATACTGTACCTGCCAAAGGATTTATACTTCTGTCCATCCAGTCCTGGAATTACACAGCTCTGCAGGGCAGGGGAGCTGATCTTTCTCTACTTCAGATCAATAAAACTTACAGGTCTTGTCCCTCCCCCATCTTCTGATTGGATGGTGAAAGGAAAAGCAGCGGACCCGATCACTGTCACTCTGCTCTCTCTTCCTCTTGTCGGCACATCCTGCATCACTGGGCAGTGCTGGATCACAGCTTCTTGTGCTGCATCTCCCCACCCCAGTCTGAGCTCTGCTGTACAGGAACTACACGAGGCTGATACCAGGGCACATTCGGGTCTTTACACCCAACACTGACAAAGTGGTTGGAAAGGATCAAGTTTTTTTATCTTCATGAATTCTATGCACAACGGTAAAAAAAACCTTCTGTGTGCACCCCCCCCCCCCCCCAAAAAAAAAAAAAAAAAAGTACCTGAACCCCATTCCGATCCAGTGATGTACACATGAGCAGCAGACTTCCTGGTTCTCTTCCTCCTCAGCAGCGAGAGTCATTGGCAGTCAGTGAGCCAATGAGGAACGAGTGGGAGTGAGACCGAGCTGCGTTTTGTGTATGAATGGCCACAAATGGCTCGGCAGAGAGCCTGCTCAGGTGCCCCCATAGCAAGCTGCTTGTTCTCGGGGCAGGAGGGAGGGGCCAGGAGCACCGACCAGGGAACCCCAGAAGAGGAGGATCGGGGCTGCTCTGTGCAAAACCATTACATATAAATATAACGTTTGTTATTTCTATATAAAAAAAAAAAATTCTGCCTTTAATATCACTAATATCACAGATTTGGTTGTCGGAATCTCCGACCGTGTGTACGGGGGCTAAGCCCCCGTACACACGGTCGGAGATTTCCTCAACCAAATCCGTCGGATTTTGCCCGTCGGATTTTGTCCGAAACTGTTGCATACACACGGCCGGACAAAGTTGGCGAAAAATCTGATCTTTCAGAACGTGATGACGTTATTTCGTTACGATGGGACTACATTCACGCTAGTAGCCAATAGCTTTGATGTAGGAATTTGATCTGAGCATGCGTGGCACTTGGTCCGATTAAAATTCTCTACACATGATCGGATTAGGTCCGATCGAACCAGTTGGTCGGGAAATATTTCCAACAAGTTGGAAAATTGGGTCCGACGGATATTCAGACGGAATCAGTCCGATGCAGACCACACACAGTCGGATTATCCGACAACACGGTCCGATAGGACACATTCCGACGGATTCTCCCACCGTGTGTACAAGGGCTTAGAGTACCTGAACTTTCCTCCTAACCCTCTGATCCTATACTAAGAGACTGTTTGTTAACCTCCCTGGCGGTATGATCCGTTCTGGTTTTAGGTGCTGAAAGCGGTACAATTATTTTGCATGGAAATTTGGCGTTTTATATTGTAGTCCTGTAATTCTTAGGAATAACTCTCTTAAATCTGTTCAAACCAGAGTCTAGCAGACATCCCGGGTATGATAAAGTTTATAATATAATAAATAATAATTAAAAATTTTCAATAATGTAATCAAATCCTAAAACACTGAAAAAGGGACACTTTTTTGGTTGCTATGGACAATCTCCAAATTCCAGGCAGAAAAAAAAGAGTATTTATAATATAAAAGTGCATGCAGGGCATTGCACAGACCACTAGGGACAAAGGGGGTGTGTATTTTTTAATACAGCACTGTAATCTGTAAGATTACAGTGCTGTGTGTGTTTTGTGTCTTTTTACTTTTTCGAATTTGGAGCCGATCTCCGCTCCCGTGCGCCATAAACGTCGCAGGGAACGGAGCTCGGCGGCATTCGCGCAATGTGTGAATTGAGCGGAGGACAGCTCACACACACAGCACGGAGGACATCGCTGGATCCAGGGGACAAGGTAAGTACCTCTCCCTGTGTCCTCCCTGTATCCAGCGATGTGATCCCCGAGTCTGGCTGGGGGGTTACCGCTCGTGGAACTAAAATCCCAACCCGAGCCAGACTCGGGATCACCGCTAGGGAGGTTAACTACGTTTTTTGCAAATAAAAATCCCTTTAAGCGGATTCTGTGGTCAGTCTCTGAAGTTTCTGGGCCGTCTACCACAGGAAACCCCTAGACACGCAAATTGAGGTGAAGAAGGTAACGGTAAGCCCAATCAAACCAGAAGCTCCTTCGGGGGGTTAGTGCTACAAAGGAAGTTGGAGAACATTGTCAGTATGTGTACCTGGAAGTCAGTCTTCATCTGACTCTCATTTTGACATATTTATGTTGCACTGTCTTGGAGGTCTACAGACAATTCCTTGGACTTCATGGCTTGGTTTGTGCTCTGACATGCACTGTTGGCCGTGGGACCTTCTATAGACAGGTGTGTGCAGGGCCGGTGCACCCACTAGGCGGATTAGGCAGCCGCCTAGGGCGCACTGCCGCCTAGGGGCGCAGCCGACCCTTGCCTCCCCTTTCTTCCTCTTCTCCCACCCCCAAGCTCCCCGGCAGAGCCACTGACAGGGGACCCGGGGAGCAAGGAGTTCAGTGCGGCGGGAGGGTGGTAGCCGAGCGCTGTGGTGTGCAGCTTCTCCCCTCTCCCTCCCAGGATTTCACAATGCTGGAGGGAGAGGGACGTGTGTAACAAGGCAGGGAGCCAATAGCGCTCCTCTTCTGAGTGGGAGGGCGTGACTGCTGAGTTGCTCCGCCTCCCACTAACTCCTTAGCCAATCGTATTGTCCAGCCCGCCACATTTGACCAGAAGATGTTGGTCAGAGCAGGGAGGGATGGAGAGGACCCGACATACCTGAGCATGGGGAAGGTATGAGATAAAACTTGTCCCAATGCTGGCTGCAGAAACGTATCAGTGTTCTCCTTCTCCTGTGCTGTGTGTAGGATATGCAGAGATCACACTGATCGGGGTGACTTCCCCTTGTCTTCTCACCCTGCTTCTTATCTGTGGTTTTATTTATTTACACTGAACACAGGACAGGAGAATGCTGATTAGACTTCTGCAAGACCTGCAATGACTGCTGTTTCTATAGCTATATGTGTCCATCCAGGATTTGTTTGACCTTTTATTTATCTTTGAAGGAATTAGGTTGGTCAGGCTGGGAGGTCTCAGACCTGTTAACCATTTACTGTCCTCCTGTGCTTGAGAAATTACTGTTAGTTTTTTTTGTTTTTTTGGCACATTGTTATATCTTGTAAACTCCTGTTTACACATATTGCAGTGATCAATGTTTTTCCACACTGGTCACTGCTAGCCTAGGAAACGCTTGTACTATGTCCGCAGTCTCTGACCCTCTCCTGTACCCTGTCGGCAGTCTCTGACCCTCTTCTGTACCGTGTCTGCAGTCTCTGACCCTCTTCTGTACCGTGTCGGCAGTCTCTGACCCTCTCCTGTACCCTGTCGGCAGTCTCTGACCCTCTCCTGTACCCTGTCCCCAGTCTCTGACCCTCTCCTGTACCCTGTCCCCAGTCTCTGACCCTCTCCTGTACCCTGTCGGCAGTCTCTGACCCTCTCCTGTACCGTGTCCCCAGTCTCTGACCCTCTTCTGTACCCTGTCCCCAGTCTCTGACCCTCTCCTGTACCCTGTCGGCAGTCTCTGACCCTCTCCTGTACCCTGTCGGCAGTCTCTGACCCTCTCCTGTACCCTGTCTGCAGTCTCTGACCCTCTCCTGTACCCTGTCCCCAGTCTCTGACCCTCTCCTGTACCCTGTCGGCAGTCTCTGACCCTCTCCTGTACCCTGTCTGCAGTCTCTGACCCTCTCCTGTACCCTGTCCCCAGTCTCTGACCCTCTCCTGTACCCTGTCGGCAGTCTCTGACCCTCTTCTGTACCGTGTCCCCAGTCTCTGACCCTCTTCTGTACCCTGTCCCCAGTCTCTGACCCTCTTCTGTACCCTGTCCCCAGTCTCTGACCCTCTTCTGTACCCTGTCCCCAGTCTCTGACCCTCTCCTGTACCCTGTCGGCAGTCTCTGACCCTCTTCTGTACCCTGTCGGCAGTCTCTGACCCTCTCCTGTACCCTGTCCCTAGTCTCTGACCCTCTCCTGTACCCTGTCCCCAGTCTCTGACCCTCTTCTGTACCCTGTCCCCAGTCTCTGACCCTCTTCTGTACCCTGTCCCCAGTCTCTGACCCTCTTCTGTACCCTGTCCCCAGTCTCTGACCCTCTTCTGTACCCTGTCCCCAGTCTCTGACCCTCTTCTGTACCCTGTCCCCAGTCTCTGACCCTCTTCTGTACCCTGTCCCCAGTCTCTGACCCTCTCCTGTACCCTGTCGGCAGTCTCTGACCCTCTTCTGTACCCTGTCGGCAGTCTCTGACCCTCTCCTGTACCCTGTCCCCAGTCTCTGACCCTCTCCTGTACCCTGTCCCCAGTCTCTGACCCTCTCCTGTACCCTGTCCCCAGTCTCTGACCCTCTTCTGTACCCTGTCCCCAGTCTCTGACCCTCTTCTGTACCCTGTCCCCAGTCTCTGACCCTCTTCTGTACCCTGTCCCCAGTCTCTGACCCTCTCCTGTACCCTGTCGGCAGTCTCTGACCCTCTTCTGTACCCTGTCCCCAGTCTCTGACCCTCTTCTGTACCGTGTCGGCAGTCTCTGACCCTCTCCTGTACCCTGTCGGCAGTCTCTGACCCTCTCCTGTACCCTGTCGGCAGTCTCTGACCCTCTCCTGTACCCTGTCCGCAGTCTCTGACCCTCTCCTGTACTCTGTCCGCAGTCTCTGACCCTCTCCTGTAGTATTTCTGCAATCAAGGGGGGCTATAGGTATGTTGGGTGGTGAGGGAAGAGGGCTGTGGGCGCAGTGGGTGGTAAAGCAAGGGAGGCTGCAGGCACAGTAGATGATGAAGAAAGGGGTCCCAGATGCAGTGGGTGGGGATGAAAGGCATGCCTAGGCACAAGTGATGGTTAAGGCGGGCCTGTAAAGAAAAATGTAATGTATAATTCAGGGCAAGGGGCTTCATAATCCAGAGCCCACCAAAATCTTCAGCACCAGGCCCATGATGCTCGTAATCCAGGCTGAGCAGTCGCACTTGCAATTGGCCCTGGTGTTCACAGTGAAATAATTAAAACTGACAGATTGTCACACAATACACACTGGGATCTGTGATCAAAGAGTGTGTTGTGCTATTATTTAATGACACTTCACAAAGCCATGCAGGGCATGTTTTTTATTTTTTTTTTTTTTTTTTTGGGGGGGGGGGGGGGGGGCGCAAGTAGCTGGTCTTGCCTAGGGTGCAAAATAGTCTAGCACCGGCCCTGGGTGTGTGCCTTTCCAAATCATGTCCAATCACCTGGATTTACCACAGGTGACCTCCAATCATGTTGTAGAAACATCTCAAGGATGATCAGTGGAAACAGGAGGAACCCGAGATCAATTCATAGTTCATAATTTACTACTATTGTCATCCCTGATACTTATATGTCCTATTAAAAGTATCAGGGATGACAATAGTAGTAAATTATTAACTATGATCCATATATTTATATAAAAAACCCTGGGGAAATTAAGAAAGTAAAAAGGGAAGGGGGAGGAAAGAAAGAAGAAGAAAAAAAAAAATATATATATATATATATACATATATATATATTTCCCCAGGGTTTTTCATATAAATACATTTTTTTTTATTTATTATTCATTTATTTTTATTTTTTTCTCCTTCTAGTCTGCTAATTTATTTTGAAACTGGTCCGCTTTTTTGTAGATTATAATTTTATTCCACCATACCTTAAATCATTTGAGTCAGTAATTCATTTATTATCACTATTATTCCATTTAATGAAAAAGTATAGACCACTGGCCTTACGAAAAATCTACACTTTTTAAAAAAAATGATACTAATATAATACAAACGGATATAATTTAATCTGTGCTTATGGAATGCACTGACGATGCTACCATTTGATGCCCAAATCGCAGGTGCGGCTTGCTTGCTCTCACGCCCCACATTTTGGCTTTGGGGGACTTTCCATACATGTAACTCCTCGCAAGTTTCGCAGTGGCGCCTCGGTCCTTTATCCGCGGTGCGCCGGCCCGACCGGGGACCCGCGCTGGGACCGCCGTGGTGCAGAATTTGAGAGGATCTTAAATTCAGGAGAAACTGCTAAAACATATGTGATTGGTAACTATATACAAAACAGGAAGATGTTGTATCACTACTGTCTAAGTGATGATAATGATATATTTTAATAATTGTAAACTTCTTTACAGCGCTTAATCCTCTGAATATGACCCGTGGGGGTCGAAACGCATCAGGATTTCGTTCAAACTAAATAATCCTAGCGCTTTGATATCTCTAATCCTGTGTTTAGTTTTATATATGCTGTTTTGCTGTTACCTCCTGGATCATAGTTCATAATGTACTACTATTGTCATTCCTGATACTTATATGTCCTATTAAAGCTTTTTCTATTTTTAAACATTGATATATATTTTCTAATTTATTGCTGCCTAGAAAACCCCACTTTGGGGGACAATTCCCTTTTTTCTGAGGTTATAATACAGGTACCTTGCATTGTATTATATTGTACTGTATTGTATTGCACCACAGCTGTGTCAAAGGGATAGAGAGCCAAGTTAGTGGGGTGTTATTACCAGAGTGCAGGCCCCAATCAAACCAGCCGCTCCTTCGGGAGTCAGTGCTACACGTACATGGGAGGAGCCTGTGATCCTTGTGTGCATGGGAGGAGCCTGTGATACTTGTGTGCATGGGAGGAGCCTGTGATACTTGTGTGCATGGGAGGAGCCTGTGATACTTGTGTGCATGGGAGGAGTCTGTGATACTTGTGTGCATGGGAGGAGCCTGTGATAATTGTGTGCATGGGAGGAGCCTGTGATACTTGTGTGCATGGGAGGAACCTGTGATACTTGTGTGCATGGGAGGAGCCTGTGATCCTTGTGTGCATGGGAGGAGCCTGTGATACTTGTGTGCATGGGAGGAGCCTGTGATACTTGTGTGCATGGGAGGAGCCTGTGATACTTGTGTGCATGGGAGGAGCCTGTGATACTTGTGTGCATGGGAGGAGCCTGTGATACTTGTGTGCATGGGAGGAGCCTGTGATACTTGTGTGCATGGGAGGAGCCTGTGATACTTGTGTGCATGGGAGGAGCCTGTGATACTTGTGTGCAGGGGAGGAGCCTGTGATACTTGTGTGCATGGGAGGAGCCTGTGATCCTTGTGTGCATGGGAGGAGCCTGTGATACTTGTGTGCATGGGAGGAGCCTGTGATACTTGTGTGCATGGGAGGAGCCTGTGATACTTGTGTGCATGGGAGGAGCCTTTGATACTTGTGTGCTACTTGTGTGCATGGGAGGAGCCTGTGATACTTGTGTGCATGGGAGGAGCCTGTGATACTTGTGTGCATGGGAGGAGCCTGTGATACCTATGTACATGGGAGGAGCCTGTGATACTTGTGTACATGGGAGGAGCCTGTGATACGTGTGTACATGGGAGTTTTTATTTGTACTAAATTTGAAAAGATTTCAATCAAACTTCTTTCCCGTTGTCATTATGGGGGATGTTTTGCAGAATTCTGAGGAAAATAATGAATTTAATCCATTTTGGAATAAGACTGTAACATAGCAAAAGGTGAAGCGCTGTTAATACTTTTCGGATGCTCTGTAGATATATGTGATTTATTGTTGCACTCAGTTTGTGTGTCACTGCAGCTGATTATCTTTATTACTCTCGCTTTTGCTTTGTTAAGTGTCCAAAATTTTTTGGAATGTATTTCATGTCCCCTATTGGTCGATTCTCCCTCTCAGTGGTAGTGGGCGGGGTCAGCAAGGACTGCTGAGAAAAGATCAATTAAAAGATCGTATTTAATCCATCTGAGCTACCTGATAGGCTCACATTAAAGGAACAGTAAAACCCAATCAGCAAACATCTCTACTTAGCAGAAAGCACCGTTTATTGAATGTCCCCACCCCCATTGTACAATCATATCTACATACAATACATAGGAATAAAAAAAATCAATTTTGCATGTTATTGTACACTTTTAAGATTTACATTCAACTGAACACTGTCATATATATGAAAAAAGCTCTACAGACGCCACAAATTCTTCATAACGGAACCCTCAGACTTCCACCATTAATGGTCACACACACAAGTATATATATATAAACTGTTGTGTCCTCCCAAGTATCATCACCCGACATTGTGGATCTAAAACCACAACTAAAATAATATAATACAATATACAGTATCACACCATATTGGTTCCTTATTTTTATTAGCAAACACTCTTAATAATCAATGAACACCGACAGCATCGTGTGCCTTCTTCTAGGTCTAAAAAGGCACAGTGCAGGATCTGGGATGCTGTAGAAAAGGGGCCTCCAAAATGTTGCCCTGGGGCCAGAAGCTGCCCTTTGCTTTTTTTTTTGTTCTCTGGCCCTTGGAGCCATTATTCTTGCCACTGACACCAACAATGGGGGCATAATTCCTTCCACTGACACCAACAATGGGGGCATAATTCCTCCCCAATACCAAAGATCGGGCATTGTTTACTCTCACTGGACACCATCCGGCCCCCCTAAAGTCTGAAGGACAGTAAACTATCCCTTTCTTTAGAAAGTCTGGAGACCCCCCGCTCTCGAACGTCTTGGTTTCGTCTCTGCTGACTGCACAGCTCAGCACTCATAGACACTCCATGCCTCCCTCCTACAATGTTTGTATGTTCATAAATTTGCAGAAGTGGTGGAGACAATCACAGCATAGAACAATATGGCTTCCCCCCCGTCCCCTATGTGTTCTTCCTTCTCATTTAATTAACATCTTGTGTGTAGGTAAGGTGCAAGGTATGGGATGCTCTAGGACAGGGCTCAAACTTTCAAGCTGAGCTACTAGCCAGGCCTTAAGGGTTACTCGCCAACAGTTGCCCCACCCAACCCCTACCATGCCCTTCCCCCTAAACACGCCCTCATAAATGATCTTATGAATGATCTTATGCAGAATTAGGTTACAAAAAGAAATAATAACAACTTTATCAGTGCAGCCTCACCTGTGCCCAATGCAGCATGACCTGCACCCCATACAGCCTCACCTGTGCCACATGCAGCATTGCCTGTGCCCAATGTAGCATGACCTGTGCCCAATGCAATGTGACCTGTGCCCAATGCAGCGTGGCCTGCCTGTGCCCAATGCAGCATGACCTGTGCCCAATGCAGCAAGACCTGTGCCCAATACAGCATGACCTGTGCCCAATGCAGCCTCACTTGTGCCCAATGCAGCGTGGCCTACCTGTGCCCAATGTAGCATGACCTGTGCCCAATGCAATGTGACCTGTGCCCAATGCAGTGTGACCTGTGCCCAATGCAGCGTGGCCTGCCTGTGCCCAATGCAGCATGACCTGTGCCCAATGCAGCGTGGCCTGCCTGTGCCTGATGCAGCGTGACCTGTGCACAATACAGCGTGACCTGTGCCCAATGCAGCCTCACTTGTGCCCAATGCAGCCTGACCTGTGCCCAATGCAGCATGACCTGTGCCCAATGCAATGTGACCTGTGCCCAATGCAGTGTGACCTGTGCCCAAAGCAGCGTGGCCTGCCTGTGCCCAATGCAGCATGACCTGTGCTCAATGCAGCGTGGCCTGCCTGTGCCTGATGCAGCGTGACCTGTGCACAATACAGCGTGACCTGTGCCCAATGCAGCCTCACTTGTGCCCAATGCAGCCTGACCTGTGCCCAATGCAGCTTCACTTGTGCAGAGGAAGAGGCAAGCTGTCCGGATCAGCAGAGAGCAGGATTGCCCGCTCTTATAGCTTTCATTAGAACTTCCCGGGGGTCATTGTCACAAAGCCCCACCTCTTGGCGACATCACACGTCCCGCATTGAACCGGCCTTCTGTCTATTAAAGGCGCCGGGCCAAGAGGTGGGGCCATGTGACGACGAGCCCCGGGAACACGGGAAGTCTTAATGAAAAGCCATTACAGTGGACAATCCCACTCTCTGCTCATCTGGATGGCTTGCCTCTTCCTCTCCTCTCTCTTCCCCTGGCTGGGAGACCATGCCGGCGGTGCTCATCCCCCCACTCTGATGAAGCCCCACGCTCGCCAACAGCCGCGAGTGGGAAATGTAAGGGCTGCTCTAGGAAACACATGTCAAACACAAGGCCCGCAGGCCATAACCAGCCCGCCAGGCCTTGTCATGTTGCCCTTCCATCCAATTTTGCACACGGAACATGGTGGATCTCCCCCCCCCCCCCCAACTCTGGGTCTCACCCTCCACTCCTCGCTGTCATTGAATCCTTCTGTGTATACAAGGGATAGCTTTTCTTTCAGAGGCTATTGGATGGAACACATTCCTCACAGCCCCCAGAACTGCACTCTGCATATTGCACACCCCAGATACAACCAGACCTTTCAGGGCAACCATACTGCTGATGCGGCCCGCGAACAGAATGAAGTTTGATACCCCTGCTTTAGGACCTCTTGGCTTCCTCCCTGCTGGTTGCATGGCTCAGAGCGAATTGTCTTTATACTCCTCTATCTTGGTAGATCATATTTGCATAAGAGGGTGGAGACCATTTCAGCACAGAACAATGTGGCTCCTGCCAGTCCTAGTGAAGGATCCGGGATGCTCTATGACCTCTTGGCTTCATCACTGCTGGCTGCACGGCTCAAAACAGATAGATTGTTTTACAACCAGGGGCGGACTGACCATTTGGCCACTCGGGCACTGCCCATCAGGGTTACTAGCCTCAGTAAAACCAGGGACAGTATGTAAAAATCCGTTTTTTTTACATCTGTCTCTGAAATGTTCCTTACCGAGATCCTTTTGGTCTAAAAATTCTGAGATTATAGCTGCCCCGCCTCTCCAATACCTTCTCAGCCAATAGAAACAGGTCTGTGTATACTGTGTGTACATGTATGTGTATACTTTGTGTACATGTATGTGTACACTGTGTAATTTTATACTGTGTTTGTGTATACTGTGTGATTTTATACTGCGTGGCCCCATAATCTCTAATTGCCTGGGGGCCCCATAATCTCCTATTGCCCGGGGGCCCCATGAGTTGTCAGTCCACCCCCGTTTACAACTCCTTAGTATAACATTATTCTCCGACATTTGCATAATTGGCCTGCACTGCACAGAACTATGAGGCTCCTCCCAGGTTTGCTCAGCATTCTCCCATCTCGTGTGTTCGACAGCCGCTTTGCACGACCAAGGATTTTCTACGACCGCTTGGCTTCATCTCCCAGCTGGCTGTGCACGCTCAAAGCGCACAGGCTTCCTACTCCTCCCTCTTAGCATAACATTATGCTCCTACATTTGCAGAAGGGGTGGAGACCATTACAGCGCAGAACATTGTGGCTCCTACCAGTCCTAGCGCAGGATCTGAGATGCTCTATGACCTCTTGGCTTCTTCAATGACGGCTGCACGGCTCAAAGCTCATAGGTTTTTCCACCACGCCCTCTTAGTAGGTCACTGTGCTCCTACATTTGCATGATAGTTCTGTGCAGTGATGGGGTCTGACTATCATGCAACTGTAGGAGCACAGTGACCAAATAAGAGGGCGTGGTGGAAAACCTATGAGCTTTGAGCCGTGCAGCCAGCAGTGAGGAAGCCAAGAGGTCATAGAGCATCCCATGGCTTGTGATGTACCTACATATAAGCAGTCAATATAATGAGATGGGGGAACGCAGGGTGGAACTGGTAGAAGCCACATAGTTCTGTGTAGTGATGGCGTCTGCCTATGTGGCTTCTCCCAGCCCCACCCTGCGTTCCCCTATCTTATTTTATTGACAGCTTATGTGTAGGTACATCGCAAGGTACGAGAGACTCCAAGATCTCTTGGCTTTATCTCTGCTGGTTGCACAGCTCAGAGTTCATACGCTTTCTACTTCTCTCTCTCTTAGTATGTCATTATCCTTCTACATTAGGGACAGAGACCATCATTACACACAACTATGCAGCTCTTTCAAGTCCCGCCCTGTGTTCTCCCTTCTCATGGACAGCTGCATTTAATAAAACAAGTATATGATAAAAGAAGGAGGAGGGAGGAAGGATTTGGTGCGGGGACAGGACCACCATACTACAAACCTAATTTCAGGTGTTCTATCAGAAAGCCGCTACCCATCAGAAAATGCAATGGAAGTGATGTTCCGTTGCGGCCATCTTGGTACACCCCGCACTCGTCCACAGTAAGCCTATAGTCAGAAGGTGGCAAGCAGACATCTTTTTACACCCACCGGAGTCTGGCATTTCACACTTATTTTTACCACTTAAAGCGGGGTTCCACCCTAAAGTGGAACTTCCGCTCATCGGAACCCTGCCCCCCTCCGGTGTCACAGTTGGCACCTTTAACCACTTAACAACCGGCCCATAGCCGAATGACGGCTACAGGGCGGTTGTTTAACTCTGGGAGGCCGTCATATGACGTCCTGCCAGAATTCCGCTCTCGCACGCCCCCTGGGGCACGCACTCGAGAGCATCCGTCACGGATCACGGTAAACGGCCGCTCATCGCGGCCGTTTACCACGTGATCACTCCATCAAATGACGGAGTGATCACTTGAAAACAAACCGGCGTCATGTTATGACGCCGGTTCCTCCCTCCCCCTCTCTGTACCGATCGGTACAGCGGAGGGGGAAGAGATCGGTGTCAGCAGCGCTGTGGGCTGCATCTGCAGTGCTCACCGAAATTTAACCCCTCAACTCCCTGCCAATACTCTGCAGTACAATACCAGCCAATACTCTGCAGTACCCGCCAATACTCTGCAGTACCCAGCTAATACTCTGCAGTACAATTCCAGCCAATACTCTGCAATACCCTGCCAATACTCTGCAATACCCTGCCAATACTCTGCAATACCCTGCCATAAATTGCCATACCCGGATATACCCAGCCATACTCAGTGATACCCTGCAATACCCAGCCATAGACATCCCCCCCCCTCCGGTGCTTCTACCGACTCGCCAATACGATCAAAGCCAGAATCTTTTTTTTTTTTTTTCTAAGACAGGTATTTGCACCCCACTTCCGGGCATAGACTCCCACGGGACTCCTGTCCCGCCACGCTGTCTTCTGGGACACACACGGGTCCCAGAGACAGCGCGGGCCATTCCTATTGCGCGACTCGCACATGCGCAGTAGGGAACCGGGAAGTGAAGCCGCAACGCTTCACTTCCTGATTCCCTCACCTAGAATGGCGGCGGCAGCAGCCGAACGATCGATCGGCCTCGGCTGCCGACATCGCCGGACCCTGGGACATTTATTAAAAGTCAGCAGCTGCAGTATTTATAGCTGCTGGCTTTTAATAATTTTTTTTTCCCCAGTGAAATCCCTCTTGAACTGATCTTACAAAGTGAAATACGGGATTTCGAAATCCTGCGACTGTTATGATGTTGAGTTTTAAAAAAATCTGCGGTGTTCTGTCAAATTAGCAAACCTGTGGGATCTGCCAGCTTGCCGATGCTTTTAAAATTCAACATAAAAAAACAGCGTCACAGACTTCCAAATGCTGTATTTCACGACATAAAGCCGAGTTTACTGGTAAAAATAAGTGTGAAATGCAAGACTCCGGAGGCCCGTGGGTGTAAAAAGATGTCCGCTTGGCGACTTCTGACTGTAGGCTTACTGCAGACCGGTGTTAATTTAGTCGACTGAAACGACTAAAACATTTTAGTAGACTAAATGAATACTATTTTAGTCGACTAAAATACGACTAAAACTAAAAGCCATTTTAGTCAAAAGACTAACTAAAACTAAATTGTGAAAGCAGACGGTGCCCCAGGAAAGTATAATAAAATCTGGTCCTCTTGGGTCGGATGCTCCCGACAGCCTTGGCCCACCCTCCCCCTAGCCGTGACGCCAGCACCGCCTCACCAACGGATTCTGCTTCCCTTCCGCCTACCTGTCGTGTCTCCCCCCCTCCCCCCACCCCCGCCTTTTTTTCCCCACCTACAAATGGTGGGAACTTAGCTAAAGTGTGACGGCCGAATGAAGGGGATTCTCCTTGCTTATATCTGTTTACCACTGAAGGATCTGTATCACTCCGTACTGGAATGCTGAATTGTCCAATAAAACTTTTCTGGTAAAAAAAAACAAAAAACAAAAACAAAAAACAAAAAAAACTAAAAAAAAATTGCAATTACTTAAATGCACTGAATATTTTAGTCGACTAAAACGTAGGACATTTTAGTGGACTACAATGTACTGGAGATTTAGCCGACTAAATACGACTAAAACTAAAAACAATTGCGGAAGACTAAAATGGGTCTAAAACTAAAATGCCATTTTAGTCCCAAAACTAAAATGAACACTGCTGCAGACGAGTGCGGGGTGTACCAAGATGGCCACGACGAAAAGTCAATTCGGTTGCATATTCTGACGGGTAGCGGGTTTCCGACAGGACACAGGTAAAAACTAAAAAAAAAAATGAGTCCCTACAGAGAACTTCCTGTAATGCCCCGTACGCGCGATCGGAAAAGCTTTTGGTCGAGGAAAATGCGACCGTGCGTACGCTCCGTCAGACTTTTGCTGGCCGAATTCCCGCCAGCAAAAGATTGAGAGCAAGGTTCTCAATTTGTCGGTCGGAAAAAAGTTCAGATCGGAAATTCCAATCTTCTGTACCAATTCCGACGCGCAAAACTCCTACGCATGCCCAGAAACAATTCGACACATACTCGGGAACTTCATTTTCCCGGCTCGCTGCAGTATTGTACGTCACCGCGTTCTTGACGGTCCAAAATTCTGAGAACTTTTGTGTGACCCGCGTGTATGCAAGCCAAGCTTGAGCTTGAGCGGAATTCCGTCTGAAAAACCATCCAAGTTTTTTTCCCCGATGGAAAATCCGCTCGTGTGAACGCGGCATAAGAGAAGAACGACTTCACTACCTTCAGATGGTAGGAACACCTTCATCCACCTCCCTCTAATGCGGAGGAGGGGTCACGGAACAGACTCTGCAATATGGGAAATGGATAACACATAAACACTTTTGTTGCATTTGCAGGTATGTATGCATGCACAATTTTTTAACTTGCAAGTTCCGAGTGTATGCATAAAATAAAAGATACTTTATTTCTGTTTTAATCCCCCCAATATAAAAAAAAAAAAAAAAAAAAAAAGCTGAGAGGCCTATTTGTAAATTTGTAATTTCCTTTTTTTGTATGATCATCAGCTCCATCTAGTGGTTACAGAATGTGGTATTTTCCTAATTGTGTTATTTCAAGAAAGTACCACATTATGGACACTAGATGGAGCCCATAATAAACTTGGCACGTACACAAAACCAAAAAAAAGGCAACATAAAACACTTGGCCTACACTAAATTACCGACTGGACTATCAGTCCAATAATGGGATTGCGTAAAACAAAAATGGAAAAGTGCCAAAACATCGGCACAGCCCCAACCAAGGTTGCTGAATACCAAGGGCATGACAAGAGGAATCCCATTATCGTCTATGTGGGCCAATGAACACCTATGCAACGCAGTTCCGTATGACTTGGGGAAAAAGGTGCAGGATCTTCTTTTGGTGTGTTTTCGGCCCCATAAAAACGTGAGCCTAGCCTTATAAGAGGAGGCTTCTCTGAAATACTCAATGGTCAATACAGGTGAAAGGGCTTCATCGAGACATAGTGGGCCCTAGATTCTAGAAAGTGGAGGAATTTGTGGGGGGGGGAAAAAAAAGTGGTGGTCTATCGTTTACAATGTTGGTGCTGCACAACACTCACCATATACAGGCAAAGAGGAATGATGATGCCCAATAGTCTATAACCCATGTCGGTGTAACCAGGGCATCAATATGGCAGGTGGTCAGCAATGGACCTGTTGACTTTGTCTCAGCATAAGGTTCCTTTAGAGCCCAGCTTCCACCCAAAACTTATTTTTGGGTGTGGTTGGAGTTGGGAAAAACGTATAACCTCATTTCACTGGCGTCTGTATCCCTTTTGGGGAGATTTGATCTAATTTCCTGTCCTGGTGGCCAATCAGGAAGTGGAGAGAGCTCCTCAACTGAGACGCATACAGCCGATAGATGTTCCCGTCTTTCCACACAACATTGTGTGTTTTTTGTCTGGGCCCCCGTTTTTCATATTTCCTGCCTCGGCAAACCCGGAGGTAATAGAAAATCTCCCCATTGGCTACAAAAACAGCAAAAATACCCTCTTTGTACTAAAAAAAAAAAAGTTCTGGCTGGAGTCATACCGATAATGTCAGCTAATAGTAAGTCGGTGTATAAAAAACTCATTTCCAGGATTTATTAAACGGGAAGTTGCTACGATTGGTTGAATTCGTCCTTCTGGTTCCTCCTCTGGCCCCAGACTCTGCACTATGATGCCTCGGTCTCGCCCTCTGGACATCATGTGCCACATTATGGCTGTGAGTTGTGGCTTGGTGTACATTGTCCATTCCGACCACCGGGGGGCGAGAGGAAGCTGGAGAAACGCCTTGTACAGAATGCACAAATCTCACAAAGTCCCCTCCAGCTGATGTCCATTCCTCCATGAACCTAGTGAGGTCTTCATTTGGACCAATCATCTGTAGCCTCTTTTCATTAGCCAATGACCAGATGCCACAACGAAAGAGATATGACTGTAGATTTTTGGTCCTATCAGCGGAAATATTAGACAGCTCAATGCTTTGAAACCGCAGAATATGTTGGTATTTTATAAAGATGTCTGAAATTTCATGAGCGGCTTTGTAAAAGAGGCGGGATAGATGGGGGGATTTGGATGTCAGGATAACCCTGTTATACCCCTCACCCTTCTCTGTTGTAATTTCCGCATCAGACAGACTCAGAATATCATCGATTGCGTCTTTCATGAATACACTTACATAGGTGTGAACTGCCGGATCCACCAAGAGATCTGTAGAAAGAGAACTTTCGTCCAGATGATTTTTGGGATTAATTGCGGTTAATGAATTACCAGTGGGAGAGCTTGAAGATGACCATCCGGTTGCCATGAGGGATGAGGGATTAGATGGCCTTGCAGTCAAGTCCTCCAGGTTTCTCGGGTTTAAATGGAATTCATCTGGAGAGGAGTTCTGGGGTTTTCCAGGCTTGACGTTTCCAAGGGTGCTCTTGGAATGATTTGGGTTTGAGTTTAATTCACCTGTAGAAATGTTCTTGGGTTGTCCAGAGTTGAATTTGGTGCTATCACTGATGGTGCTCTTGGAATGATTTTTACTTGAGCTTAATTCTTCTGTAGATGTCTTGTTGGGTTGTCCAGAGCTGAATTTGGTGCCATCTCCGATTGTGCTTTTGGAATGACTCGTATTTGAGTTTATTTCATCTGTAGATGTGTTTTTGTGTTGCCCAGAGTTGAATTTGGTGCCATCTCCGGTGGGGCTCTTGGAATAATTTGGCCTTGAGTTGAATTCATCTACAGATGTGTTCTTCGGTTGTCCAGAGTTGAATGTGGTGCTACCTTCAATGGTGCTATTGGAATGTTTTCGGTTTGAGTTTAATGCATTTGTAGATGTGTTCTTGGGTTGTCCAGAGCTGAATTTGGTGCCATCTCCGATTGTGCTTTTGGAATGACTCGTATTTGAGTTTATTTCATCTGTAGATGTGTTTTTGTGTTGCCCAGAGTTGAATTTGGTGCCATCTCCGGTGGAGCTCTTGGAATAATTTGGCCTTGAGTTGAATTCATCTACAGATGTGTTCTTCGGTTGTCCAGAGTTGAATGTGGTGCTACCTTCAATGGTGCTATTGGAATGTTTTCGGTTTGAGTTTAATGCATTTGTAGATGTGTTCTTGGGTTGTCCAGAGCTGAATTTGGTGCCATCTCCAGTGGAGCTCTTGGAATGATTTGGGCTTGAGTTGAATTCATCCATAGATGTCTTCTTGGGTTGTCCAGAGCTGAATTTGGTGCCATCTCCGATGGAGCTCTTGGAATGATTTGGGCTTGAGTTTAACTCATCTATAGATGTGTTCTTCGGTTGTCCAGAGTTGAATTTGGTGCTACCTTCAATGGTGCTAGTGGAATGTTTTCGGTTTGAGTTTAATGCATTTGTAGATGTGTTCTTGGGTTGCCCAGGGTTGAAGTCAGATCCATCGCCGGTGGTGCTGTTGGGATATTTTTGGTTGGAGATGAATCCATCTGAAATGTTGTCTTTGGGTTTACTTTGACTGGAGCTGGACGCACCTGCAAAAGTGTGCTTGAGTTGTCTGGAGCCAGGCAAATCTTCTTTAAATTGTGTACCTGGTAATGCCACGTGACTGGTTAATTCCAAGCTATCGGCTGGTTTTCCATTACTGGGTAGTGGAGAGTTTTTGCCTGTTCTGTCCTCATCTGTAGGTCCTTTTGTGGGTGGTGTGGGATGAAAATGTAGGTTGGCTGCAATGTTGGGGTATTTTCTGATGGAAGCTGAGTCACTTGAAGATGTGTCCTTGGATCTTCTTTGGCTGGAGCCATTTGATATTAAAGATGGTTTTATGTATGGTTGTCTGCTCCTATCTCCAGTAGAACTGTAACCATCATTCTCAGCTGGTAGAGGCTCAGTTATTTTTGTCCTAATAGGTGAGGGCTTTCGATTAGAGGTTTTATATGAGGTCTTGTCAGGCATACTGTCTATTGGAATTTGTATACCAGCTACACGACCCCGGTCTTTACTGTGCTCCTTGAGTTGATAGTGGTCCCTACGGGACATTCGATTCTCCACCTGATGGGAACACGATCTCATCGTCTTGTAAAGTTCATCACGGCATCGACTCAGATCCCGGAAATCCCCTTCAATGAATAGATAAGAGCTTTCCTCCCTGTAAACTTTAAGGCCTTGTTTCTCAAGAAGCGCTATGACCTCTGAGCGGTCATCAAAGTACTCCAGGCTCAGGGTGGTCGTGATGGGCATGGAGAACTGCAAAAAAAAAAAAAGAACATTACACTTAGCTAAAAACTTTGTTAAACCATGGGCAAAGGATCAGCTGAAATATCTGTAAAACAACTCAATATGTGCCCCCCCCCCCACTCCTCTATATAGTTGTATACGAATATCAATTTTTGTATACGGTAATCGTGCCACTGCCCCTGACTCCTTCCTGCTCTCTGGATTGCTAATGAACATTTCCACACTGGCGACACCCACCCTGACCTTTCCTTCCTCTAAGCCAGGGGTTTTCAACCTTTCTAAACAAAGAGCCGGTTTACTGTCCTTCATAGTTTAGGGGGGCTGGATGTAGGTGTCAGTGGACGGAAATAGTACCCCGTCCTTGGTGTCAATGGGAAGCATAGTGCCCCTTCATTGATGTCAGTGGGAGGAATAGTACCCAACCATTGATACTAAGAGGTATAGTACCCCATCAATGGTGTCAGTGGAAGGAATAGTACCCCATCATTGGTGTCAATGGGAAGCATAGTGCCCCTTCATTGATGTCAGTGGGAGGAATAGTACCCAACCATTGGTACTAAGAGGTATAGTACCCCATCAATGGTGTCAGTGGAAGGAATAGTACCCCATCGGTGTCAGCTGGAAGAATAGTGCCCCATCATTGGTGTCATTGGGAGGAATAATGTCCCATCATTGGGTTCAGTGGAAGAAATAGTGCCCCTTTATTGGTGTCGGTGGGAGGAATAGTGCCCCTTCATTGGTGTCAGTGGAAGGAATAGTGCCCCTTCATTGGTGTCAGTGGAAGGAATAGTGCCCCTTCATTGGTGTCAGTGGAAGGAATAGTGCCCCTTCATTGGTGTCAGTGGAAGGAATAGTGCCCCTTTATTGGTGTCAGTGGGAGGAATAGTGCCCCCATCTTTGGTGTCAGTGGGAGGAATAGTGTCCCATCATTGGTGTCAGTGGGGGAATAGTGCCCCATCATTGGTGTCAGTGGGGGGAATAGTGCCCCATCATTGGTATCAGTGGGAGGAATAGTGCCCCCATCATTGATGTCAGTGGGAGGAATAGTGCCCCCATCATTGGTGTCAGTGGGAGGAATAGTGCCCCCATCATTGGTGTCAGTGGGGGGGAATAGTGCCCCCATCATTGGTGTCAGTGGGGGGGAATAGTGCCCCCATCATTGGTGTCAGTGGGAGGAATAGTGCCCCATCATTGGTGTCAGTGGAAGGAATAGCGTAGATCTGTGTTGGGACTGAAATGTTGGTAAGCATGCACTAGGTAAGCATTAGGATTAGGGGAATTTAAGGGAAAGTATACGTTTTTTTTTATATACAAAAAGGTAAACTATATGGTCAAAGGTTTGTGCACACCTGACCACCACACCTACTATATGGCCAAAATAATGCAAACCCCTCTCCAAATGATGGCGCTCAGGTTTCTCCAGTGAAGGGTCCTGGTAATGCTCCATCATACAAAGACATTGTAGATAATTGTGCTCTTCCAACCCTGCGGTACAGGTTTGGTGAAGACCCCTTTCTGTTCCAGCATGACTGCCCCCCTGTGTACAAAGCCATAAAGACATGGTTTGACCAGTTTGCTGTGGAGGAACTCAAGTGCCCTGCACAAAGTCCTGACCTCAACCCTACTGAACATCTTTGGGATGAATTGGAATATCAATGGTGAACCAATCCTGTTTTTTTATAGTGCCCAACGTGAAGTCCAACATGTGAGCAAGGTCTTCTCATCCAACATCAGAACCTGACCTCACAAATATTCTTTTGGCTTAATGGGAACATAAAGTCCCATGGACACACTTCAAAAGGAAGAGTGGTTTCACTTCCATAAAGACATGACTTGACCAGTTCGGTGTGGAGGAACTGGAATGTCCTGCACAGAGCCCTGACCTCAACCCTACTGAAAATCTTTTGACCTGGATGACTTGGAATACCAATGGCGAGCCAAGTCTGTTCTTTTGGCGACCAACATGTGAGCCAGATCTTCTCATCCAACAACAGTACGTGACACTCTCCAAAATCTTATGGAAAGCATTCCCAGAAGAGAAGAAGATGTTATAGCCACAAAAGGAGGCAACTGCATAATATTGGTCATGGTTTTAGAATAGGACGTCCAACAGTTCGATCTCATGGCAACAGTTTGGTGAAGACCCTTTTCTGTTCCATGGTGTGACCAGTTTGGTGCGGAAGAACTCCATTGTCCTGCACAGAGACCTGACCTCAACCCTACTGAACACATTTGGGATGAACTGGAATGCTGATTGCGAGGAGTCTGGTCTCTTTTTTTGGTGCTCAGCGCAAGGCCCAACATAGGAGCCGGGTCTTTTCATCAATACCCAACCTCATAAATAGGCACGAAACTCCACAGGCACCATCTAAAATCTCAAGGAAAGCCCTAGAGCAGTGATGGCGAACCTTGGCACCCCAGATGTTTTGGAACTACATTTCCCATGATGCTCCTGCACTCTGCAGTGTAGTGGAGCATCATGGGAAATGTAGTTCCAAAACATCTGGGGGTGCCGAGGTTCCCCATCACTGCCCTAGAGTGTAAGAATGGAGGATGTTATAGCCACAAAAGGGGACAACTCCATATTGATGGCCGTGGTTTTGGAATGGGATGTCCAACCAGCTCACATAGGTGTGAATCAGGGCCAGTGCTAGACTATTTTGCACCCATGGCAAGACCAGTTACTTGCAACCCCCCCATTATAAGGGGGGTGAGAGGTAGGTGAGGCAGTACGAGGGGTGCGTGGGGCGGTGGGAGGGGTAGGTTAGATGGGAAGACAATTTTACAGGTACCACCAGCAGGATTTTCTACTTACCCCGAGTTCCTCAATGCCCCTGATCAGCCTGGAACATCTGTGCGGTGGCCACCCTCTGTCCCTGGTTCCTACCTGCAGAGAGGTTATTCCCTGGCCGGGTAGGTCTGATGGGTAGGTCACCCTCCTTCTCTGAATGTCGGGGCAAGCATGTGATTGTATGCTAGGACTGCTGATGTCCTAGCAACCAATCATGTGCTTGACCCCCCCAGGACCCAACTTTCAGAGAAGGTGGAGAGCAAGAACGGGGGGGGGGGGGGGTGGGGGGTTTGGAGTCTGGGGACCACACTGCTGCTGCTCAGGCTATATTCTCTGACAGATCTGATTGCTGAGGCTTAGCGGCTTTGTACGGCAGCGGGGAATAACGGGGCATTTGGGCAGGGTGCTCTGCCCCCACCCCCCCTTAGCTACATCCCTGTGGCAGAGAGTAGGGAATCCAGCACCCTAGGAGGCAGTACTCCCTAGGCGGCTGCCTAGTAGTTCGCCTAGCGGTAGCACCGACCCTGGTGTGCAGTCAGGTGTTTAACCACTTGAGATCCGCGCTATAGTCAATTGACGGCTACAGCGCGGATCTCCTTTTCCGGGACCCCCTGAGGGGCGCGCGCGGCACGCTTTGTGATCGGCGAGTCTACGAGACTCGCCTGATCACCGATCCGTGCAAGGGGTCGATCCCGACCCCTTATCACATGATCAGCTGTCAGCCAATGACAGCTGATTATGTGATATAACGGAGCCGGTAATCGGCTATTATTCCTCCTCGCGCTGTCAGCGCGAGGAGAAAAAAAAAAAGCCGATCACCGGCGGCCGTGATCGGGACATCAGTCCCGATCATGGCCAGCACTGCTAGTGCCCACCTACAACCCTGTCAGTGCCCACCTGCCCCCTGCCAGTGCAACAATAAAAAAAGTAAGTGCCCCCCCGTCAGTGCCACCCAGCAGTGCCCATAGTGCCACCCAGCAGTGCCCACAGTGCCACCCAGCAGTGCCCACAGTGCCACCCAGCAGTGCCACCCAGCAGTGCCCACAGTGCCACCCAGCAGTGCCCACAATCTGCCTTAACAAAGGTGCTGCACCCGTGCCACATATCTGTGCCCATCAGTGTCATCTACCAGTGCCCAGCAGTGCCGCCCATCAGTGCCCAGCAGTGCCACCTATCAGTGCCACCTATCAGTGCCCATCCGTGCCACCCATCCGTGCCACCCATCCGTGCCACCCATCCGTGCCATCTTATGTGCCCATCTTTGCCCATCAGTGCCGCCTTATCTGTGCCCATCGGTGCTGCCTTATCTGTGCCTATTTGTGCCACCTTAACTATGCCTATCAGTGCCCACCAATGCAACCCATCAGTGCCCACCAGTGCAGCCCATCAGTACCCACCAGTGCAGCCCATCAGTGCACTTCAATGAAGGAGAAAAATGACTCGTTTGCAAAATTTTATAACAAACTATTAAACATGATTTATTTATTTTTTTGCATCTTTTTTTGTTTGTTCAGCAAAAAATAAAACTCCGAGCTGTAACTAAATACCACCAAAAGAAAGCTCTATTTGTGGGAAAAAAATGATAAAAATGTCATTTGGGTACAGTGTTGTATGACCACGCAATTGTCATTCAAAGTGCATCAGCGCTGAAAGCTGAAAATTGGTCTGGGACTGAGGGGGGTTTAAGTGCCCAGTAAGCAAGTGGTTAAAAACCTCAGGCCATATAGCGGAACAGGGTTTCAAAACTTGCCCGTCTATGGCTGGCTCTTCTATGTCTACCACTGGCAAGGAGGATCAAGAAGGACAATTAGAGGGAAATTGGAGGTGACCTCCTTCATATAAACAACGGGAGACAAGGTCTGGTCCCATAATCCTATATCGGCAACGTGGTGACCAAGTGACAAGGTAGCTGCTGATTATGGTTATAGGGCAACACATGATCGGTGCGTGATTGGGCAGTCATGATTGGAGCCATGCAGCCATGCCACTCATCACTGAACCAATCACACAGTTTAATCCGGCATCTTGTTCCTCAATCACAACCTTGTGATCTATGAGAATACAGCACCTACCTGGGTCCTCTGGCGTTGTGGGCGGCTGACTTCAAGTGGGTAGGTGTGGTTTCTTATCTCCAGCTGGTGCGTCCGGGTCAGGACTTGTTCTGCCACTGCAGAGACAATAACACATAATGATGTCATAATGACAGAGATGTGACACTGTGGGTTCTATGTATAAAAAAAAATTTTTTTTTAATAAAAAAAAATTTGTTGGGACGAATGCCACAAGCTTTCACCTAGAGTGCATGAATGTTGCCTGCCTAATACGTTAACTTTCAATGATCGTCAGCTCCATCTAGTGGCCATAGTGCAGTATTTGCTTAACTGAGGTATTTCATAAAATGATGTATATTATGGCCACTAGATGGAACTGAGATCAACGTGTCAGGGGGGGAACTCTGATGTAAAGGGGGGGAACTCTGATGTAAAGGGGGGGGGACTCTGATGTAAAGGGGGGGGGACTCTGATGTAAAGGGGGGGGGGACTCTGATGTAAAGGGGGGGGGGACTCTGATGTAAAGGGGGGGGGGACTCTGATGTAAAGGGGGGGGGGACTCTGATGTAAAGGGGGGGGGACTCTGATGTAAAGGGGGGGGACTCTGATGTAAAGGGGGGGGGACTCTGATGTAAAGGGGGGGGGACTCTGATGTAAAGGGGGGGGGAACTCTGATGTAAAGGGGGGGGAACTCTGATGTAAAGGGGGGGGGAACTCTGATGTAAAGGGGGGGGGAACTCTGATGTAAAGGGGGGGGGGACTCTGATGTAAGGGGGGGGACTCTGATGTAAAGGGGGGGGACTCTGATGTAAAGGGGGGGGAACTCTGATGTAAAGGGGGGGGAACTCTGATGTAAAGGGGGGGGAACTCTGATGTAAAGGGGGGGAACTCTGATGTAAAGGGGGGGGAACTCTGATGTAAAGGGGGGGAACTCTGATGTAAAGGGGGGGGGAACTCTGATGTAAAGGGGGGGAACTCTGATGTAAAGGGGGGGAACTCTGATGTAAAGGGGGGGAACTCTGATGTAAAGGGGGGGAACTCTGATGTAAAGGGGGGGGGAACTCTGATGTAAAGGGGGGGGGAACTCTGATGTAAAGGGGGGGGAACTCTGATGTAAAGGGGGGGGGAACTCCGATGTAAAGGGGGGGAACTCTGATGTAAAGGGGGGGAACTCTGATGTAAAGGGGGGGGAACTCTGATGTAAAGGGGGGGAACTCTGATGTAAAGGGGGGGGAACTCTGATGTAAAGGGGGGGGACTGATGAGGACCCTAATGTAAGATGGGGTACACAAAGGGCATACAGAGTAAAGTGTGACTCCCCTCCTGTCTGCGATACAGAAACTGAAGAAAGCCCCCCTTTCTACTGGAGGGATAGGGGAGGGGGGTATTCAGACTCACTTACCTTCTACCTGGTCAAAGGTCAGCATGGCCACGCCACGCTCCCTTGTGGGGTAACGCACTTCGACCTCACCGCTTCCTCCATTCTTGCGGTGCAGGAAATGTATTAACAACTTGTCTAGTACCAGATCATCTTCATACGGACTGGTGGGAATTCCCGACACTCGAAGATCGCAGGAATGTGTCATGGTGACCTGCAGAGAATCACAATTCACACTCAACAGGGAGAGTCCTTATATTTCTGGTGCAGGAGATTGTAGAAAGGAGGAGAGAGCCACACATCTAATGGAAGACTTTATTGCCCCAGAAGAGAAGAACAATGAAGACGTCCATTAGGTCTGTGGAGCTCTCATCATCCTACACTATTCAGAATACACCCCTCCCCCCCAAGTAACAATAGATCAACCCCAGCGACAATAGACCCCAGCAGCAACAACAGCCCCCACCAGCAAGCATCAATAGACCCCTCCTGAAGGAACAATAGACCCCTCCCTCAACAATAGATCTTTCCAAGGAACAATAGATCTCCCCTGCAACAACAGAACCACAGTAGGGATGGTATTGGGCAGGTGATGAGCGGTGCCTGGGTTCCGCTTGCCATTCAGGCCAAAGAGTTCGATCTTTGTTTCATCAGATCAGAGAATTATGTTTCTCATGGTCCTTCAGGTGCCTTTTGGGAAACTCCAGGCGGCTGTCATGTGCCTTTTACTGAGGAGTGGCTCCCGTCTGGCCACCCTACCACACAGGTCTGATTGGTGGAGAGCTGAAGAGATGGTTGTTCTTCTGGAAGGTTCTCCTCTCTCCACAGAGAAACACTGGAGCTCTGCCAGAGTGACCATCGGGGTTCTTGGTCACCTCCCTGATTAAGGCTCTTCTCCCCTGATTGCTCAGTTTGGCCGGGCGGCCCGTTCTAGGAGGAGTCCTGGTGGTTCCAAACTTCTTCCATTGATGGATGATGGAGGACACTGTGCTCATTGGGACCTTTAATGCTGCAGAAACGTTTCTGTACCCTTCCCCCAATCTGTACCTCCATACAATCCTGTCTTGGAGGTCTACAGACAATTCCTTGGACCTCATGGCTTGGTTTGTGCTCTGACATGCACTGTTACCTGTGGGACCTTCTATAGACAGGTGTGTGGCTTTCCCAATCATGTCCAATCACCAGGCATGTACTGGTCATCGGGACTACCGGGAGTTTCCCGGTGGGCCACTCTGATGTAAGGGGGCTGCTGATGGGACACTCTGATGTGAGGGGGCTGCTGATGGGACACTCTGATGTGAAGGGGCTGCTGATGGGACACTCTGATGTGAAGGGGCTGCTGATGGAACCCTCTGATGTAAGGGGGCTGGTAATGGGACACTCTGATGTAAGGGGGCTGGTAATGGGACACTCTGATGTAAGGGGGCTGGTAATGGGACACTCTGATGTAAGGGGGCTGGTAATGGGACACTCTGATGTAAGGGGGCTGCTGATGGGACACTTTGATATAAGGGGGCTGGTGATGGGACACTCTGATGTAAGGGGGCTGCTGATGGGACACTTTGATATAAGGGGGCTGGTAATGGGACACTCTGATGTAAAGGGGCTGGTAATGGGACACTCTGATGTAAGGGGGCTGGTAATGGGACACTCTGATGTAAGGGGGCTGGTAATGGGACACTCTGATGTAAGGGGGCTGCTGATGGGACACTCTGATGTAAGGGGGTGCTGATGGGACACTCTGATGTAAGGGGGCTGCTGATGGGACACACTGATGTAAGGGGGCTGCTGATGGGACACTCTGATGTAAGGGGGCTGCTGATGGGACACTCTGATGTAAGGGGGCTGCTGATGGGACACTCTGATGTAAGGGGGCTGCTGATGGGACACTCTGATGTAAGGGGGCTGCTGATGGGACACTCTGATGTAAGGGGGTGCTGATGGGACACTCTGATGTAAGGGGGGTGGTGATGGGACACTCTGATGTGAGGGGGCTGGTGATGGGACGCTGATGTAAGGGGGTGCTGATGGGACACTCTGATGTAAGGGGGCTGCTGATGGGACACTCTGATGTAAGGGGGCTGGTGATGGGACACTCTGATGTGAAGGGGCTGCTGATGGGACACTCTGATGTGAAGGGGCTGCTGATGGGACACTCTGATGTGAAGGGGCTGCTGATGGGACACTCTGATGTGAAGGGGCTGCTGATGGGACACTCTGATGTGAAGGGGCTGCTGATGGGACACTCTGATGTGAAGGGGCTGCTGATGGGACACTCTGATGTAAGGGGGCTGCTGATGGGACACTCTGATGTAAGGGGGCTGCTGATGGGACACTCTGTTGTGAGGGGGCTGCTGATGGGACACTTTGATATAAGGGGGCTGGTGATGGGACACTCTGATGTAAGGGGGCTGGTAATGGGACACTCTGATGTAAGGGGGCTGGTGATGGGACACTCTGATGTAAGGGGGCTGGTAATGGGACACTCTGATGTAAGGGGGCTGGTGATGGGACACTCTGATGTAAGTGGGCCGGTCTGGATGAAGTCCAGGGCCAAATTTCTGTCCCAGTCCAGCCCTGCCAATCACCTGAATTTACCACAGGTGACCTCCAATCATGATGTAGAAACATCTCAAGGATGATCAGTGGAAACAGGAGGAACCTGAGATCAATTCTGAGTGTCATGGCAAAGGCTGCGATACTTCTGTACATGGGAGGAGCCTGTGATACTCATAGACATGGGAGGAGCCTGTGATACTTATAGACATGGGAGGAGCCTGTGATACTTATAGACATGGGAGGAGCCTGTGATACTCATAGACATGAGAGGAGCCTGTGATACTCAGACATGAGAGGAGCCTGTGATACTCAGACATGGGAGGAGCCTGTGATACTCAGACATGGGAGGAGCCTGTGATACTCAGACATGGGAGGAGCCTGTGATACTCAGACATGGGAGGAGCCTGTGATACTCAGACATGGGAGGAGCCTGTGATACTCAGACATGGGAGGAGCCTGTGATACTCAGACATGGGAGGAGCCTGTGATACTCAGACATGGGAGGAGCCTGTGATACTCAGACATGGGAGGAGCCTGTGATACTTATGGACATGGGAGGAGCCTGTGATACTCATAGACATGGGAGGAGCCTGTGATACTCAGACATGGGAGGAGCCTGTGATACTCAGACATGGGAGGAGCCTGTGATACTCAGACATGGGAGGAGCCTGTGATACTCAGACATGGGAGGAGCCTGTGATACTTATGGACATGGGAGGAGCCTGTGATACTCATAGACATGGGAGGAGCCTGTGATACTCATAGACATGGGAGGAGCCTGTGATACTCAGACATGGGAGGAGCCTGTGATACTCAGACATGGGAGGAGCCTGTGATACTCAGACATGGGAGGAGCCTGTGATACTCAGACATGGGAGGAGCCTGTGATACTCAGACATGGGAGGAGCCTGTGATACTCAGACATGAGAGGAGCCTGTGATACTCAGACATGGGAGGAGCCTGTGATACTCAGACATGGGAGGAGCCTGTGATACTCAGACATGGGAGGAGCCTGTGATACTTATGGACATGGGAGGAGCCTGTGATACTTATGGACATGGGAGGAGCCTGTGATACTCATAGACATGGGAGGAGCCTGTGATACTCATAGACATGGGAGGAGCCTGTGATACTCAGACATGGGAGGAGCCTGTGATACTCAGACATGGGAGGAGCCTGTGATACTCAGACATGGGAGGAGCCTGTGATACTCAGACATGGGAGGAGCCTGTGATACTCAGACATGGGAGGAGCCTGTGATACTCAGACATGGGAGGAGCCTGTGATACTCAGACATGGGAGGAGCCTGTGATACTCAGACATGGGAGGAGCCTGTGATACTCAGACATGGGAGGAGCCTGTGATACTTATGGACATGGGAGGAGCCTGTGATACTTATGGACATGGGAGGAGCCTGTGATACTTATGGACATGGGAGGAGCCTGTGATACTTATGGACATGGGAGGAGCCTGTGATACTTATGGACATGGGAGGAGCCTGTGATACTTATGGACATGGGATATTTTTCCTTTTTAAATGTTTAATAAATTAGCAAAGATTTCACATAAACTTCTTTCATGTTGTCATTATGGGGGATTGTATTGGCTGGGTTTTTGGCAGGTTGAAATGGAATTTTTTTTAAAAAAATTTGAAGGGGGTATAAGAAAACTTTCCCCGTGATTTTGTCTCCAGACTACAATGGAGCAGATAAGAGAAGAGGTTTTCCATTCGGGTAATATTACTCTTCTGGGTAGTTTATCCAAACCTAATCTATAAAAATACAAGCTGTGGATGTGACCTGGTAGTAGTCCCCTTTACAGCAGAGACCAGGCTGGGAGAGGGAGAAGCAGCACAAGGAGCAGTTCAGTTGTGCTGTAGTGCAAGGAGCATGCTAATAGGAGGAGAGAGCAGAGAGATGAGCTCATCAGTTTGCTACTCCTCCTTTCACTGTCCAGAGGTGGTGGGGGGGGGGGCACAAAACCCATAAGTGTTAATGAATTTCAGCAGAGAAATGTCAGGTCTCCTTCCCTGCTCTGGCTGCGTAATGTGGCAGAGCTGTTTAAATCTCAGGACTGGATGGACAGATCCCACGTGTATTTATTTCACCGCCTGCCTATCTATACAGATAAGATTTGGTGGATTTTCTCAGATTCTACCTCTAAATATCATTTGTACATATAAT
>NW_027507764.1:590206374-590288874 GCF_037356315.1 Lithobates pipiens | reverse complement strand
TGTGGGGGGAAGAGGGACAGTTGTGGGGGGAGGAGGGACAGTTGTGGGGGGAAGAGGGACAGTTGTGGGGGAGGAGGGACAGTTGTGGGGGGAAGAGGGACAGTTGTGGGGGGAGGAGGGACAGTTGGGGGGGAAGAGGGACAGTTGTGGGGGGAGGAGGGACAGTTGTGGGGGGAAGAGGGACAGTTGTGGGGGGAGGAGGGACAGTTGTGGGGGGAGGAGGGACAGTTGTGGGGGGAGGAGGGACAGTTGTGGGGGGAGGAGGGACAGTTGTGGGGGGAAGAGGGACAGTTGTGGGGGGAGGAGGGACAGTTGTGGGGAGAAGAGGGACAGTTGTGGGGGGAGGAGGGACAGTTGTGGGGGGAGGAGGGACAGTTGTGGGGAGAAGAGGGACAGTTGTGGGGGGAGGAGGGACAGTTGTGGGGGGAGGAGGGACAGTTGTGGGGGGGAAGAGGGACAGTTGTGGGGGAGGAGGGACAGTTGTGGGGGAGGAGGGACAGTTGTGGGGGAGGAGGGGACAGTTGTGGGGAGGAGGGACAGTTGTGGGGGAGAGGGACAGTTGTGGGGGGAGGAGGGACAGTTGTGGGGGAGGAGGGACAGTTGTGGGGAGAGGGACAGTTTGGGGGAGGAGGGACAGTTGTGGAGGGAGGAGGGACAGTTGTGGAGGGAGGAGGGACAGTGTGGGGGAGGAGGGACAGTTGTGGGGGAAGAGGGACAGTTGTGGGGGGAAGAGGGACAGTTGTGGGGGGAGGAGGGACAGTTGTGGGGAGAAGAGGACAGTTGTGGAGGGAAGAGGGACAGTTGTGGGGAGAAGAGGGACAGTTGTGGGGAGAAGAGGGAAAGTTGTGGGGCGAGGAGGGACAGTTGTGGAGGGAAGAGGGACAGTTGTGGGGGGAAGAGGGACAGTTGTGGGGGGAGAAGAGGGACAGTTGTGGGGAGAAGGAGGGACAGTTGTGGGGGAGGAGGGACAGTTGTGGGGGGACGAGGGACAGTTGTGGGGAGAAGAGGGACAGTTGTGGGGGGAGAAGAGGGACAGTTGTGGGGAGAAGAGGGACAGTTGTGGGGAGAAGAGGGACAGTTGTGGGGGGGGGAGGGACAGTTGTGGGGAGAAGAGGGACAGTTGTGGGGAGAAGAGAGAAAGTCGTGGGGGAGGAGGGACAGTTGTGGGGGGAGAAGAGGGACAGTTGTGGGGAGAAGAGGGACAGTTGTGGGGAGAAGAGGGACAGTTGTGGGGAGAAGAGGGACAGTTGTGGGGAGAAGAGGGAAAGTTGTGGGGAGAAGAGGGACAGTTGTGGGAGAAGAGGGACAGTTGTGGGGGGAGGAGGGACAGTTGTGGGGGGAGGAGGGACGTTGTGGGGGGAGGAGGGACAGTTGTGGGGAGGAGGACAGTTGTGGGGAGGAGGGACAGTTGTGGGGAGAAGAGGGACAGTTGTGGGGGGAGGAGGGACAGTTGTGGGGGGAGGAGGGACAGTTGTGGGGGGAGGAGGGACAGTTGTGGAGGGAAGAGGGACAGTTGTGGGGGAAGAGGGACAGTTGTGGGGGGAAGAGGGACAGTTGTGGAGGAGGAGGGACAGTTGTGGGGAGGAGGGACAGTCGTGGGGGGAGGAGGGACAGTTGTGGGTGGAAGAGGGAAAGTTGTGGGTAGAAGAGGGACAGTTGTGGGGAGAAGAGGGACAGTTGTGGGGAGAAGAGGGACAGTTGTGGGGGGAAGAGGGATAGTTGTGGGGAGAAGAGGGACAGTTGTGGGGGGAGGAGGGACAGTTGTGGGGAGAAGAGGGACAGTTGTGGGAGAAGAGGGACAGTTGTGGGGGGAGGAGGGACAGTTGTGGGGAAGAGGGACAGTTGTGGGGGAAGAGGGACAGTTGTGGGGGGAGGAGGGACAGTTGTGGGGAGAAGAGGAGGACAGTTGTGGAGGAGGAGGGACAGTTGTGGGGGGAAGAGGGACAGTTGTGAGGGGGGAGGGACAGTTGTGAGGGGGGAGGGACAGTTAGGGGACATGTTTGTGATTTTGGTGACATAGATTGTTGTCGGGGTCGTGTGGGGGAAGGGACAGAGACAGTTGTGGGAGAAGAGGGACAGTTGTGGGGAGAAGAGGGAAAGTTGTGGGGAGAAGAGGGAAAGTTGTGGGGGGAGGAGGGACAGTTGTGGGGGGGAAGATGGACAGTTGTGGGGGGAGAAGAGGGACAGTTGTGGGGAGAAGAGGGACAGTTGTGGGGAGAAGAGGGACAGTTGTGGAGGGAAGAGGGACAGTTGTGGGGAGAAGAGGGAAAGTTGTGGGGGAGGAGGGACAGTTGTGGGGGGAGGAGGGACAGTTGTGGGGAGAAGAGGGACAGTTGTGGGGAGAAGAGGGACAGTTGTGGGGAGAAGAGGGACAGTTGTGGGGGGGAGAAGCGGGACAGTTGTGGGGGGAGGAGGGACAGTTGTGGGGGGAAGATGGACAGTTGTGGGTAGAAGAGGGATAGTTGTGGGGGGAGGAGGGACAGTTGTGGGGGGAGGAGGACAGTTGTGGGTAGAAGAGGGATAGTTGTGGGGGGAGGAGGGACAGTTGTGGGGGGAGGAGGGACAGTTGTGGGGGGAGGAGGGACAGTTGTGGGGAGAAGAGGGACAGTTGTGGGGAGAAGAGGGACAGTGTGGGGGAAGATGGACAGTTGTGGGTAGAAGAGGGACAGTTGTGGGGGGAGGAGGGACAGTTGTGGGTAGAAGAGGGATAGTTGTGGGGGGAGGAGGGACAGTTGTGGAGGGAAGAGGGACAGTTGTGGGGAGAAGAGGGACAGTTGTGGGGGAAGAGGGACAGTTGTGGAGGAGGAGGGACAGTTGTGGAGGAGGAGGGACAGTTGTGGGGAGGAAGAGGGACAGTTGTGGGAGAAGAGGGACAGTTGTGGAGGAGGAGGGACAGTTGTGGGGGGGACAGTTGTGGGGGGGAGGGACAGTTGTGGGGGACAGTTGTGGAGGAGGAGGGACAGTTGGGGGGGGGACAGTTGTGGAGGAGGAGGGACAGTTGTGGGGGGAGGAGGACGTTGTGGGGAGAAGAGGGACAGTTGTGGGGGGAGGAGGGACAGTTGTGGGGAGAAGAGGGACAGTTGTGGGGAGAAGAGGACTGTATGTGGGGGGAAGAGGGACAGTTGTGGGGGGAAGAGGGACAGTTGTGGGGGGGGGGGACAGGTTAGTGGACTTGTTTGTGATTTTGGTGACGTGATGTTGTCGGGGTCGTGTGGGGGAAGGGAAGGCGGAGGTGTCATTTGTGATACAATGTAACAGAAGAGATCAAGAAATGTTAAGAAGTATCAGATCCCCCCCTCCCCTCCCCTCCCCCCCCCTGTATTCATCAGATCCCAGAGGAAGAAGGCACCCCTCCCCCACTCACCTGTGTCCCCTCCACTGTCTGGGGCCCCTGAGGGGTGACAGGCGGAGATCTGCTGGATTCCTGGAGGAGATCTCTGAACGATCTGCAACCGAAAAACAGAAAGTGAAAGTAGAAAAGACACTCCCTACTAACGGCCAGATAACCCCGCCCACCCAGGGACTCCGTATACTGTGTGTGTGTATATATATATATATACACGGTATCTAACAAAAGTAAGTACACCCTCACATTTGTGTAAATCTTTTCATGTGACAACACTGAAGAAATGACACTTGTCTACAATGTAAAGTAGTGAGTGTACAGCTTGTATAACGGTGTAAATTTCCTGTCCCCTCAAAATAACTCAACACACAGCCATTAATGTCTAAACCGCTGGCAACAAAAGTCAGTACAAATGTTCAAATTGGGCCCAGTTTCAATATTTTGTGGCCACCATTATTTTCCACCCCTCTTGGGCATGGAGGTCACCAGAGCTTCACAGGTCACCACTGGAGTCCTCTTCCCTTCCCCCATAACAGAGCTGGTGGATGTTGGAGACCTTGCGCTCCTCCACCTTCCGTCTGAGGATGTCCCACAGATGATCAATAGGGTTTAGGTCTGGAGACATGCTTGGCCAGTCCATCACCTTTACCCTCAGCTTGTTTAGCAAGGCCGGGGTGGTCTTAGAGGTGTGTTTGGGGTGGTTATTAGTGATGGACAAACTTCCCGACGGGACGTTTCACGAATGCGAACCGCGAACGCGGCCAAAAGTTCGCAAACCGCAAGGTTCGCGGCGGACCCCATTGACTTTAATGGCAGGCGAACCTTAAAAACCTCCAGATCATATTTCAGCCACAAAATACTTACTAGCTGTATGAAGTAATGAAGTGAATCTGGGATCGACAAGCATTCTTTTTCTAACTGTGAAATTTTGACAATTCAGGAGCGCATGAAGGCCATGGAGGAGAGGCAAGGTCAGGCCAGGCTATGAAGGGGTGCAGGAGATGATCAGTGCCACAGTCAGGGCAGCGCAGTCCTGTGCCAGTGTCCCAGTGTGCCAACCTGTGCTTGAGCCCCTCCCCTGCCCGGCCCTTACCCCCGCTATGCAGGGCTCACTGCGGTGGTCTGGAGGTGCCAGTCCAGTGCTATCCTCAGCATGGTGCTGGCACTGCCTGCTAATTGGCTTCTCCATTGCTATCTCCCTCACTGTCTGAAACCAGCACCGCAATAGAGACTGAGCACTGACACCAGCACCCGTGATAGAGAGCACTGACACCAACACCGAGATAGAGAGCACTGGACACCAGCACCGAGATAGAGAGCACTGACACCAGCACCGTGATAGAGAGCACTGACACCAGCACCGTGATAGAGAGCACTGACATCAGCACCGAGATAGACAGCACTGACACCAGCACCGTGATAGAGAGCACTGACACCAGCACTGATAGCAGCAACTCACTGCGGGACCCAAAATATGACACCGCTCAACCCTCTTCAAATAGGAGGGTACGGGTATATAGTACGGTGTGCTTTTTTTGTACAAGGAAGTGAGCCAAAGGTACAAAAAAGGTCCTGTGTGCTCGATTAAATAAATTGTTTATAGAGTTATGCATATACATGGTCTACTGGTCACATGTGTTGAATTCTTCCGAGATCCATGCCTCATTTATTTTTTATAAATGTGAGGTAGTCAACACTGTCGTGAGCTAGGCGAGTACGCTTATCGGTCACGATCCCCCCCTGCTGCGCTGAGCGTCCTTTCAGACAGGACACTGGATGAGGGGCAAGCCAACAGTTCGATGGCAAATTGGGCAAGAGGTCAAGCCTGCCCACCCAGTAGTCCAGGGGTTCATCACTCCTCAGGAGCTTCCACATCGGCCGTTAACCCGATGTAGTCGGACACCTGACAGTCTAGGCGTTCCCTGATGCTGGATCCGGATGACACCTGTCGATGGGTCGGCTGAAAGAATGACCTCATATCCGAAGTCACCAACACATCTTCAAACCGGCCTCTTCTTGCAGGCGCTGTTGGATTGGTACCCGCAACTCCTTCTCTGGAGTGGGAATTGCTCCTCTGCCAGCGCACGCAAAAGCAGAATGCAGCATTTCTCGAAGCAAGGCCTGGAAGTGCTGTATTCTGACAGCCCTCTGCGACGGCGGTAACATTTTCCGCCATTTTGTGTTTGTACCGGGGGTCTAAGTACGTTGCCACCCAGTACTGGTCCTTGACCCTTATGCTTTTGATACGGGGGTCCCTATTAAAACACTGGAGCATGAAGGCCCCATTTGCACTAAACTGGATGCTGTCTGGTGGCCTGGCTCCTGCTCATCATCCAGGATAATGTCGTCCTCTTCATTCTCCTCTCCCCATCCACGCACAACAACAGGGGTCCCAGAAAGGTTTAAAGCATGCTCTTCTTGCTCCTCTTCATCCGCCCCAACACCATCCTCCTCTGACCCCTCTTCAGACTCCTGTTGTTGACTTGTCTCAGATAGAGTAGCCCCCCTGGGAATTCATCCAGCATTGCGACTTCCTCATCTTCCCGCTCCTGCTCCTCCACAGCTTGATCAATGACACAACGCAATGCACGCTCCATAAAGAAGGCATAAGGTACCATGTCCACTGATGGCGCCATGGCTGCGACTGACCAGTTTGGTGATCTCATCAAATGGCCGCAGAAGTCTGCATGCGTCGCGCATGAGCAGCCACTGGCACGGTGAAAAAAAACCCAGCTCCCAGAACCTGTTCTGCCGCAGAGTTCATACAGGTAGACGTTAACTGCACGTTTCTGCTGGAGCAGCCTATCAAGTATATAGGAGGTTGAGTTCCATCGCGTCGGGCAATCGCAAATAAGACGTCTGACCGGCAGATTGTGTCGCCGCTGAATGTCAGCAAGGCGAGCCATGGCCGTGTAAGATCTTCTGAAATGGGCCGAGATTTTCCTTACCTGCCGCAAGATGTCCTGGACCCCAGGGTATTTGACAACGAATCGCTGCACGACCAAGTTTAAGACGTGTGCCATGCATGGCACGTGTGTAATTTTGCCCTGTTTCAATGCGCTAAGCAGATTGGCACCGTTGTCACACACCACTTTACCAACTGTCAAATTGAGCGGTGTTAGCCACTGATCTGCCTGTGAACGCAAAGCTGAAAGGAGTGCCGGGCCAGTGTGGCTCTTGGCTTCCAGGCACAACAGACGCAGCACGGCATGGCAACGTCTCTCACCTGGCATGTCGAATAGGTTCTGGGAGCTTGGGCGGCGCAGCGCAAGAGACGCTAGCAGCGGAAAAGGAGGAGTCAGCCGAGGAGGAGAGGGAGGAGGATGGAGTAGGAGGAGGAGGAGAAGAAGAGCCAGGCCTGCATGCAATCCGTGGTGGTAAAACTAAATCTACACGGGTGCCACGGGTTACATGCTTGACGGCCGTCAGAAGGTTCACACAGTGGGCAGTAAAAGTGATATACCTTCCCTGCCCGTCACTTGCCGCTGAACATGGCCATATAGCTCTGGGATGCCCTTCTCTGAGAAATACTTCCTTCCTGGGACCTTCCATTGTGGTGTTCCAATGGCCACAAATTTTCAAAAGGCCTCCGAGTCCACCAGTTTATATGGCAGTAGTTGGCGGGCTATCATTTCTGACAAGCCAGCGGTCAACCGTTGGGCAAGAGGGTTATCCGGCGTCATCATTTTTTTACGCTCAAACATTAGGCCCACGGAAGCCTGCCTTTTTGCAGAAAAACGTGAGGATGGCATGATGGAAGGTGGAGTGGAGGACAATTGTGAGGAGAGAGGAGAAGGAGAAGTAGAAGACGAGGCTGGACGGTGAGAGCCTGGAGCGTGGCTTTGTGTGTTCCGTTGCTCCCACTGGGCTCGGTGATGGCAGCTCATGTGCCTTCTTAAGGCGGTCGTCCCTAGGTGAGTGTTGGGCTTACCGCGACTAATGCGTTGACTGCAAAGATTGCAGATGGCAACGCTATTGTCAGCAGCGGACACGTTAAAAAAAGCCCACACTGCGGAGCCATGTGCCGGTGTCCTGGGAGCGCCAGATGTGACCGTACATGGTCGATGACTCGCTCCTGATACATTTGCAGTCTGCTTTGTCCCTCCTGTGCAATGTAAGTTATTCCTGCTTCTCCTCCCTATCTGCTGGTCCATATCTCCCTCTGAACTCCCCTCCTCTTCCTCTCTTGTGGGCACCCACGTGACATCACTAGACACGTCATCATCGACATCACCTTCCCCACCGCTATAAGTAGAGATCTCGGAGTAGGCAGCAACACCGGGGACCAACCTCCTCCTTGGGCTGATCTGGGTACTGTCGTCAGACTGCTGAGTAGCGGTTGTTGCTACCTCCTCTTCCTGATCCAATACCAAGACTGGCTGCGCATCAGAAATGTCTTGTGATGGATTGAAAAAATAATTCCTGTGACTCAAGTGGAGGGTATGTGGTGGTGGTGTTGTTGGTGGTAGTGTCTTTGGGGGTGCACATAGTAGAGAGTGAAGAAGAGGGTGCAGATCGAGAGGATGAGGAGGGTGCAGAAGAGTAAGGCCGCGTACACACGCGGGGACTGTTCGCTGAAACTTTGTTCGTCAAACAGTTGCCGCAACAGTCCGCTCAAAATTTGCATGAGCGGACTTGCCCACACACGAGCGGACTGTTTCAGCGAACTGTTTGCCAAACAGTTCGCTCAAGTTTTGAAATGAACGGACTCGCCCACGTAAGGCGGAGGCAAGTCCGCCCATTTCGAGCGCGTGTACAGGTAGGCGGGGCCCGCGACGGAGACGTCGCGGGCTCCGCCGCCTGGAATGGACTTAAAGGGGAACCCCAACGCCGAAAAAAATCGGCGTGGGGGTCCCCCCAAAGTCCACAACAGACCCTTGTCCGAGCACGCTACCCGGCCGGCCAGGAAAGGGGGGCGAGCGAGCGCGCCCCCCCTCCTGAGCCGTACCAGGCCGCGTGCCCTCAACATGGGGGGTGCCTTGGGGAAGGGGGGCCGCGCGGCCCCCCCACCCCAAAGCACCTTGTCCCCATGTTGATGAGGACAAGGGCCTCTTCCCGACAACCCTGGCCGTTGGTTGTCGGGGTCTGCGGGCAGGGGGCTTATCGGAATCCGGGAGCCCCCTTTAAGAAGGGGGCCCCCGGATACCGGCCCCCCACCCTATGTGAATGAGTATGGGGTACAATGTACCCCTACCCATTCACCTGTAAAATAAAAGTACCCAAAAAAAAAACACAACACACGAGAAAAAATATTTTATTGCACAGCTCCGGGGGTCTTCCGTCTTCGGGGGTCTTCTCGCCGGACTCCTCCGCTATCTTCGTGTAGCTCTTTTACTAGCGGAGGAGTCCGGCTTTCTTCCTCCCCGCCGCCGGCCTCTTCTCCCGACTTCGGGGGTCTTGTCCCCCTCTTCGGTTCTTCTGCCGGGCCACCGCGCCTTCTTGTAGCTCTTTTGCAGGCGGTGGCCCGGTCTTCTGTCGCCGCTGTCGCCGTCGCCGCCTTCCGTTCTTCTTCTTCTTCTTGTTCTTCTTCTTCTTCTCCAGGAGATGTTGACACGACGCTCTCTCCGGCCGGAATGCCAGAGCCGCCCTGCGCTGCCACTTATATAGTGCCAATGGGGCGGTGTCACATGGTATATGTCACATGGGTTGGTCACATGGGTTGATGTCACATGGGGACTATGACATCGTAAGGGGGCGGGGTCACCATGTGACATCAACCCATGTGACCAACCCATGTGACATATACCATGTGACACCGCCCCATTGGCACTATATAAGTGGCAGCGCAGGGCGGCTCTGGCATTCCGGCCGGAGAGAGCGTCGTGTCAACATCTCCTGGAGAAGAAGAAGAAGAACAAGAAGAAGAAGAAGAACGGAAGGCGGCGACGGCGACAGCGGCGACGGCGACAGAAGACCGGGCCACCGCCTGCAAAAGAGCTATAAGAAGGCGCGGTGGCCCGGCAGAAGAACGGAAGGCGGCGGCGACAGAAGACCGGGCCACCGCCTGCAAAAGAGCTACAAGAAGGCGCGGTGGCCCGGCAGAAGAACCGAAGAGGGGGACAAGACCCCCGAAGTCGGGAGAAGAGGCCGGCGGCGGGGAGGAAGAAAGCCGGACTCCTCCGCTAGTAAAAGAGCTACACGAAGATAGCGGAGGAGTCCGGCGAGAAGACCCCCGAAGACGGAAGACCCCCGGAGCTGTGCAATAAAATATTTTTTCTCGTGTGTTGTGTTTTTTTTTTGGGTACTTTTATTTTACAGGTGAATGGGTAGGGGTACATTGTACCCCATACTCATTCACATAGGGTGGGGGGCCGGTATCCGGGGGCCCCCTTCTTAAAGGGGGCTCCCGGATTCCGATAAGCCCCCTGCCCGCAGACCCCGACAACCAACGGCCAGGGTTGTCGGGAAGAGGCCCTTGTCCTCATCAACATGGGGACAAGGTGCTTTGGGGTGGGGGGGCCGCGCGGCCCCCCCTTCCCCAAGGCACCCCCCATGTTGAGGGCACGCGGTCTGGTACGGCTCAGGAGGGGGGGCGCGCTCGCTCGCCCCCCTTTCCTGGCCGGCCGGGTAGCGTGCTCGGACAAGGGTCTGTTGTGGACTTTGGGGGGACCCCCACGCCGATTTTTTTCGGCGTTGGGGTTCCCCTTTAAGTCCATTCCAGTCGGCGGAGCCCGCGACGTCTCCGTCGCGGGCCCCGCCTACCTTCACACGCGCTCGAAATGAGCAGACTTTCCTCCGAGCGGGAACAGTTTGCTCATTTCGAAAGTAGCCTACACACGGGCGGACTGTTCGCTCAAACAAAGTTTCAGCGGACAGTTTTTCGGAATTTCCGAAAGACTTTGTCCGTCAAACTGTCCGCTGAAACTGTCCGCTGAAAGCCCACACACGAGCGGACTGTCCGCTGAAACACTGTTCAGCGGACAAAGTTGGGCGAACAGTCCGCCCGTGTGTACGCGGCCTAAGGCTGAGTGAGCTCAACCAAGTCTGGTGCGTCCTTTGACGTAATTGAACGCACCTTCTGCAACTTCCCACTTTGGCTCAAGCCTGTTGCTCCTGCCCTACCCCTACCACCCCTGCGGAAGGGCCTGCCTCTTCCTCTGCCTGTCATTTTTTAAATGACCCTGTGACAAAAGTCTCTAGAGAAGTGCAGTATGTATGTGGAAGAAGGTATATAACACCCCACTTCAATCTGTCGTTTTGGGGGCCACTGGTCTATCACACCAGTTATAATACTTTTTTATTAATTGTGTTTGTCACTCTTTGTAGTATCGCTGCAGAACCGCTCAGCAGTCACAATGCTGCACAGTGGAAACGCACTATACTATGCTTTCTATATGTGCAAGTATTTTATACGTGTATTACACCCCTATGTACTACACACCAAATAGTACACCTATACCAGTCCTTAAAAGGACCTTTGTGGACCTAATAGTAGCTAGCTAGTAGCTAGTGAATTGCAGACTGTCCCGGTGTTCTGCCGTATAGTGTCCGGCCATCATATAGCGTCCGCCCCGTACTGCGCATGCGCAGTACGGAGCAGACGAAGCTTCAGAAAATTTACGAAGCTGAACGGCGCCTGCGCCGTGAGTGGAGGTGGTAGCCCCACCACCCAAGCGGACATAGGTTTGTGAGTATTAAAGGGCCCCTCGCCACGCTTCGGGCTCGGCCTCGCTGCGTCCATGTGCTGAAATGTCTCAATTGGCTGTCCTGTACCCCATGATGGATGTGTCATGGGTCAAAGTTCTTCACAATGTAAACGCATATGTCCGCACGCGAAGAGCCCCAGAAGTCCGCCAGACGGTCCGCGAACGACCAAAATTAGCCGCGAACCGACCGCCGGGCGAACCGCAAGGCCATCTCTAGTGGTTATCATGTTGGAATACTGCCCTGCGGTCCAGTCTCTGAAGGGAGGGGGATCATGCTCTGCTTCAGTATGTCACAGTACATGTTGGCATTCATGTTTCCCTTAATGAACTGTAGCCCCCCCAGTGCCGGCAGCACTCGTGCAGCCCCAGACCATGACACCCCCACCACCATGCCTGACTGTAGACAAGACACACTTGTCTTTGTCCTCCTCACCTGGTTGCCCCCACACACGCTTGTCACCATCTGACACCAAATACCTTTATCTTGGTCTCATCAGACCACAGGACATGGTTCCACTAATCCATGTCCTTAGTCTGCTTGTCTTCAGCAAACTGTTTGTGGTCCTTCTTGTGCATCATCTTTAGAAGAGGCTTCCTTCTGGGGCGACAGCCATGCAGACCAATTTGATGCAGTGTGCGGGATATGGTCTGAGCACTGACAAGCTGACCCCCCCACCCCTGCAATGCTGGCAGCACTCATACGTCTATTTCCCAAAGACAACCTCTGGATATGATGCTGAGCACGAGACCTCAACTTCTTTGGTGGACCATGGCGAGGCCTGTTCTGAGTGGAACCTGTCCTGTTATACCGCTGTATGGTCTTGGCCACCGCGCTGCAGCTCAGTTTCAGGGTCTTGGCAATCTTCTTATAGCCTAGGCCATCTTTATGTAGAGCAACAATTCTTTTTTTTCAGATCCTCAGAGAGTTCTTTGCCAAGAGGTGCCATGTTGAACTTCCAGTGACCAGTATGAGAGAGTGAGAGCGATAACACCAAATTTAACACACCTGCTCCCCATTCACACCTGAGACCTTGTAAAACTAACGAGTCACATGACACCGGGGGAGGGAAAACGGCTAATTGGGCCCAATTTGGACATTTTCACTTAGGGGTGTACTGACTTTTGTTGCCAGTGGTTTAGACATGAATGGCTGTGTGTTGAGTTATTTTGAGGGGACAGGAAATGTACACTGTTATACAAGCTGTACACTCACTACTTTACATTGTAGACAAGTGTCATTTCTTCAGTGTTGTCACATGAAAAGAGAGAAGAAAAGATTTACACAAATGTCACTGAGGGGTGTACTTACTTTTGTGAGATACTGTAGAATGGCAGTGCCAGGGACTCGGGATACTGTGTGTATATATAGACTGGCAGTGCCAGGGATTACGTATACTGTGTATATATAGACTGGCATCCCCCGGAGGTAGAATTGTGTCTCTATTATACTTTGCTGTGCAGTACAGAGGTGTATACGGTTTGTGCCGGCCTGGCATTGCCATGGAGAGGGGTATTGAACCGTATACAGGTAATGACGGTGCCAGGAATGTTTGTATAGTGAAGGGGACGTTGCCAGGGATCCGGTGATTGCACAATGTAATAATTAGATTAATGATTGTTCTGGATGTGAAGCTGGGGATAACAGTCACCCCTCCCCCATCCATGTACATTAACCCTGAGGATCTTCCCACAAAGCTGCTGGCACAATTATTTAAAGGGTATGTACACCCCGACAACAAACTTCTCTATATTGTTACATTTTCATCCATTAATGATGCCACTGAAAGTGTTTTGTTATACCTTATTTAGTAAGTACAAGAAATACCCGCTGATCCTGCCAGAAATCGTGCATTGATGACTTCCTGTACTCTTCACCCCCCCGCACAAGGGGTGGTCATGGAGATAGGGACAGGGTGAGGAGATAAGGAGGGTGGGGTTACGGAGATGAGGACAGGGGAAGGAGATAAGGAGGAGGGGTTACTGAGATGAAGACCAGGGATGGAGGTAAGGAGGAGGGATTATGGCGACGAGGACTGGGGAAGGAGATGAGGAGGATGGGCTATGGAGATGAGGACAGGGGAAGGAGATGAGGAGGAGGGGGATATGGAGGTAAGGACAGGGGAAGAAGATGAGAAGTGGCTATGAAGATAAGGACTGGAGAAGGAGATGAGGAGGAGGAGCTATGGAGATGAGGACAGGGGAAGGAGATGAGGAGAAGGGGCTATGGAGATGAGGACAGGGGAAGGAGACGGATCATAGAGGTAGACAGGGGTATGAGATAAGGAGAGGTTTGGAGAGGAGGACAGATCATAGAGGTAGACGGGGGTATGAGATAAGGAGAGGTTTGGAGAGGAGGACGGATCATAGAGGTGGACGGGGGTATGAGATAAGGAGAGGTTTGGAGAGGGGGACGGATCATAGAGGTAGATGGCGGTATGAGATAAGGAGAGGTTTGGAGAGGAGGACAGATCATAGAGGTAGACGTGTGTATGAGATAAGGAGAGGTTTGGAGAGGAGGACAGATCATAGAGGTAGACGTGTGTATGAGATAAGGAGAGGTTTGGAGAGGAGGACGGATCATAGAGGTAGAGGGGGGTATGAGATAAGGAGAAGGTTTGGAGAGGAGGACAGATCATAGAGGTAGATGGAGGTATGAGATAAGGAGAGGTTTGGAGAGGAGGACGGATCATAGAGGTAGACGGGGGTATGAGATAAGGAGAAGGTTTGGAGAGGAGGACAGATCATAGAGGTAGACGGCGGTATGAGATAAGGAGAGGTTTGGAGAGGAGGACAGATCATAGAGGTAGATGTGTGTATGAGATAAGGAGAGGTTTGGAGAGGAGGACGGATCATAGAGATAGACGGGGGTATGAGATAAGGAGAGGTTTGGAGAGGAGGACAGATCATAGAGGTAGACGTGTGTATGAGATAAGGAGAGGTTTGGAGAGGAGGACGGATCATAGAGGTAGACGGGGGTATGAGATAAGGAGAAGGTTTGGAGAGGAGGACGGATCATAGAGGTAGACGGGGGTATGAGATAAGGAGAAGGTTTGGAGAGGAGGACGGATCATAGAGGTAGACGGGGGTATGAGATAAGGAGAAGGTTTGGAGAGGAGGACAGATCATACAGATAGACGGGGGTATGAGATAAGGAGAAGGTTTGGAGAGGAGGACAGATCATAGAGGTAGACGGGGGTATGAGATAAGGAGAGGTTTGGAGAGGAGGACAGATCATAGAGATAGACGGGGGTATGAGATAAGGAGAGGTTTGGAGAGGAGGACAGATCATAGAGGTAGATGTGTGTATGAGATAAGGAGAGGTTTGGAGAGGAGGACGGATCATAGAGATAGACGGGGGTATGAGATAAGGAGAAGGTTTGGAGAGGAGGACAGATCATAGAGGTAGACGGGGGTATGAGATAAGGAGAGGTTTGGAGAGGGGGACGGATCATAGAGGTAGATGGCGGTATGAGATAAGGAGAGGTTTGGAGAGGAGGACAGATCATAGAGGTAGACGTGTGTATGAGATAAGGAGAGGTTTGGAGAGGAGGACCGATCATAGAGGTAGACGGGGGTATGAGATAAGGAGAGGTTTGGAGAGGAGGACGGATCATAGAGGTAGAGGGGGGTATGAGATAAGGAGAAGGTTTGGAGAGGAGGACAGATCATAGAGGTAGATGGAGGTATGAGATAAGGAGAGGTTTGGAGAGGAGGATAGATCATAGAGGTAGACGGCGGTATGAGATAAGGAGAGGTTTGGAGAGGAGGACAGATCATAGAGGTAGATGTGTGTATGAGATAAGGAGAGGTTTGGAGAGGAGGACAGATCATAGAGGTAGATGTGTGTATGAGATAAGGAGAGGTTTGGAGAGGAGGACGGATCATAGAGATAGACGGGGGTATGAGATAAGGAGAGGTTTGGAGAGGAGGACAGATCATAGAGGTAGATGGGGGTATGAGATAAGGAGAGGTTTGGAGAGGAGGACAGATCATAGAGGTAGACGTGTGTATGAGATAAGGAGAGGTTTGGAGAGGAGGACGGATCATAGAGGTAGAGGGGGGTATGAGATAAGGAGAAGGTTTGGAGAGGAGGACGGATCATAGAGGTAGACGGGGGTATGAGATAAGGAGAAGGTTTGGAGAGGAGGACAGATCATACAGATAGACGGGGGTATGAGATAAGGAGAAGGTTTGGAGAGGAGGACAGATCATAGAGGTAGACGGGGGTATGAGATAAGGAGAAGGTTTGGAGAGGAGGACGGATCATAGAGGTAGACGGGGGTATGAGATAAGGAGAAGGTTTGGAGAGGAGGACGGATCATAGAGGTAGACGGGGGTATGAGATAAGGAGAGGTTTGGAGAGGAGGACGGATTATAGAGGTAGACGGGGGTATGAGATTAGGATAAGGTTTGGAGAGGAGGACGGATCATAGAGGTAGACGGGGGTATGAGATAAGGATAAGGTTTGGAGAGGAGGACAGATCATAGAGGTAGACAGGGGTATGAGATAAGGAGAAGGTTTGGAGAGGAGGACAGATCATAGAGGTAGACGGGGGTATGAGATAAGGAGAAGGTTTGGAGAGGAGGACAGATCATAGAGGTAGACGGGGGTATGAGATAAGGAGAAGGTTTGGAGAGGAGGACGGATCATAGAGGTAGACGGGGGTATGAGATAAGGAGAGGTTTGGAGAGGAGGACAGATCATAGAGGTAGACGGGGGTATGAGATAAGGAGAAGGTTTGGAGAGGAGGACAGATCATAGAGGTAGACGGGGGTATGAGATAAGGAGAGGTTTGGAGAGGAGGACAGATCATAGAGGTAGACGGGGGTATGAGATAAGGAGAAGGTTTGGAGAGGAGGACAGATCATAGAGGTAGATGGGGGTATGAGATAAGGAGAGGTTTGGAGAGGAGGACAGATCATAGAGGTAGACGGGGGTATGAGATAAGGAGAGGTTTGGAGAGGAGGACAGATCATAGAGGTAGACGGGGGTATGAGATAAGGAGAAGGTTTGGAGAGGAGGACAGATCATAGAGGTAGACGGGGGTATGAGATAAGGAGAGGTTTGGAGAGGAGGACAGATCATAGAGGTAGACGGGGGTATGAGATAAGGAGAAGGTTTGGAGAGGAGGACGGATCATAGAGGTAGACGGGGGTATGAGATAAGGAGAGGTTTGGAGAGGAGGACAGATCATAGAGGTAGACGGGGGTATGAGATAAGGAGAAGGTTTGGAGAGGAGGACAGATCATAGAGGTAGATGGGGGTATGAGATAAGGAGAGGTTTGGAGAGGAGGACAGATCATAGAGGTAGACGGGGGTATGAGATAAGGAGAGGTTTGGAGAGGAGGACAGATCATAGAGGTAGACGGGGGTATGAGATAAGGAGAAGGTTTGGAGAGGAGGACGGATCATAGAGGTAGACGGGGGTATGAGATAAGGAGAAGGTTTGGAGAGGAGGACAGATCATAGAGGTAGACGGGGGTATGAGATAAGGAGAAGGTTTGGAGAGGAGGACGGATCATAGAGGTGGAGGGGGGTATGAGATAAGGAGAAGGTTTTGGAGAGGAGGACGGATCATAGAGGTAGACGGGGGTATGAGATAAGGAGAGGTTTGGAGAGGAGGACGGATCATAGAGGTAGACGGGGGTATGAGATAAGGAGAAGGTTTGGAGAGGAGGACGGATCATAGAGGTAGACGGGGGTATGAGATAAGGAGAGGTTTGGAGAGGAGGACGGATTATAGAGGTAGACGGGGGTATGAGATTAGGATAAGGTTTGGAGAGGAGGACGGATCATAGAGGTAGACGGGGGTATGAGATAAGGATAAGGTTTGGAGAGGAGGACAGATCATAGAGGTAGACAGGGGTATGAGATAAGGAGAAGGTTTGGAGAGGAGGACAGATCATAGAGGTAGACGGGGGTATGAGATAAGGAGAAGGTTTGGAGAGGAGGACAGATCATAGAGGTAGACGGGGGTATGAGATAAGGAGAAGGTTTGGAGAGGAGGACGGATCATAGAGGTAGACGGGGGTATGAGATAAGGAGAGGTTTGGAGAGGAGGACAGATCATAGAGGTAGACGGGGGTATGAGATAAGGAGAAGGTTTGGAGAGGAGGACAGATCATAGAGGTAGACTGGGGTATGAGATAAGGAGAGGTTTGGAGAGGAGGACAGATCATAGAGGTAGACGGGGGTATGAGATAAGGAGAAGGTTTGGAGAGGAGGACAGATCATAGAGGTAGACGGGGGGTATGAGATAAGGAGAAAGTTTGGAGAGGAGGACGGATTATAGAGGTAGATGGGGGTATGAGATAAGGAGAGGTTTGGAGAGGAGGACAGATCATAGAGGTAGACGGGGGTATGAGATAAGGAGAGGTTTGGAGAGGAGGACGGATCATAGAGGTAGACGGGGGTATGAGATAAGGAGAAGGTTTGGAGAGGAGGACGGATCATAGAGGTAGACGGGGGTATGAGATAAGGAGAGGTTTGGAGAGGAGGACGGATTATAGAGGTAGACGGGGGTATGAGATTAGGATAAGGTTTGGAGAGGAGGACGGATCATAGAGGTAGACGGGGGTATGAGATAAGGATAAGGTTTGGAGAGGAGGACAGATCATAGAGGTAGACAGGGGTATGAGATAAGGAGAAGGTTTGGAGAGGAGGACAGATCATAGAGGTAGACGGGGGTATGAGATAAGGAGAAGGTTTGGAGAGGAGGACAGATCATAGAGGTAGACGGGGGTATGAGATAAGGAGAAGGTTTGGAGAGGAGGACGGATCATAGAGGTAGACGGGGGTATGAGATAAGGAGAGGTTTGGAGAGGAGGACAGATCATAGAGGTAGACGGGGGTATGAGATAAGGAGAAGGTTTGGAGAGGAGGACAGATCATAGAGGTAGACTGGGGTATGAGATAAGGAGAGGTTTGGAGAGGAGGACAGATCATAGAGGTAGACGGGGGTATGAGATAAGGAGAAGGTTTGGAGAGGAGGACAGATCATAGAGGTAGACGGGGGGTATGAGATAAGGAGAAAGTTTGGAGAGGAGGACGGATTATAGAGGTAGATGGGGGTATGAGATAAGGAGAGGTTTGGAGAGGAGGACAGATCATAGAGGTAGACGGGGGTATGAGATAAGGAGAGGTTTGGAGAGGAGGACAGATCATAGAGGTAGACGGGGGTATGAGATAAGGAGAGGTTTGGAGAGGAGGACAGATCATAGAGGTAGACGGGGGTATGAGATAAGGAGAAGGTTTGGAGAGGAGGACGGATCATAGAGGTAGACGGGGGTATGAGATAAGGAGAGGTTTGGAGAGGAGGACAGATCATAGAGGTAGACGGGGGTATGAGATAAGGAGAAGGTTTGGAGAGGAGGACAGATCATAGAGGTAGATGGGGGTATGAGATAAGGAGAAGGTTTGGAGAGGAGGACAGATCATAGAGGTAGACGGGGGTATGAGATAAGGAGAGGTTTGGAGAGGAGGACAGATCATAGAGGTAGACGGGGGTATGAGATAAGGAGAGGTTTGGAGAGGAGGACAGATCATAGAGGTAGACGGGGGTATGAGATAAGGAGAGGTTTGGAGAGGAGGACAGATCATAGAGGTAGACGGGGTATGAGATAAGGAGAAGGTTTGGAGAGGAGGACAGATCATAGAGGTAGACGGGGGTATGAGATAAGGAGAGGTTTGGAGAGGAGGACAGATCATAGAGGTAGACGGGGGTATGAGATAAGGAGAAGGTTTGGAGAGGAGGACGGATCATAGAGGTAGACGGGGGTATGAGATAAGGAGAAGGACAAGAAAAATACTTTTAAAAAAACTCACCATGCTTCTTACTAAATCCCTTCTCAGAAACATGAAGCGGGTGAAATAATTGTACTGAAAACTTCACCAATTTTCTAGATAAATTGGTAAAAGGTGATATTAACAGGACTTTTTCCCCGTGCAATCCCTACATACAAAGACACGAAAACAAATCCTTTCAGAAATTAAGTTCTGTTTTATAAAAATGGAAAGACACACGAAAAAAAAGTATGGGGCACGTGAAGAAAGGGAAGTGCAAAAAAGGCATGCCAAGACATCAGCTGAAATCAGTAATTAGAAAGCAATCCTGCCCCTTGTCAGCTGGTTCAGTGTCATCCGATGGCCTATAAAAAGGTGTCTCATTACCAAGGTGTCACACAAGAAACATCTCATGATGGGTAAAAGCAGAGAGCTCTCTCAAGACCTTTACAACCTTATTGTTGCAAAACATACATCAATGGCATTGGTTACGGAAGGATTTCTGAATGTTCCAGTGAGCACTGTAGGGGCCATAACCCGGAAGTGGAAAGAACATAATTACACCATAAATCGGCCATGACCAGGTGCTCCTCGCAAGATTTCTGACAGAGTTATGAGAAGAATTATCAGAAGAGTTGTCCAAGAGCCAAGGACCACTTGTGGAGAGCTTCAGAATTAACTGGAATTAGCAGGCACACAATAAGTAATGCACTCCCCCACCATGGCCTGTGTGCACGCTCACCACGCAACACTCCATTGCCGAAGAAGAAGCATGGAGAAGCTCGGTTAAAGTTTGCTGCACAACATTTAGACCAGGGCTCGACAAAACCCGGGCGCCAGGTCGCACTGGCGACTAGAAATAGCGACCTCGCGCCTGGGGCAGCACAGCTGGGGGTATCCTGTCTCTGTGGACCCCCCCAGCGTGATCGCGTCGGGCCGTTCCGCCGGCGGCCGACAATTTAGGCCGCGGCTTTGAGGCCTTCTGCGGTCCTATGATTCCTTATGGAATCTGGCGCCCTCTTGTGGTCGCCGTTGGTATGACAAACCAGCAATGCCTCTGCCTGTTTTATATTACCTGCCTCTTATAAACTTCCCTTTATTTAGAACCCCCTAAACATTATATATATTTTTTATTCTAACACCCTAGAGAATAAAATGGTGGTTGTTGCAATACTGTCTGTCACACCGTATTTGTGCAGCGGACTTACAAGCGCACTTTTGTTGGGGAAAAATAATTTAGTTATAAAAAAATAAGACAACAGTAAAGTTAGCCAATTATTTTTTATATTGTGAAAGATAATGTTACGCCGAGTAAATTGATACCCAACATGTCACGCTTCAAAATTGCACCCGCTCATGGAATGGCGACAAACTTTTACCCTTTAAAATCTCCATAGGCGACGTTTAAAAAAATTCTACAGGTTGCACGTTTTGAGTTACAGAGGAGGTCTGGGGCTAGAATTATTGCTCTCGCTCTACCGATCACGGCGCTACCTCCTATGTGTGGTTCGAACACCGATTTTATATGCGGGCAGGACAGGGCGCGTTTAAAAATTATTACTTTTTCTGCTTATTTTAACTTTTTTTTTTTTCCCACTGTTCTTTTAAAAAAAATGTTGTGTCACTTTTATTCTTATTACAAGGAATGTAAAAATCCCTTGTAATAGAAAAAGCATGACAGGTCCTCTTAAATATGAGATCTGAGGTCAGAGAGACCTCACATCTCATATTTACACTAAAATGCAATTGAAAAAAAATTGTCATTTGAAAAAAATTTATAAAATGTCCCTCTAAGAGCTATGGGCAATGACTTGGAGGAGGGGGGGGGGGGGGGGACGGGGTGGCGATGGCGGCGCTGCTATCTACCCCTCACTCGTCTCCATGTCAGGCCAGGGACAGGTGCAGATCGCCGTCACGGACCTGGCTCCTAACTTTTTAAGCTGGCTCCTAGATTCCAAGCAAATTTGTCAACCCCTGATTTAGACAATCCTGTGAAATACGGGGTGGAGGATATAGTCTGGTCAGAGGAGACTGAAATGGAACTCCTTGGATGTCATAATACACACCATGTTTGGAGGTCACATCACCCCAAAAACACCCCCCCATACCAACAGTGAGGTTTGGAGGTGGGAACATCATGGTGCGGACGGGGCCGTTTTTCAGCATACGGGACTGGCAAACTTCATATCATTGAAGGAAGGATGAATGGTGGTAAAAATCTGCTGCCATCTACCAGGATGATGAAGATGGAACGAGGGCGGATATCTCAGGAGGACAATCATCCCAAAACACACAAAGCCAAGGAAACTCTCAATTGGTTTCAAAGAATAAAGCTGGTAGAACGGCTCAGCCAATCACTTGACTTGAATCCAATAGAAAATCTATGGAAAGAACTAAAAAGATCAGCGTTCATAGAAGAGGTCCACGGAGCCTTCAAGATGTGAAGACCGTTTGTGTGGAAGAATGGGGCCAAAAATCGCACCTGAGCAACGCATGCGACTCGTTTCTCCATACAGGAGGCGGCGTCTTGGAGCCGTCATCACCAACAAAGGATTTTGTACCAAGTATTAAATACACTTCAGTGAGGGGGTTCAACACTTTTTCTCGGTGTCCTTCCATTTTATTTACACAGAACTTCATTTCTGAACCCATTTGTTTTGACGTCTTTGTATGTATGGATTGGATGGGTGGTTACCGACATGTGGGGGAACATTTCATGTCAATATCACCTTTACCAATAGATTTACCTAGAAAAAACGTTGACGCGTTCAATACTTATTTTACCCGCTGTATATACGGTATATCCCATACTTTGTACTGTAAATCTTTCAAAACAGACTAAATAATATACACCGATTCGGGGTTATTTTCACCAAAGAAATGTAATAAAATTCATTTTGGCCTAAATTTATGAAGGACTATTATTTATTTGCAAAATTTTATAACAAACACAAAGAAAAACACGTCTTCTCCTCCCCTAAGATTTTCTGCCTTTTTTTATTTATTTAGCAAAAGGGTCAATATGTCCAGGATTCTAGAAACCAGCGTTGAGCCTCCATCCAGACTCCTTCAGGAAAGTGGAAATGTAAGAAGCGCCCTGCGTTCCTACAAAGCTACAGGTCCCAGCATTCTGTGCTTTGCTCCCACCAAATCTGTCAAAGCACCTGCTTTCTCATTGGTTGAAAACCAGCCAAACTGGCAAGCAAGGTGGGCAGAACTAGAAGATAAGAGTTCAACCTATTTAGCAAGCAGGTGGGCACCAAAGGTGCATTTGTCCTTCAAGTCTGCACAGAATGTCCCTGCTCCTTCTTCTCCTCCTCCTCCAACTCCACCACTTGAACTTTGAGGAACGGCTCCTCCTCCTCCTCTTGAACTTTCCGTAATGGCTTCTTCTTCTTCTTCATTTGAACTTTCAGCAGCGGCTCCTCCTCTTCTTCATCTGAACTTTCAGTAATGGCTTCCCTACTGACACCCAACTCGACAAACCCGCGGCATTAAGCCTTCTTTTCACAGTAGAAAGCGAGACTTGCTTACGTTGGCCGAGGTTGAGCTGCTCTCGAAGCTGCTGTGCCGTGAGCTGCTCGTTACGCCTGCTGGTGACCCTCAGAAACTTGTCTTCCATTTTTGTTGTGGCCACAGCATGTCCCAGCTGCTTCTCCTCCTCCTCCAACTCCACCACTTGAATGTTGAATAACGGCTCCTCCTCTTCTTCTTCCTCCTCCTCCTCCTGAGTTTTCAGTAACGACTTCTTCTTCTTCATTTGAACTTTCAGTAACGGCTCCTCCACCTTCTTCTTCTTTTGAACTTTCAGCAGCGGCTCCTCCTCCTCCTTCTTCTTCATCTGAACTTTCAGTAATGGCTTCCCTACTGACACCCAACTCGACAAACCCGCGGCATGAAGCCTTCTTTTCACGGTAGAAAGCGAGACTTGCTTACGTTGGCCGAGGTTGAGCTGCTCTCGAAGCTGCTGTGCCGTGAGCTGCTCGTTACGCCTGCTGGTGACCCTCAGAAACTTGTCTTCCATTTTTGTTGTGGCCACAGCATGTCCCAGCTGCTTCTCCTTCTCCTCCTCCTCCTCCAACTCCACCACTTGAATGTTGAATAACGGCTCCTCCTCTTCTTCTTCCTCCTCCTCCTCCTGAGTTTTCAGTAACGACTTCTTCTTCTTCATTTGAACTTTCAGTAACGGCTCCTCCACCTTCTTCTTCTTTTGAACTTTCAGCAGCGGCTCCTCCTCCTCCTTCTTCTTCATCTGAACTTTCAGTAATGGCTTCCCTACTGACACCCAACTCGACAAACCCGCGGCATGAAGCCTTCTTTTCACGGTAGAAAGCGAGACTTGCTTACGTTGGCCGAGGTTGAGCTGCTCTCGAAGCTGCTGTGCCGTGAGCTGCTCGTTACGCCTGCTGGTGACCCTCAGAAACTTGTCTTCCATTTTTGTTGTGGCCACAGCATGTCCCAGCTGCTTCTCCTTCTCCTCCTCCTCCTCCAACTCCACCACTTGAATGTTGAATAACGGCTCCTCCTCTTCTTCTTCCTCCTCCTCCTCCTGAGTTTTCAGTAATGACTTCTTCTTCATTTGAACTTTCAGTAACGGCTCCTCCACCTTCTTTTTCTTCTTCTGAACTTTCTGTTACGGCGGCTCCTTCTTCTTCTTCATCTGAACTTTCAGTAACGGCCTCCCTACTGACACCAAACTCGACAAACCTGCGGCATGAAGCCTTCTTTTCACAGTAGAAAGCGAGACTTTCTTGCGCCGGCCGAGGTTGAGCTGCTCTCGAAGCTGCTGTGCCGTGAGCTGCTCGTTACGCCTGCTGGTGACCCTCAGAAACTTGTCTTCCATTTTTGTGGTGGCCTTCGGTCTGCCGGAGCGGTTCCTGTCCCAGTTCCCTCCAGTTTCGGAGTGCCTCTTGACGGTGTAGGACACGGCGTTTACAGACACCTGGACTTTCTTGGCGATTTCCCTGCAGGAAAGTCCTTCACGTTTAAGGTCAACAATGGTCTGCCTGTCTTCGACTGTCAGCTGCCTTTTTTTCACCATTGTGGCCGCAAAATATGGTTTACCGTAGTGCAAAATTGTCCAAAACGAGGCTTCAGAGGATGAAGAACATCAAATTGTCCAAATGCTGATGAGCTTTACTGGAATAAAAGAAAAAAAAAAAAAGAAGAAAGACAGGCAGCATGTCAGAGCAGACATGAGGATAATACAGAGGTGGGAATATTTGTCGGAGGTTTCTAGAATGTAAAGGACGGGTAAGGTAAAGAAACAGAAAATGTCCACCACATCACACACCATCAACATGCTTTACTAAGAAGTGTTCAGGGTTTCTGCAAGAAGGGGCCTCAAACCACCCCAGCGATGATCTAGCAGAGTCCACAGGAGTGACCAGAGCTACAGTCAGCCCGGACACGCTGGAAGACTTGCGAGGATCCTAGAAATAAAGGAAGGACGCACCTTGTATCCAGCCGTGGTCTTCAATATCACAGAAGATCCTGGGGACTTAGTCCGCTATCTGAAGAAAGAAGAATACAAAAAAAGGTAAAAATGACACAGCAGGTATGTCCCACCATGTACACTAGATTTCCAAAAGTATTGGGACATCTACCTTTACACACACATTAACCACTTCCACACTGGACCTATTCTGGCACTCCTCTTTCCTACATGGAAAAAAAAAATCATTGTTTTCTTCCTAGAAAAATACTCAGAACCCCCAAACATTTTATATATATATATATATATATATATATATATATATATATATATATATTTTAGCAGAGACCCTAGGGAATAAAATGGCAGTCGTTGCAACTTTTTATGTCACACCGTATCTGCGCAGGAATTCCTTGCGTTAAAAAAAATAAAATAAAAAAATTAGCCCAATTTTTTTGTATAATGTGAAAGATGATGTCGAGTAAATCGATACCTGACATGTCAAGCTTTAAAATTTTGCACACTTGTGGAATGGCGCCAAACTTTGGTACTTAAAAATCTCCATAGGCGATGCTTAATTTTTTGTTTGTTTAGAGTTACACAGAGGAGGTCTTGGGCTAGGTAGAAGCAAAAGAGGACGGCCCCTCGCGTCGCCTGCAAGAACGGTCAAGCAGCTCAACTCCCACTATGATTGTTTTTTTTACGGCACAGGGAATCGCCAGCTGAAAATTGACAGTTACTTACTGATAACTGTTTTTCTAGGATATCTTCCAGGACGGCATAACCCGAGAGATGACTGGTCCACCTGACAGGAAACACAATCAACATACGAGGTTAAAAGGCCCCTCCCTTCCCCCTGCGCCTCAGTTCTCCCAAAGTAATAGGTTATCCGGGTGACAGAGAGAAACTCTTCCCGTAGTACTTATATCAAAACATGGGTGGGAAGTAGGCCTGCCGTCCTGGAAGATATCCTAGAAAAACAGTTAATCGGTAAGTAACTGTCAATTTTTTCTAGTGATCTTAGAGGACGGCATAACCTGAGAGGATGGACAAGGAGTTTGAGGCCTTACCTTAGGGCGGGACCACCGCTTGTTAAGACCTTTCTTCCAAAACGTCAGATCCTGAGGCGATAGCAGTTCCACTCCGTAAAGTTTCAAAAAGGTATCCTGCTTCGACCCAAGTGGCTGTGCGGCAGACCTGTTCTATTGAGGCCCCAGCTCTCTCTGCCCAAGAGGCCACCAAGGATCTCGTTGAGTGGGCTTTAAGGTCCACTGGTACTGGAGAACCCGCCTGTTCATAGGCCAATGGTATTGTCTGCCTAATCCACCTAGCCACAGTAGATTTAGATGCCTGCTCTCCATTTCTAGGGCCGCTAAATAAGACCAAAAGGTGATTCAAATTTCTGTGGTCCTTCACTCTATCCAAGTATGTCAACAGACATTTCCTGACATCTAATAAATTAAATTTCTTCTCCTTCTCATTTTTTGGATTATCACAGAAGGAGGATCTCCCGAGATCTATTAAACTTAGACTTAAACTTATGTGACCTTGGGAAGATATAATGGGTCTTGTCTTAGAACCAATCTATCCTCTAGTATCAACAAAAAAGGCTCCTTAACTGACAGGGCCTGTAGGTCGCTCACCCTTCTGGCCAAGGTTATGGCCAGTAAAAAGGCTAACTTAAGCGTCAAAAACTTAACCGAAACCTCCTGCGCTGGTTCGAAAAGGCACTTTCGTCAGCGCCTCCAAAACCAGCGTTAGATTCCATGGAGGGAATACATTCATCCTGACAGGGGTTAACCTCTCTCTTGCCAGTACAAATCTCTTAATCAGAGGCTCTAGTGCGAGCCTCTGGTCATAAAATACAGATAAGGCCGCTATCTGTACCCTCAGGGTGTTCGGTGTAATCCCCTGATCCAATCCTGCTTGTAAGAATTCCAGCACCACTGGTACCGAAGGGTAAGACACCTCCTTATCCCGGCACTGATGTGAAAAGCGATTCCAAACCTTAGACTAGATCCTCCTGGTGACCAGCTTCCTGCTGCCCAAGAGGGTCTCAATTACCAAATCAGAGCAACCCTTGCCTCTGAGGATCTCCTTCTCAAGAACCATGCCGTCAGATAGAAGAACCCAGAGTCGTGGTGGAGGACTGGTCCTTGTAGGAGAAGATCTCGTCTGGCTGGAAGACGGAACGGAGGGGAAAGCGACCATTTTTTTGAGTAGCAAACCACATCCTCTTTGGCCACCATGGGGCTATCAGGATCAGTCTGCATTCTGAGCAGGCCAACTTTTGTAGGACCTATGGTATTAAGACTAGTGGAGGGAAAACGTATGTTCGATGGAAGTCCCAGTCCTGAGACAGAGCATCCACTCCCTGAGATCCCCCTTCTCTGTTGAGCAAGAAAAAACAATCCACCTTTTTGTTCCCTCTGTGGGCAGAAAAGATCTATGTCCGGAATCCTGAACCTCTGACCTATCTGGAGAAAGACCTCCTGATTTAACTCACATTATCCCTGGAGGATGGGTTGTCGGCTTATCTGCCACCACATTGGCGGTTCCTCTTATGTGAACCGCCGATATGGAGTGAAGGTTTTCTTCGGCCCAATTTAAAATATTCAGGGTTAGATTCAGTAGCTTCCTGGATCTGGTGGCCCTGACAATTTAGGTAAGAGACAGTTGTCACATTGTCCGACAGGACTTGGACCTCTAACCCCTGAATCCTGTCTCTGAAGGCTTTTAACGCTTGGCCCACCACCAAGACCTCCCTCTGGTTGGAGGAAGCCCCCGCCTGGGAAGGGGTCTCCCAAGTGAGTGCCCCAACCCCAAGTGCTTGCATCGGTAGTGATTCTTGTGGGATTCCACTGGTCCCAAGGCCGACCCAACGTGAGCCTGTCCTGATCCAGCCACCAATCTAGGGAGGCCCTTACTCTTCTTGGAATGGACACCTTTTCAGCCAATGACTCCCTCTTTTGGTCCCAGGAGGATAGAAGGAAGAACTGCAGCTCCCTGGAATGGTGCTGAGCCCAGGGGACCACTGGAATACACAAGGTCATCAAACCTAATACTCTTATGATATGCCTGCGAGAGCAATCCCTGGGTTCCTTGAAAGAGGAAACTGCTGTAACCACTTTTAACCGTTTTTTCCTCTGGAAGAAACAGTTTGAGCTCCTGTATCCACCAGATATCACAGGAAAACCTTTATTTGGGATGGTGCCACCTGTTCTAGAGACTGTCCGTATACCAAAAGGTCATCTAGGTAGGGTATAAGGGACACACCCTGTAGCTGTAGCTACAACCTCTGCCAGGACCTTTGTGAAGATCCTTGGGCTGCAGTTAATCCAAAAGGGAAGAGCTCGGGAATTGCCAATGTTGAAGCCCCTTGCTCGTAAGGACTGCGAATCTTAGCAGGGATTGGTGCTCCCGGGCAATCGGAATATGAAGGCAAGCATCCCTCAGATCTATCCTGGCTAAAAAGGCATCTTTTAATAGATGCCTGCGCACTGTGCAAATACTCTGTCCATCCTGAAGCTCTTTTGCCACAAAAACCTGTTCAGCTTCCTGAAGTTTAATATAAGGCGAAATTTCCCTGATGGTTTTTGGACGACAAAAATCATGGGAGTAAAATCCCTGGTAAAGCTCTTCCTGTGGAACAGGAACGATCCCTTCCTAGAACACCAATCCCTGCAGAGCTATCCAACAGCCCTGCTGCCCTTGAAGTCTCTTTGGGGAGACGGGTCAGAAAAAAGTTTTGGGGGAGGGGAGAAGTTCCAGACGATATCAAGATCTGCAAGATATAGGGGCTTTCGGAGATCTTGCTCCACCGAGGGACAAAACGAGGCAGCCCCCCCCCCCCCCCACCCTGACGTCACTTAGTCTGCTTGGTGGTATCTTTAGGTCCAGAAAAGAGCAGGCTACCTTTTTGTGTGCTCTCTCTCTTCCCCTGCCTACTATTCGCATCCTTTTTGGCTTTGAATTGACCCTGGTTAGAGGGGAGACGGAAAAAAACTTTCTGCGCCTCTCTTTTTGGCTTTTACCAGGAACCTTTTTCCTTTTTCTGCTAACCGTTACAGGACCTGATCCAAGCAAGGTCCAAAAAGTTGGGAACCCTCAAAAGGCAATCCGCATAGACGTGATCTAGACTAAGGATGAGCTCAGGCGTGTTTGCATGGTCTACGTGCGGAGCCTGCCAGAAGGTCGGAGCAGCGCTAAGCACAGGCACTGCCTTTGCCCGGATGCGCAGATGCAGAGATCGGGAAATCTCACTGCCCGCGATTAGCGATGCACCAACTTCCTGGCGGGCTTTGCACGTGGACCATGGGAACACACCTGAGCTCATCCCTAATCTAGACATATGGTTCACTTCCCATGACTTGATCCAGACGGCCCTTCTTGCGGAGTTAAGGAGGGCCACAGATTTAGCCGTGTTTCTGACAGATTCCACTGCTGTATCTGTTAAATAGGCCACAGCCTTACCTATTATTTCTAGAGAATCTGTGACTTCCTTAGAATCACGCCCTCTAGAAACATGGTCGGAGAGCCTGCCTAACCATGCATCCACATTTCTTTCCACGTATACTGATGCCAAGGCAGGAGCCATGGCTGCCGCATTGGCATCCCACGCTCTTCGCATCAGCGTCTCAGCCCTTCTGTCCGTCTGGTCTTTTAAGTTACCCGAGTCCTCAAAAGACAAGTCAGATTTCTTAGAGACCTGTGTCTAACTTGGGGGGGAGGGGGGGGTCTTGAAAAACTTTGGCTCTTATTCCTCCCCAAAGGGAAACCTTCTCTTCCAAGTTTTGAGTTTAAAAACCTTTCTTTCCGGATCTTTCCACTCTCTCAATATCACCTCCTTTAGGGCCTATTGAACTGGGAATACCCTGGACTGAGGTTTACCTAGGTCCCTGTACATCTTATCCCGGGCAGTCTGCTGTACCGGAGGTTCTGGGATATCCTCAGAGAGATTGCTCCCAGTAACTGCCCCATGTCCTCCAAAGGAAAGAGGTGGCTACTAGCTCTAGGACTGTCACTATCCTGGCTATCAGAGTTTGCGTTTTCCCCCCGCCTCTAACAAATCTTCCTCTGACTCCTCCAGGTCCTCGAACTCCTCAACTCCCAAAGTGAGAGGATGGGGGTCTCTGCAAGGCTTTCTGACCCCTGTCTGAAATACCTTCTCTAGAGGACAGGATTTCTCTGTCATTCGTCCTCGGCCTTTCCTTAGGCGCCATTAACTGTCTTGAGAGATTGGAGGGTAGAGAGCATCTCAGGCTGAACTGCAAGGAAGTCCTTCATAAACTGTTGAGTAAGGAAACCTCACAAGTTATGTATGCACCTATAACAAAACGGTTTAACATGGACTTGTGGGAGCTTTTCGTTGGGGGGGGGGGGGGGGGTTTACCCCTAGCCTTGTGAACCCCTTGAGCAGAGCGGCTAGGTTCCAAGGAGGAGACAAAAAGACAGAACACCAACTTAAATGGTCTGTAATGCCTTTCTGCCGTGCACCTCCCCCAATAGTGCGAGACCCCTCTTACCCCACCACCTTCCAAACGGAAGAGGACTCACCAGCTGTGGCTTCTTCCTGGGCTAAGGGTACGACTGTCCTCTCTTTCCATAACAGCTCCCTGCTGGCTCCGTACCATGGGGCAATCCGGAAGGCCAGAGAAGAGAAAGCCATGAGGGCCTCTGCCTGTCTCTCTGGAGTCTTGTGGTGTCTGCTTCTCAGACGTCGGTGATCAGCACCATTTTGTTGGAGAACCACCATCAGATGGGGGATTTGGCCTCTAGCGTTGCCCAGTTCCGCCATTTTGGCGTAGACTAGAAGTGACTTCCCCGGGAAACGGTGCCATCTTGCTCCACCCTGCCGGAACGCTTACTCCTAACACAGGAGTGTTACAGCGTTCATTACAGGATGGAATTTCCTCCTATCCAACAGCCCTGCCCAGCCCCGCTGGGCCAACACCCTCTACCCAGTCAGTGGCCTAGACTCATGCACCCCTGCCTGACTGGGTGGAAGGTAAAGGCATGAGGTACGTGCTCACAGGTGTTCCGGGATTACCCTCTGTACCCGGGAGGCTCCTTGCCGGGGAAGAACCTCTCTCCCAGACGTTTGTGGGCCCCCTGAGAAGGGACTAGGCCCTGGCTGGACCCGCAGACCATCTGCTACTAGCTTCAGGTCTGTAAAAAAAACAAAAAAATAAAAATAAAAACACCAACAAACTTCGCTGCCAGGAAACACAATCAAGAACGGAGTTGCAGGGGGAAGGGAGGGGCCTTTTAACCTCGTATGTTGATTGTGTTTCCTGTCAGGTGGACCAGTCATCTCTCAGACTAGAGAAAATAAAGCGGCTAGAACGCCCCAGCCAATCACTGACTTGAAACCAATGGAAAGAACTAAAGATCAGAGATCATAGAAGAGGTCCACAGAGCCCATTTCTGAACGGTTTGTTTTGGTTTCTTTGCATGTATGGATTGGTTATTACCGACATGTGGGGGAAATTTCATGGTTATTATCACCTTTACCAATATATTTACCTAGAAAAATGGTGACGTGTCCAATACTTATTTTACCTGCTGTATATAGCGTATATCCTATAGTTTGTGTACTGTAAAGCTTTCAAACAAACAGACTAAATATACACCGATTTGGGTTATTTTCACCAAAGAAATGCAGTAAAATACATTTTGGCCTAAATTTATGAAGGACTATTATTTATTTGCAAAATTTTATTACAAAAACAAAAGAAAACAACATAACCCCCCCCCCCAACCCCAAGATTTTCTGTCTTAATTTATTTAGCAAAAGGGTCAATATGTCCAGGATTCTAGAAACCAGCGATAAGCCTCCATCCAGACTCCTTCAGGAAAGTGGAAAGGTAAGAAGCGCCCTGCGTTGCTACAGGTCCCAGCATTCTGTGCTTTGCTCCCACCAAATCTGTCAAAGCACCTGCTTTCTCATTGGTGGAAACCAGCCAGACTGGCAAGCAAGGTGGGCAGAACTAGAAGATAAGAGTTCAACCTATTTAGCAAGCAGGTGGGCACCAAAGGTGGATTTGTCCTTCAAGTCTGCACAGCATGTCCCAGCTGCTTCTCCTCCTCCTCCTCTTCCTCCTCGTCGTCATCCTCCAGCTCCACCACTTTAACGTTAAATAAGGGCTCCTCCTCCTCCTCTTCTTCTTCTTCCTCCTCCTCCTCCTCTTGAGCTTTCAGTAATGGCTTCTTCTTCTTGTTCTTCTTCATTTGAACTTTTCCTAACGGCTCCTCCACCTTCTTTTTCTTCTTCTGAACTTTCAGTGACGGCGGCTCCTTCTTCTTCATCTGAACTTTCAGTAACGGCCTCCCTACCGACACCAAACTCGACAAACCCGCGGCATGAAGTCTTCTGTTCACGGTAGAAAGCGAGACTTTCTTGCGCCGGCCGAGGTTGAGCTGCTCTCGAAGCTGCTGTGCCGTGAGCTGCTCGTTACGCCTGCTGGTGACCCTCAGAAACTTGTCTTCCATTTTTGTGGTGGCCTTCGGTCTGCCGGACCGGTTCCTGTCCCAGTTCCCTCCAGTTTCGGAGTGCCTCTTGACGGTGTAGGACACGGCGTTGACAGACACTTGGACTTTCTTGGCGATTTCCCTGCAGGAAAGTCCTTCACGTTTAAGGTCAACAATGGTCTGCCTGTCTTCGACAGACAGCTGCCTTTTTTTCACCATTGTGGCCTCAAAATATGGTTTACCGTAGTGCAAAATTATCCCAAACGAGGCTTCAGAGGATGAAGAACATCAATTTGTCCAAATGCTGATGAGCTTTACTGGAATAAAAGAAGAAGAAAAAAAAAAAAAAAAAGAAAGTCAGGAATCATGTCAGAGCAGACATGAGGATAATACAGAGGTGGGAATATTTGTCGGAGGTTTCTAGAATGTAAAGGACAGGTAAGGTAAAGAAACAGAAAATGTCCACCACATCACACACCATCAACATGCTTTACTAAGAAGTGTCCGGGGTTTCTATAACCTCCTCCCGGAGGGGCAGGAAGAAGCCTCAAACCACCCCAGCGATGATCTAGCAGAGTCCACAGGAGTGACCAGAGCTACGATCAGCCCGGACACGCTGGAAGACTTGGGCGAGGATCCTAGAAATAAAGGAAGGACGCACCTTGTATCCAGCCGTGGTCTTCACCATCACAGAAGATCCTGGGGACTTAGTCCGCTATCTGAAGAAAGAAGAATACACAAAAAGGTAAAAAAGAAGAAGACACAGCAGGTATGTCCACCATATTGCCAAAAGCATTGGGACGTCTGCCTTTACACACATTAACCACTTCCACATTGGGCCTATTCTGGCACTCCTCTCTCCTACATGCAAAAGGAAATCATTGTTTTCTTCCTAGAAAAAAAAAAAAAAAATACTCAGAACCCTCAAAAAAAATTTTTTAAATTAAAATAAAGTGTGTGTGATATATGTGAGATAATTATATATATATATATATATATATATATATATATATATATATATATATATATATATATATATATATATATATATATATATATATATATATATATATAATTATCTATCTATCTATCTAGAGAGAGAGATTAGAGAGAGCGAGCGAGATTATAGAGAGAGCGAGCGAGATTATAGAGAGAGCGAGCGAGATTATAGAGAGAGATTAGAGAGATTATAGAGAGAGATTAGAGAGATTATAGAGAGAGCGAGCGAGATTAGAGAGCGAGCGAGATTATAGAGAGCGAGCGAGATTATAGAGAGAGCGAGCGAGATTATAGACAGAGCGAGCGAGATTATAGACAGAGCGAGCGAGATTATAGAGCGAGCGAGATTATAGAGCGAGCGAGATTATAGAGCGAGCGAGATTATAGAGCGAGCGAGATTATAGAGCGAGCGAGCTTATAGAGCGAGCGAGCTTATAGAGCGAGCGAGATTATAGAGAGCGAGCGAGATTATAGAGAGCGAGCGAGATTATAGAGAGCGAGCGAGATTATAGAGAGCGAGCGAGATTATAGAGAGAGAGATTAGAGCGAGATTATAGAGAGAGAGATTAGAGCGAGATTATAGAGAGAGAGCGAGATTATAGAGAGAGAGATTAGAGAGAGATTATAGAGAGAGAGAGAGCTTATAGAGAGATTATAGAGAGAGAGAGATTAGAGAGAGATTATAGAGAGAGAGAGATTAGAGAGAGAGAGAGAGATTAGAGAGAGAGATTAGAGAGCGAGATTAGAGAGAGAGAGAGAGAGCGCGAGAGATTAGAGAGAGATTATAGAGAGAGAGATTAAAGAGATTATAGAGAGAGAGATTAGAGAGATTATAGAGAGAGAGAGCGAGATTATAGAGAGAGAGAGAGATTAGAGAGAGAGATTAGAGAGCGAGATTAGAGAGAGAGAGAGAGCGCGAGATTAGAGAGAGCGCGAGATTAGAGAGAGCGCGAGATTAGAGAGAGATTATAGAGAGAGAGATTAAAGAGATTATAGAGAGAGAGATTAGAGAGATTATAGAGAGAGAGAGCGAGATTATAGAGAGAGAGAGAGATTAGAGAGAGAGATTAGAGAGCGAGATTAGAGAGAGAGAGAGAGAGCGCGAGATTAGAGAGAGCGAGCGAGATTAGAGAGAGAGCGAGATTAGAGAGAGAGAGAGAGAGAGAGAGCGAGAGATTAGAGAGAGAGAGCGAGAGATTAGAGAGAGAGAGCGAGAGATTAGAGAGAGAGAGCGAGATTAGAGAGAGATTATAGAGAGCGAGATTAGAGAGAGAGCGAGATTAGAGAGAGAGCGAGATTAGAGAGAGAGAGAGCGATTAGAGAGAGATTAGAGAGCGAGCGAGATTATAGAGCGAGCTTATAGAGCGAGCGAGATTATAGAGCGATTATAGAGAGAGCGAGCGAGATTATAGAGAGAGCGAGCGAGATTATAGAGAGAGAGCGATTAGAGAGATTAGAGAGAGAGAGAGCGAGATTAGAGAGAGAGAGATTAGAGAGAGATTAGATTAGAGAGAGAGAGAGATATATATATATATATATATAAAAATAAGAGAGAGAGAGAGAGAGAGAGAGAGATTATAGAGAGAGAGATTATAGAGATCTCTATATCATTTTTTTTAACACAGACCCTAGGGCAGTGATGGCGAACCTTGGCACCCCAGATGTTTTGGAACTACATTTCCCATGATGCTCTGGCACTCTGCAGTGTAACTGCCACTATGATTGTTCTGACGACGCAGGGAAGCGCCAGCTGAAAAAGATGATGATATCTGAATGATGTCTGTAGCTGTACCCATCATCAGATATCCCCAAAGTCCAGGACAACATATGACATCCTTGGGCGTGAAGTGGCTAACGTTAATGGCATCCCAGTTTTAGTCCGGAGGATTCAATATTGGGTTGGCCCACCCTTTGCTTCAACTCTTCTGGGAAGGCCGTCCACAAGGTTTAGGAGGGTGTCTATGGGGAATATTTGACCATTCTTCCAGAAGAGCATTTGTGAGGTCAGGCACTGATGTTGAATGAGAAGACCTGGCTCAGTCTCCCCTCTAATTCATCCCAAAGCTGTTCTATGGGGGTTGAGGTCAGGACTCTGCGCAGGCCAGTCTAGTTCCTCCACCCCAAACTTGCTCAATGTCATCATGGACCTTGCTTTGTGCACTGGTTCAAATCATTTGGTGGAGAGGTGGAGGGGGGATATATAATGTTGTGGGATTGTTTTTCAGGGGTTGGTCTTGGCCCCTTCGTTTCTGCGAAGGGAATTAAGGCGTCAGCATATCATGACATTTTGGACAATTTCATTCTTCCAACTTTCCGGGAACAGTTTGGCATAAAGACATGGACGAGCGCATTTGGGTTGGAGGAACTTGACTGGACTGCACAGAGTCCTGACTTCAACCCCACAGAACACCTTTTAGATAATTAGAGCGCAGACTGCAAGCCAGGTTCTCTTGTACAGCATCAGTGCCTGACCTCACAAATGCTCTTCTGGAAGAACGGTCAAACATTCCCATAGACACACTCCTAAACCTTGCTTGTGGACAGTCTTCCCATAAGAGCTGAAGTGGTTATATTATAGCTGCAAAGGGCGGGCCAACTCAATATTGAACCCTACGGACTAAGACGCCATTGAAGTTCATGTGTGCGTAAAGGCAGGTGTCCCAATACTTTTGACAATACAGTGTAGCATCCACGTGTTACAAAGAAGTGTCTGGGGTTTCTATAACCTCCTCCCGGAGGGGCAGGAAGAAGCCTCAAACCACCCCAGCGATGATCTAGCAGAGTCCACAGGAGTGACCAGAGCTACAGTCAGCCCGGACACGCTGGAAGACTTGCACAAGCCTCCTAGAAATAAAGGAAGGACGCACCTTGTATCCAGCCGTGGTCTTCAGCGTCACAGAAGATCCTGGGACCGAGTCTGCTAGCTGTAGAAAGAAGAATACAAAAAAGGGTAAAACAGCATGTACATCCAACACATCACATACCATCCATGTGTGCTACAAAGAAGTGTCCGGGGTTTCTATAACCTCCTCCCAGAGATACAGGAAGAGGCCTCAAACCACCCCAGGGATGATCTAGCAGAGTCCACAGGAGAGACCAGAGCTACAGTCAGCCCGGACACGCTGGAAGACTTGCACGAGGCTCCTTGAAATAAATGCTGTCAAAATTAGTACCACATCCTAAATATAATGGCATAGAAAAAGGTCCAAAAAATAAACAGCAAACTTTACAGGTACCAGGGAAACTAAAATAAGGCTTTATTGATTCATTAAAAAAAAAAATTATATACACACACACTAATATATATATATATATATATATATATATATATATATATATATATATATATATATATATATATATATATATATATCATTTTTAAGGATTAAAAGGCATTTAAAAAAATAAAAATAAAAAAGAAACCAACACCTTTTAATCCTTGTAAAAAAAAAAAAGAATTGTAATATTTTTAAACACCTTTTAATCCTTACTATAAAAATAAAATAAAAAAAATATATATTTTATATATTAGTTTTTTTTATATTAAGGATTAAAAGGTGTTAAAAAAATGTTTTTATATTTTTATTTTTAATCCTTAAAAATATAATATAAAAACACACATATAAAATAAAATACCGTATATACTCGAGTATAAGCCGAGATTTTCAGCCCCTTTTTTTAGGCTGAAAGTGCCCCCCTCGGCTTATACTCGAGTCACCGCCGTCTGCCTGCCCGATCAGCGTGTCGACCAGACAGACGGCGGCCATTCTACTATTCAAAAGCCGCGCCTCCCTGTCTGTGATAGGCGGAACACTCAATTTCCCAGCAGTCAGTGGTCCGCCTATCACGGACATCCGCTCATCCTCATACTACGGACGAGGATGAGAGGATGTCCGTGATAGGCGGAACACAGACTGCTGGGAAATTGAGTGTTCTGCCTATCACAGACGGAGGCGCGGCTTTTGAACAGAGGAATGGCCGCCGAGGCGCCGACGAAGAGCGGCGATCCTGGCATGGCAGAAGGACGGAGGCTCGGCACGGGATGGAGGGATGGATGGACACACACACAGGGATGGAGGGATGGACACACAGGGATGGACACGGACACACAGGGATGGACACACACACACAGGGATGGATGGACACACACAGGGATGGATGGACACACACACACAGGGATGGATGGACACACACAGGGATGGATGGACACACACACACAGGGATGGATGGACACACACAGGGATGGATGGACACACACACACACACACACACAGGGATGGATGGACACACACACACACACACACAGGGATGGATGGACACACACACACAGGGATGGATGGACACACACACAGGGATGGATGGACACACACACACAGGGATGGATGGACACACACACACACACACACACACACACACACACACACACAGGGATGGATGGACACACACACACACACACACAGGGATGGATGGACACACACACACACACACACACACAGGGATGGATGGACACACACACACAGGGATGGATGGACACACACACACACAGGGATGGATGGACACACACACACACAGGGATGGATGGACACACACACACACACACACACACACAGGGATGGATGGACACACACACACAGGGATGGATGGACACACACACACAGGGATGGATGGACACACACACACACACAGGGATGGATGGACACACACACAGGGATGGATGGACACACACACAGGGATGGATGGACACACACACAGGGATGGATGGACACACACACAGGGATGGATGGACACACACAGGGATGGATGGACACACACACACACACACACACACACACACACACACACACAGGGATGGATGGACACACACACACACAGGGATGGATGGACACACACACACACAGGGATGGATGGACACACACACACACAGGGATGGATGGACACACACAGGGATGGATGGACACACACACACACACACACACACACACACACACACACACACAGGGATGGATGGACACACACACACACAGGGATGGATGGACACACACACAGGGATGGATGGACACACACACAGGGATGGATGGACACACACACAGGGATGGATGGACACACACACAGGGATGGATGGACACACACACAGGGATGGATGGACACACACAGGGATGGATGGACACACACACACACACACACACACACAGGGATGGATGGACACACACACACACAGGGATGGATGGACACACACACACACAGGGATGGATGGACACACACAGGGATGGATGGACACACACACACACACACACACACACACACACACACAGGGATGGATGGACACACACACACACAGGGATGGATGGACACACACACACACAGGGATGGATGGACACACACAGGGATGGATGGACACACACACACAGGGATGGATGGACACACACACACAGGGATGGATGGACACACACACACAGGGATGGATGGACACACACACACAGGGATGGATGGACACACACACACAGGGATGGATGGACACACACACACAGGGATGGATGGACACACACACACAGGGATGGATGGACACACACACACAGGGATGGATGGACACACACACACAGGGATGGATGGACACACACACACAGGGATGGATGGACACACACACAGGGATGGACTGGCATGTCTCACCCTCGGCTTATACACGAGTCATTAAGTTTCCCAGTTTTTTTGGGGTAAATTGGGGGCCTCGGCTTATATTCGGGTCGGCCTATACTCGAGTATATACGGTACATTATATATACACACACGTATTTTTATATTATATTTTTAAGGATTAAAAGGGTGTTTAAAAAACAAAAATATAAAAAAAAAATATATTTTTTTTTTAAACACCTTTTAATCCATATATATATATATATATATATATATATATATATATATATATATATATATATATATATATATATATATATATATATATATATATATATATATATATATATATATATAAATTTATTTTTATACACACTGATTACATACAAGTGATTTTTTTTTTTTTACTATTTATATATCACAGGATATAAAAGCCATGGGATAACAGACCCCCAGTGTACAATCATATTTCTTCATAAGTCACAGAACATTTGAACAAGATTATCCAAAATAGGTCAACATGTTTCGCATGGGTGCCGCCTCAGAACGCTTTTCACATGTTCATAAAGAAGTGACACGTCACCTAAGAACCAGGGGAGGCGCGTCCAATAGCGGCCAGCAAAACTTGAACTAAAAAAAAAGGCCAGCCAATGTTTTTTCAGGAATAGTCACAACAGGCAAAAGGGCTATATCTATAGCTCAAAAGGCAAACACCAACCCAAAAAGGTAGTACAACCTCAACCTACCAATGTTTTAGAAAAAAAGGTGCCACCTACAAAGCCCCCCCACAATTTGAATATAAAACCCCCAAAATGTATCCAAGAGAAAATGTTAATATAAAAAGTTATAGAAAAATGCACATAAAATGTCTTCTAGTGGGAATACTTATGATGGTGGTCCATAATAGGCAGCCCAAAGCGGGGTCTGCAATAATACCCAGGCTTTCTATAAAGGATATGGTAACCTTGACAATACTGAAGGGGGGACTTCCTCAACACCGAACTGACATATAATGACCTCAACAAAACAGGATGCAGCATGTGAAAAGGGTCCTGAGGAAGCGATCATGCGAAACACGTTGACCCATTTGGATTATCATCATGCTCAAAAGTTCTGCCATTCTAAAGAAATATGATTGTGCACTAGGTATGTAATCCCATGGCTTTTATATCCTGCGATCTTAAATGTTTTATTGATTAGTTTTACGAGTTGTAGATTCCCTGGTACAAGTAAAGTCCGCTTTTTTTTTTACCTTTTTCGATGCTCCTAGAAATAAGGGAAGGACTTACCTTGTCTTCACCATCACAGAAGATCTTGGGACTTAGTCCGCTATCTGAAGAAAGAAGAATAAAAAGAGGTAAAGACACAGCAGATATGTCCACTACGTCACACACCATCCATATTTATTACAAAGTGTCCGGGGTTTCTATAACCTCCTCCCAGAGATACAGGAAGAGGCCTCAAACCACCCCAGGGATGATCTAGCAGAGTCCACAGGAGAGACCAGAGCTACAGTCAGCCCGGACACGCTGGAAGACTTGCACGAGGCTCCAAGAAATAAATGCTGCCAAAATGAGTACCGCATCCTATATAAACAGAAAAAGGTCAAAAAGGAAAAAAGCAGACTTTACATGTACCAGGGAAAATAATAAAATAAGGTTTTATTGATTCATGTTAAAAATCACAGGATATAAAAAGACATGAAACATATCTCTAGTGTACAATCATATTTCTTCACGATAAAAGTCACAAACCACAGAACTTTTAAAGATGATCCAAATAGGTCAACAAGTTTCGCATTGGTGCTTCCTCAGGACCAATTTTCACATGTTCATAAAGAAGGGACATGTCAACTAAAAGAAGAACCAGGGGAGGCATCCAGGAAAAAATAAAAAATAAAAAAGGACAGCCGATGTTTCATCAGGAATAGTCACAAGAGGCAAAGGGATATATCTATAGATCGAAAAGGCAAGCATCAACCCCAAAAGGTAGTGCGACCTCAACCTAAAGATATGTTATAAAAAAATAAAAAATGGTGCCATCTACAAAGCCCCCCACAATTTGATTATATATCTGCCAAAATGTATTCAAGAGAATGATAATATAAAAATGCACATACAATTCCTTCTAGTGGGAATACATATTATGGATCACCACCATAGAAAACCCAAAGCCTACACAAGGGGGATTGCAATACCACCCAGGCTTTCTATAAACATACGGTAACCAATTGGCAATACTGAAGGGTGGACTTCCTTAACACTGAACTGACATATGACCGCCACAAAAAGTCAGGATGCAGCATGTGAAAAGGGTCCTGAGGAAGCACTCATGCGAAACACGTCGACCTATTCGGATTATCATGCTCAAAAGTTCTGCGACTCTGATCATGAAGAAATATGATTGTACACAAGGAATGTGTTTTATTCAATGGCTTTTATATCCTCTGATCTTAAAACGAATCAATAAAGCAGTTTTTTACGAATAGTAGATTCCCTGGTACAAGTAAAGGCCACCTTTTTCTTTTACCTTTTTCGATGCTCCTAGAAATAAAAGGAAGGACGCACCTTGTATCCAGCTGTAGCCTTCACCATCACAGAAGATCCTGGGACATAGTCCGCTATCTGTAGAAAGAATATTACAAAAGGTAAAGCAGCATGCACATCCAGCACATCACATACCACCCATGTGTGCAACAAAAGTGTCCGGGGTTTCTATAACCTCCTCCCGGAGGGGCAGGAAGAAGCCTCAAACCACCCCAACGATGATCTAGCAGAGTCTACAGGAGTGACCAGAGCTACAGTCAGCCCGGACACGCTGGAAGACTTGCACAAGGCTCCTAGAAATGAAAAGGACTCACCTTGTATCCAGCTGTGGTCTTCACCGCCAGAGAAGATCTTGGGACTTAGTCCACAATCTGGAGAAAGAAAAGCAGAGGTAACGAAACAGAAGGTACCTCCACCTCATCACATATCACTGACAAGCTTTTCCAAGAAGTGTCTGGGGTTTCTATAACCTCCTCCCGGAGGGGCAAGAGGAGGCCTCAAACCACCCCAGCGATGATCTAGCACAGTCCACAGGAGTGACCAGAGCTACTACCAGCCCGGACACGCTGGAAGACTTGCAAGAGGCTCCTAGACGTAAAAGGAAGGACGCACCTTGTATCCAGCCGTGGTCTTCACCATCACAGGCGATTCTGGAACTTAGTCGGCTATCTGAAGAAAGAAAACAAAAAAAAAGGTAAAAAAAATAGAGATTGTACATCACATACCATCCATGTGTGCTACAAAGAAGTGTCCGGGGTTTCTATAACCTCCTCCCAGAGATACAGGAAGAGGCCTCAAACCACCCCAGGGATGATCTAGCAGAGTCTACAGGAGTGACCAGAGCTACAGTCAGCCCGGACACGCTGGAAGACTTGCACGAGGCTCCTTTAAATAAATGCTGTCAAAATTAGTAACAAATCCTACCCTGTATCCCTGAAAATAAGACCCAGCGTGATTTTTCGGTGATGGCTGCAATATAAGCCCTACCCCCCAAATAAGCCCTAAATTCCTTGTAGGTCTTATTTTCAGGGAAACAGGGTAGGGCTTATTTTACAGCCTTCACCTACAATCACGCTAGGTCTTATTTTCAGGGAAACAGGGTATATAAATAGCATAGAAAAAAGGTCAAAGAAAGAAAAGGCCGACTTTACAGGTACCAGGGAAACTACAACAAATAAGGTTTTATTGATTCAAGAAAAAAAAAAAAAAAAAAAAATTATATATATATATATATATATATATATATATATATATATATATATATATATATATATATATATATATATATATAATCACAGGATATAAAAGCCATGGGATAACATATCTCTAGCGTACAATCATATTTCTTCACGATAGAAGTCACAAACCACAGAACTTTTGAAGATAATCCAAATAGGTCAACAAGTTTCGCATGGGTGCTTCCTCAGGACTATTTTCACATGTTCATAAAGAAGCGACATGTCACCTAAAAGAAGAGCCTGGGGCAGCGTCAAGCAAAAAAACTTGGGACTAAAAAAGGGGCAGCCAATGTTTCGTCGGGAATAGTCACAAGAGGCAAAGATCGATGGAAAGCATCAACCCAAAAAGGTAGTGCAACCTCAAACCACCGAGGTGTTATAAAAAAGGTGCTACCTACAAAGACCCCCACCCACCCCTAATTGGAATAAATATAAATCTGCCAAAATGTATCCAAGAGGATGGTAATAGAAAAAGTTATAGAAAATGCACATAAAATGCCTTCCAGTGAGTATACATATTATGGATCACCACCACAGACAGCCCAAAGCCTACCCAAGGGGGGTTGCAATACCCAGGCTTTCTATAAGGATATGGTAACCACTTCCCAATACTGAAGGGTGGAATTCCTGAGCTTTTTAGGCTGGGCTGGAACTCTGGATCACAGGAGTAGAATTCGTTTTGCACTCCTGTGACCCATTTTCAGCAGAGAGCGGGTCTGAAGTCCCCTCTCCGCTGCCATTGGTCGAGGCACCGAGTTATCCTGACTTCAAGTCTGGATCCGCCAGCTGACCCTTGACTGATGGCAGTCTCAGCGAGCCACTGAGACGGCCGCTTCCCCCACAGCTCATCGCTCCAATGAGCCTTGGAGGATCAGAGCAGGAGAGATGCTGACTGACAGGCAGCATCTCTATGCTCGGGGGAGGGGAGAGAACAGAGGTATCCGTGCTGTTCGGTGGCTCGGTTCTCAGTGCAGAGACGCCGGGGGACAGATGCAGCATCCACCTAGGGCAGGGATATGCAATTAGCGGACCTCCAGGTGTTCCAAAACTACAAGTCCCATCATGCCTCTGGGTGTCATGCTTGTGGCTCTCAGAGTCTTGCTTTGCCTCATGGGACTTGTAGTTTTGCAACAGCTGGAGGTCCGCTAATTGCACATCCCTGACCTAGGGTAAGTACGATTTAAAACACAAAAAAAAAGCCCATACTTCTCTTTTAACACCGAACAGACATATGAGCGCTATAAAAAATTCAGGATGCAGTATGTGAAAAGGGTCCTGAGGAAGCACTTGTGCGAGAACCGTTGACCCATTTGGATTATCGTGCTCAAAAGTTCTGTGACTTCTATCATGAAGAAATAGGATTTTACACTAGGAATGTGCGTTATCCCATGGATTTTATATCCCGTTATCCTAAAGTGGACCTTCAGTCATTTTTTCCATCTAGTAAATCTTCTGCCCTGGTTGTTGATTTAACTTTGGATAGTAAAACATGTTTTTTTTTCCTGCCAGTAAATACCTTATACAGCCCACTTCCTGTCTCTTTTCATTAGCCTAGGATATCATGTACACCTCACTCTCGTGAGAGCTTGCCAGGAAGGGGGTACGAGCCATAAGAGGGCCAATGAGTGCTGCAGAACTGGAGGCTTGCCTCTGTGTAAATCCTGGAAGTGAACAGGCAGCAGCTTCAGCTGCCCACAGTTAAAATGGCTGCAGCCAGACTCAGCGGAGTCTGATTTCTTAAGTATATTTGGCAAGTACAGAATCACGGTGTATATAAAATATGCAAAGTGGTTGGACCAAAGCTTCAGAATGGCAGAGACCGGAGTTCCTCTTTAACACGAATCAATAAAACATTTATTTTTTTATTTTGTTGTAGATTCCCTGGTATAAGTAAAGTCCGCCTTTTCGTTTTTTTTTTTACCTTTTTCGATGCTCCTAGAAATAAAGGAAGGACACACCTTGTATCCAGCCGTGGTCTTCACCATCACAGAAGATCCTGGGGATCTAGTCTGCTATCTGAAGAAAGAATACGGAGGTAAAGCAGCATGTACATCCAGCACATCACATACCATCCATGTGTGCAACAAAAGTGTGTGGGGTTTCTATAACCTCCACCCGGAGGGGCAGGAAGAAGCCTCAAACCACCCCAGCGATGATCTAGCAGAGTCTACAGGAGTGACCAGAGCTACAGTCAGCCCGGACACGCTGGAAGACTTGCACAAGGCTTCTAGAAATAAAAAAGAACTCACCTTGTATCCAGCTGTGGTCTTCACCGCCAGAGAAAATCCTGAGACTTAGTGCACAATCTGAAGAAGGAAGAGCAGAGGTCATGAAAACAGAAGGTACCTCCACCACATCACACTGACAAGCCTTTCCAAGAAGTGTCTGGGGTTTCTGTAACCTCCTCCCGGAGGGGCAAGAGGAGGCCTCAAACCACCCCAGCGATGATCTAGCAGAGTCCACAGGAGAGACCAGAGCTACTACCAGCCCGGACACGCTGGAAGACTTGCAAGAGGCTCCTAGACATAAAGGAAGGACGCACCTTGTATACAGCCGTGGTCTTCACCATCACAGATGATTCTGGAACTTAGTCGGCTATCTGAAGAAAGAAGAATACAAAAAAAGGTAAAAACATCACATACCATCCATGTGTGCTCTAAAGTAGTGTCTGGGGTTTCTATAACCTCCTCCCGGAGGGGCAGGAAGAAGCCTCAAACCACCCCAGCTATGATCTAGCAGAGTCTACAGGAGTGACCAGAGCTACAGCCAGCCCGGACACGCTGGAAGACTTGCACAAGCCTCCTAGACATAAAAGAAAGGCCACAACTTGTATCCAAATGTGGCCTTTACCATCACAGAAGATCCTGGGACTTTGTCTCCTAACTGAAGGATACAAAAAAGGTAAAGACTGGTAAACTATATTGCCAAAAGTATTGGGACGCCTACCTTTACACACATGAACTCTAATGGCACCCCATTCTTGGTCCGTAGGATTTAATATTGAGTTGGCCCACCCTTTGCAACTATAACAGCTTCAGCTCTTCTGGGAAGGCCATCCACAAGGTTTAGGAGTGTCCATTCTTTCGGAAACGCATTTGTGAGGTCAGACACCGATGTTGGACGAGGCCAACTCAATATTGAACAATACGGACTAAGACGTTATTAAAGTCTATGTAAAGGCAGGCGTCCCAATACTTTTGACAATATAGTGCATGTCCACCAAGTCACATACCATCCACATGCGTTACAAAGAAATGCCTGGGGTTTCCATACTCTCCTCCCAGGGGCAGGAAGAGACCCTCAAACCACCCCAGCAATGATCAAGCACAGGAGTGAGCAGAGCTACGACCAGCCTGGAAGACCTGGAAGTGGCCCCTAGACATGGAAAAAGGAAGCACCTTGTATCCAGCTACGTCTTCACCGCCAGAGAGGATCCTGGGACATTGTCCACTACCTGGAGGGAGGAGACAAGAAAAGAGGTAAACAAACAGCAAATGTCCACCACATCACACCCCATCCTTTACTAAAAAGTGTCCGGGGTTTCTATAACCTCCTCCCGGAGGGGCAGGAAGAGGCCTCAAACCACCCCGGGGATGATCTAGCAGAGTCCACAGGAGAGACCAGAGCTACAGTCAGCCCGGACACGCTGGAAGACTTGCACGCGGCCACGATGGACTTGGTTGGTCCGCGCCGCCGGCACACTCAAAAACGCCACATTTACTTTGAACTGGAGGCCCGCTTCTGGTCCCAGCATGGTGCCCACACTCCAAATGACTCCACGCCACTGAACCCTCACTAAAGCGCCTGAGATGCCTACAACCTCCTCCGAGAGGGGCAAGAGGAGGCCTCACTCCAGCCTAGGGATGATCTAATGGGAGTCTTCAGGAGAGACCAGAGACACAACTAGACGTGCGTCTTTCCTCATCGAAATTTGGATGAAAGTTTTCGTCATTCGGATGTATCTGAATTACAATAAATCCGAAATAACGAAACAAAATTTGGGCCGAAATAACGAATTATGTAAATCGAAAGCAAATATGAAATGTAATCATATTGCCGAGTGTTTAGAATATATCCGTCTTCACAAAATCCAAATTTCAAAAAGAATAGAAGAAAACAGAAATGAAAAAAAAAATCAAGTCTTCCAAATTTTGAAAATGGAATAAAAGAATAGAAAATTAGAATAGAACAGAAATTAAAAATGATATATCTGCCTTCCAAAACTTTAAAATAATAGAACAAAACCGAATAGAAAATAGAATGCAAAATAAAGGAATAGAAAAGAATAAAACCGAATATAGGCATCTTCTGAAATTTGAAAAAAAAAAAAAATATAGAACAGAATAAAAATAAAAATAGACTATAGCCATCCTGAATATAACCGTCTTCCAAAATTCACATTTTGAAAATAATAGAATATAAAAGAAAAAAAAAAGGAATAGAAGAGGAGAAAAAAAAAAAAAAAGGAGAATATAGACATCTTCCGAAATTAGAATTTTGAAAAGAGGTCCCTCGTTATTCTGAGCCCATGAGGAGGCTCCACCCACGCAGAGCCCTCCCAGTACTTATCAGGTCCCGCATATTCAGAGCTCCATGAGGACCCCCCCCCCCAAGCTACCAAATATTGCACATCTTCTCCCCCCCCCCCCGAGCAACCAATACTGCACATGTCCCCCCATATCCTGAGCCCATGAGGAGGATCCCCCTACCCAGAACCCCCCCATATCCTGACGAGTATCCCCCAATACCGTACCAGACATGAGGCCCATGAGGATCCTCCCTGCCCATTCAAAGCCTCCCAATACTAAAAAAGGTCCCCCATATCCTTAGCCCATGAGAAGGATCCCCAGTACTAGTCAGGCCCCCCCATATCCTGAGCCCAATGAGGGACCCCCCCACCCATAGACCCCCCAGTACTGAACACTAGGATCCCCCAATACTGCACAGGTTCCCCTATATTCTAAGCCCAATAAGGATCCCCCCCGACCTGTACCAGACATGAGGCCCATGAGGATCCCCCCCGCAGGTCCCCCTATATCCTGAGCCCATGAGGATCACCCACCCAGAGCTCCCCGGTACTTGTCAGCCCCCCATACCCTGAGCCCAATGAGGGACCCCCCCCGATCCTCCTTCCCCATTCAGAGCCCCCCAATACTGCAAAGGTCCCCCATATCCTGAGCCCATGAGGAGGACCTCCTCTGGTACTTGTCAGGCCCCCCCATAACCTGAGCCCAATGAAGGAGCCCACCAATAATGTATCAGACATGAGGATCGCCCCAATACTGAACAGGTCCCCCCATAACCTGAGCCCCATGAGGCTTCCACTCAGAGCCCCCCAATACTCTACAGGACATGAGGCCCCTGAGGATCCCCCCCAATACTGCACATGTCCCCCCATATCCTGAGCCCACGAGGAGGAGCCCAATACCGCTATGAGGCTCCCACCACACCCAGAGCCCCCCAATACTGTACTAGACATGAGGCCCGAGGATCCCCCCCCAGAGCCACTAATACTGCACACGTCCCCCCCATATCCCGAGACCAATGAGAGACCCCCCCCGCACCCCAATACTGTACCAGACATGAGGCCCGAGGTTTCCACCCGGAACCAATACTGCACATGTCCCCCCATATCCGGAGCCCAATACTGCCATGAGGCTCCCACCCCACCCAGATCCCCCCAATACTGTACTAGACATGAGGCACCTGAGGATCCCCTCCAGAACCCCCAATACTGCACACGTCCCCCCATATCCTGAGCCCAATGAGGGACCCCCCGCAATACTTTACCAGTCATGAGGCCACTGAGGACCCCCAATACTACAAAGGTCCCCCATAGCCTGAGCCCATGAGGAGAATCCCCCAGTACTTGTCAGGCCCCCCCCATAACCCAAGTCCAATGAGGGACCCCCCCCAGAGCCCACCAATATCGTACCAGACATGAGGATCCCCCCAATACTGAACAGGACCCCCATATCCTGATCCAATCAGGCCCCCCTACCCAGAAACACTCCCCAGTACTTGTCAGGGCCTCTCCCTATATCCTGAGCCCCATGAGGAGGACCCCCCAGAGCCCCCCAATACTGCACACACCATCGCCCCATAACGACCCCCCAATACTGAACAGGACCCCCCCATATCCTGAGCCCCATAAGGATCCCCCTTCAAAGCCCCCGCAGTACCGCACACACCTTCAGCCCCATGAGGATGACTCCCATCCCCCTCTACCTGATCTCCAGCTCACCACGCGCAGCACCGGAAGTCCCTCCCCATACCACTTCCTGCCGGACTCTACCATCACACCCCTATCTATGTGCTGTTTATGTCTCCATCCCCCGCAGTCGGCCGATCTGCACTCTCCCCAATTTGTAATTACCGCCCGGGACCCTTCTCTCTCAGGGTGATGGCTGGCAGTACAACGCCCATAACCAGCTTTAAGTGACAGAGTCCCCCCTCCACGCACTGTAATAATGGTACAGTCCGGGGGACGGGTGCAGTGCGGCTCAGTGACCAGCAGAGGGAGCTCCGCGTGACGCAGAGTGAATGACGCTCATTGTCCGGCAGAGGGCGCTCCGACCCTCCCCGAGCGGCGTGCAGAATGGAAATCGGACATTATTTGTAACCACCTTCAAGACCTTTTCTGGCACTTCTTTGGTTTACAAATTCAATTCAGTATTTTTTTATTTATTTTTTTTTACAAGAAAATTACTTAGAAACCCCCAAAACATATTTTTGTTAGCAGAGACCCCGGGGAATAAAATGCCGATCGATGCAATTTTTAGGTCACGCTGTATTTGCGCAGCCATCTTCTAAACTCAATTTTTTTTGCACAAAATACGACAATTAATGAATTAAAAACACACAATTTTTGGCAAAAGATGATGTTACGCCGAATAAATAGATGCCAAACATGCCACGCGGCAAAATTGCGCCCGCTCGTGGAATGGCGCTAAACTTCAGTACTTAAAAATCTCCATAGGCGATGATTTAATTTTTTTTACAGTTTGCATGCTTAGAGTTACAGAGGAGGTCTAGGGCTAAAATTATCGCTCTCACTCTGACGATCGCGGCGATACCTCACATGTGTGGTGCGAACACCGTTTACATGAGTAGGGAGGGATGGGGCGTTTTCCTTTTTTTTTTTTTTTTTTTTTTTTTATCCTGTCCCTTTAATTTACTTTTTTTTTTTACCCCTTTATTCCTATTATAAGCATCCTTTGTAATAGAAATAATGATGACAGGTCCTCTTTATGGAGAGATCTGGGGGTCAACAAGACCCCAAATCTCTCCTCTGCCTTTAAAAAACAAGAGATCAAAGAAAAAAATATATATCTTTTGGTTAAAAAATTTTTTAATAAAAATAGTTTACTTCCAACCCTAGACTGGAAGTGATGTCATGATGTCGCTCCGGTCCTCCGAGGCAATAGAGGCGCTCAGAGACTAATTGGTCTCTGCTCACCTCAGTGACCAGAGCTCCCGAATACTGCACAGGACCCCCCATATCCTGAGCCCTATGAGGATCTCACCCCCACCCAGAGCTCCTCAATACTGCACAGGACCCCCCATATCCTGAGCCCAATGAGGAGGATCCCCCCATATCCTGAGCCCAATGAGGAGGACCCCCATATTCTAAGCCCAATGAGGACGATCCCCCCATATCCTGAGCCCAATGAGGAGGATCCCCCCATATCCTTAGCCCAATGAGGAGGATCCCCCCATATCCTGAGCCCAATGAGGACGATCCCCCCATATCCTGAGCCCAATGAGGAGGACCCCCCATATCCTGAGCCCAATGAGGATCCCCCCATATCCTGAGCCCAATGAGGAGGATCCCCCCCATATCCTGAGCCCAATGAGGAGGATCCCCCATATCCTGAGCCCAATGAGGAGGATCCCCCCCCATATCCTGAGCGCAATGAGGAGGATCCCCCATATCCTGAGCCCAATGAGGAGACTCTCCCCCTATATCCTGAGCCCAATGAGGAGGACCCCCATATCCTGAGCCCAATGAGGAGGATCCCCCCATATCCTGAGCCCAATGAGGAGGACCCCCCATATCCTGAGCGCAATGAGGAGGATCCCCCCATATCCTGAGCCCAATGAGGAGGACCCCCTTATCCTGAGCCCAATGAGGAGGACCCCCTTATCCTGAGCCAAATGAGGAGGATCTCCCCATATCCTGAGCCCAATGAGGAGGACCCCCCATATCCTGAGCGCAATGAGGAGGATCCCCCCATATCCTGAGCCCAATGAGGAGGACCCCCTTATCCTGAGCCCAATGAGGAGGATCCCCCCATATCCTGAGCCCAATGAGGAGGACCCCCTTATCCTGAGCCCAATGAGGAGGATCCCCCCATATCCTGAGCCCAATGAGGAGGACCCCCATATCCTGAGCGCAATGAGGAGGATCCCCCTATATCCTGAGCCCAATGAGGAGGACCCCCTTATCCTGAGCCCAATGAGGAGGATCCCCCCATATCCTGAGCCCAATGAGGAGGACCCCCATATCCTGAGCCCAATGAGGAGGACCCCCATATCCTGAGCCCAATGAGGAGGATCCCCCCATATCCTGAGCCCAATGAGGAGGACCCCCATATCCTGAGCCCAATGAGGAGGATCCCCCCATATCCTGAGCCCAATGAGGAGGACCCCCATATCCTGAGCCCAATGAGGAGGATTCCCCCATATCCTGAGCCCAATGAGGAGGACCCCCATATCCTGAGCCCAATGAGGAGGATCCCCCCATATCCTGAGCCCGATGAGGAGGATCCCCCATATCCTGAGCCCAATGAGGAGGATCCCCCCATATCCTGAGCCCAATGAGGAGGATTCCCCCATATCCTGAGCCCAATGAGGAGGACCCCCATATCCTGAGCCCAATGAGGAGGATCCCCCCATATCCTGAGCCCGATGAGGAGGATCCCCCATATCCTGAGCCCAATGAGGAGGATCCTCCCACATCCTGAGCCCAATGAGGAGGACCCCCATATCCTGAGCCCAATGAGGAGGACCCCCATATCCTGAGCCCAGTGAGGAAGATCCCCCATACCCTGAGCCCAATGAGGAGTATCCCCCCCATATCCTGAGCTCAATGAGGAGGACCCCCCCATATCCTGAGCCCAATGAAACCTGGTGGACTGCCCACCGTAGACATACTCCGGCAGGGCGGCCACTCTGCGCCAGATCACGTTCACAGTACCTAGTACATGATCTGACACTTCCAGGTCTGGGGCGCGCACGCCGCCGGTGGCCCGCTCCCGCTATGATCACACACCGCAGGCTCGATGTCGGCTGTCACCCACTGATTGTACAATACACAGGCAGAGCAGCGATCTGTCAGAAAGGGAAGGCATGGATCCTGTGTTCCTGCAAAGCATGTCTTCCCTTACTAAAAGCACCCCCCCCCCCCACACACACAGTACACAAGCACCGGCTAGGAACACAGTTACCCCTCCCCCCCAGATGTCAACCCCTCCCCAGCCAGTGTCATTAGTACAGTGACAGTGCATATTTTTAGCACTGATCACTGTATTGGTTTCACTGGTTCCCAGAAAGTGTCAGTTAGTGTCCGATTTGTCCTCCACAATATCGCAGTCCTAATCTAAGTTGCTGATCGCCGCCATTACTAGTTAAAAAAGAAATAAAAATATCCCATAGTTTGTAGATGCGAACCAATCAATATATACGCTTACCTTAGATTGTAATTTTCTTGAGGGCGGGGACTGATGTGAATGTACAATGCATATGTAAAGTGCTGTGTAAATTGACGGCGCCATATAAGTACCTTAAATAATAATAAATAATAATTGGGATTTTTATTACCAAAAATATGTAGCGGAATACATATTGGCCTAAATTGATGAAGAAATTCGATTTCTTTTTTTTTTTCTTTTTTTCATTGGATGTTTTATAGCAGAAAGTATAAAATATATATATATTTTTCCGAAATAGTCGGCCTTTTTTTTTTGTTTATAGCGCAAAAATAAAAACCGCAGAGGTGATCAAACACCACCATATAAAAAGCTCTATTTGTGGGGGGTAAAAAATGTCCTACGTTTTATTTATGCACAGCGTCGCACGACCGCGCAACCGTCAGTTACAGTAATGCAGTGCCGCACCGCAACAAATGGCCTGGTCATGAATGGGGGGGGGGGGGGGGTAAATCTTTTTAGTGGTTATATAAATGAAAAATGACAATAAAAAAAATAAAAAAATTATATATATATATTTTTTTTTTTTTTTTTTTTTTTTTTTTTTTTTTTACTTTCTGATATAAAACATCCAAATATAAAATAAAATAAAAAAAATCTATAAAATAAAATCTCTTAATAAATTTATTGCTACATGTCTTTGGTTAAAAAAAAAAAAATCCCAGTCAGCGTATATTGATTGGCTCGCGCCAAAGTTATAGCATCTACAAAACTATGGGATATATTGGAATTTTTATTTATTTATTTTTCATACTAGTAATGGCGGCGATCAGCGACTTATAATGGGATTGCAATAGTGCGCCGGACAAGTGGACACTAACTGATGCTGGGGGGGAACTGAATGACATCACCGGTGACACTAATACAGTGCTAATACTAGACACTGTCACTGTACTAATGACACCGGCTGGGAAGGGGTTAACATCTAGGGGTGATCAAAGGGTTAAATATGTCTATGTGCCTAGCCGGTGTTTATGTGCGCTGCTTTTCCTGGTTCTCTTCATTTCCTGCTTAGCAAACAAGCAGATCCCACGCTCACTGCACACAGCTCTGTGCTGTTTGCATTCGGAGAGCGGCGTTCGGGGAAGATCAGAGCCCACCCCGGCGGTCAATCATTGGCTGGGATCTGGTGGTGATTGCCATTTGCTGTGACGAATCACAGCACAGCCGACGGCCTAAACCTGAGCGCTCGGATCACATAATAGGTACAGAATCCAGAGCAGGGAAGCCAATTTGCCGCCGTACAACCTCGCAATGTGGTCGGCGAGCAGTTAAAGCAGTAATAGACTGCAACAACAAAAAAATAAATAATGGGCCTCTTGCAGGATAATGGCAGATTGTGCGAGTATTCATCACATACAGTGCCCGGAAAAAGTATTCACACCCCTTGGAATTCCCCACATTGTGTCATGTTACATCCAAAAATATAAATGTATTTTATTGGGATTTTATGTGATGGACCAACACAAAGTGTCACATCATTGTGAAGTGGAAGGAAAATGATAAATGATACAAATAAATATGTGAAAAGTGTGGGGGAGGGGGGCATTTGTATGGCGCCCCCCGGAGTCAATACTTTGTAGAACCCCCTTTCTCTACAAGTCTTTTTGGGGGTGTCTCTACCAGCTTTGCACATCTAGAGAGGACATTTCTGCCCATTCTTCTTCTTTGTAAAATATCTCAAGCTCTGTCAGATTGGATGGAGAGCGTCTGTGATCAGCAATTTTCAAGTCTTGCCACAGATTCTCAATGTGATTTAGGTCTGGACTGTGACTGGGCCATTCTAAAGCCCCGTACACACTATCAGATTTTCTGATGATTTTTTCATTCAGATTTACCAAAACCATGTAGTGCAATGGCCGGCCTGATTGCATACAAATTGAAAGGTCTGACCTCATATTATATGTTTTGGTATACCTGAAGGAAAAAATCAGCAGAAAATCTGATAGTGTGTACGGGGCTTAACACATGAATATGCTTTGATGTAAACCATTCCATTGTAGCTCTGGCTGGATGTTTTTCGGGTCGTTGTCCTGCTGGAAAGTGAACCTCCGCCCCGGTCTCAAGTCTTTTACAGACTCTGACAGGTTTTCTTCTAAGATTGTCCTGTATTTGTCTCCATCCATCTTCCCATCAACTCTGACCAGCTTCCCTGTCCCTGCTGAAGAAAACCATCCCCACCACATGATGCTGCCACCACCACGTCTCACGGTGGGGATGGTGTGTTCAGGGGGATGGGCGGTGTTATGCCGCGTACACACGTATCAGACTATCTGGCGGACTTAGTCTGGCGGACAAACCGCTGGACTGTCCGCCGGACTTTCCGAACAAGCTACCTGCCCACACACGGCACTTTTGCGGTGGACTATCCGCCGTACTTTTGAAATGAACGGACTCGCCCACACACACGGAGAAAGTCTGTTCATTTTGAGCGCGGCTCCAGGTAGCCAGGACCAGCGAAGGAAGCGTCGCTGGCCCCGTCACCTGGTAGGGTCCCCCCCCCCCCCCCCCGGGTCCATATAAGACCCTTATGCGATCACGCTACCCGGCCGGCCAGGAAAGAGGGTGGGGACGAGCGAACACCCCCCCCCCCCGAGCCGCACCAGGCCACGTACCCTCAACATGGGGGGGTACCCCAAAGCACCTTGTCCCCATGTTGATGAGGACAAGGGCCTCTTCCCGACAACCCTGGCCGTTGGTTGTCGGGGTCTGCTGGGGTGGCTGGCTTATCGGAATCCGTGACCCCCCTTTAACATGGGGACAAGGTGTTTTGGGGTGGCACCCCACCCCCATGTTGAGGGCACGTGGCCTGGTATGGCTCGGGGGGGGGGGGGGGCACTCGCTCGTCTCCACCCCTTTTCCTGGCCGGCCGGGTAGAGTGCTTGGATAAGGGTCTTATATGGACCTGGGGGGGACCCCCACGCCGTTTTTTCGGCGTAGGGATTCCCCTTTAAGTCCATACCAGGTAACGGGACCAGCAACGCCTTCTTCGCTGGTCCCAGCTACCTGGAGCCGCGCTCAAAATGAGCGGACTTTCCTCCGGGCGGGAAAAGTCAGTTCATTTCAAAGGTACGGCGGACTGGCACACACGCGGTCCGATTGTCCTCTGAAATGTGAGTCCGGCGGACAGATTGATGTGCAAAACTACAATCTTAGTCCGCATGACTTTTGGGTAAAAATAGTCCACCGGAGCCCACACACCGGATTGTTTGATCGTGTGTACGGGGCTTTAGTTTCCCCCACACATCGCGTTTTGCTTTTAGGCCAAAAAGTAGAATTTTGGTCTCCTCTGACCAGATCACCTTCTTCCACATGTTTGCTGCCCCCTCCCCCACATGGCTTCTCACAAACTACAAACAGGACTTCTTATGACTTTCTTCCTCCAATGTCTTTCTTCTTGTCACTCTTCCATAAAGGGCAGATTTGTGGAGAGACGACTAATAGTTGTCCTGTGGACAGATTCTCCCCCCTGAGCTGTGGATCTCTGCAGCTCCTCCAGAGTCACAATGGACCTCTTGGCTCTTCTCTAATGAATGCTCTCCTTGCCCGGCCCGGTCAGTTTAGGTGGACGGCCATGTCTTGGTAGGTTTGCAGTTGTGCCCATACTCTTTCCATTTTCTGATGATGGATTGAACAGAGCTCCGTGAGATGTTCAAAGCTTTTTTATAACCTAACCCTGCTTTATACTTCTCCACAACTTTATCCCTGACCTGTCTGGTGTGTTCCTTGGGCCTTCATGATGCTGTTTGTTCACTGAGGCCGCGTACACACGGCGGACTGTTCGCCCAACTTTGTCCGTCAAACAGTTTCGGCAAACAGTCCGCTCAAAATTAGCATGGACGGACATGGCCACACACGACGGACGAACAGTTTGCTGAAACCGTGCGCGATGACGTGAACGGCACGTACGACGGGACGAAAAATACGACGTCCTATACACTGCATTATAACTTTCGGTGTGAAAATCCTTTCTGAGCATGCGCGGAACTTTGTTTGACGAACAAGCCTACACACGAGCGGGCTGTTCGCTGAAACAAGGTTTCAGCGGACAGTTTTTCGGAAATTCCGAAAAACCTTGTCCGTCAAACTGTCCGCTGAAACTGTCCGCTGAAAGCCCACACACGAGCGGACTGTCCGCCCAAACACTGTTCAGCGGACAAAGTTGGGCGAACAGTCCGCCCGTGTGTACGCGGCCTAAGGTTCTCTAACAAACCTCAGGGGGCTTCACAGAACAGCTGTATTTATACTGAGATTAAATGACACACAGATGGGCTCTATTTATTAATTAGGTGACTTCTGAAGGCAATTGGTTCCGCTAGAATTTAGTTAGGGGGTATCACAGTAAAGGGGGCGCCATACAAATGTATACCACACTTTTCACATATTTATTTGTATCATTTATCATTTTCCTTCCACTTCACAATTATGTGACACTTTGTGTTGGTCCATCACATAAAATCCCAATAAAATACATTTACGTTTTTGGTTTTAACATGACGAAATGTGGGAAATTTAAAGTTACATGAATACTTTTTCAAGGTGCTGTATGTTTAATATATATATTAGTTTTTTTTCTTGGTAGGTTTGCAGTTGTGCCCATACTCTTTCCATTTTCCGATGATGGATTGAACAGAGCTCCGTGAGATGTTCAAAGCTTGGGAGATTTTATTTATAACCGAACCCTGCTTTATACTTCTCCACAACTTTATCCCTGACTTGTCTGGTGTGTACCTTGGGCCTTCATGATGCTGTTTGTTCACTAAGGTTCTCTAACAAACCTCTGAGGGATTCACCGGGCAGCTGTATTTATACAGAGATAGAATGACGCACACAGATAGACTCTATTTACTAATTAGGTGACTTCTGAAGGCAATTGGTTCTACTAAAGTTTAGTTTGGGGTATCAGAGTAAAGAGGGCTGAATACAAATGCCTCTCCCTCCCACACACTTTTCAGCCCTTCCTTCTCTGAACTGGCCGGGTCAGCTGTCGGCTAATTGCCAGTGCCTATCTCTCCACAGTTACTCAGCTGTTGATGATATCCTGCTCGTCAGTCCTGCCTACTAAAGCCGTCCAGCCCAGATGATCTTTGCCTTCGCCTTGGTCAACTTCAGAGACTATCTCCTGCGATCATGTTCAAGACTTGCTTTGCTGACATCCCTTCTGGTTCCAGATCCTGCTTGCTGTTTCACTACGTTGATCCCTGACTTGGCTGACTATCCTTTCCAGTTACTGAACTCCGGCTATGTTTTGACTACGTTTGTTCTTTTTACTTATGTAGCACTAACCCCCGAAGGAGCTGCTGGTTATTTCTGGGCTTACCGTTACCTTCCGTTCTCCTTGTGGCACGTCTAGGGGATGTCCCGTGGTAAACGACTCAGTAACTTGAGACTGACAACCGATCCACTTGAATGGATTTTATTTGTAAAACTCGGGCAATTGAACAGTCTTTCAACTTGGGATCAGAGGGTTGGGAAGGAAGTTCAGCCCTTGGCCCTTAGCCCTTGTACACCCTTAGCCCCTGTACACACGGTCGGAGATTTTGCCAACCAAATCCGTCGGATTTTGTCTGTCGGATTTAGTCCGACGGATTGTGTCCGAAACTGTTGCATACACACGGTCGGGCCAAGTTGTCTGATTTAGCGGTTGCCAAGAACGCGGTGACGTAATTTCGTTACGATGGGACTACGTTCAGGCTAGAAGCCAATAGCTTTGATGTAGGAATTTGATCTGAGCATGCGTGGCACTTGGTCCGATCAAAATTCGCTACACATGATCGGATTACGTCCGTCCGGCCAAGTTGGTCGGGAAATATTTCCAACATGTTGGAAAATTGGGTCCGACGGAGATTCGGGCGGAATCAGTCCGATGCAGACCACACACAGTCGGATTATCTGACGACACGGTCCGATAAGACCCATTCCGACAGATTCTCCGACCGTGTGTACGCGCCATTAGTGTCAAAGTCTATAAACGTTAAAGATCTTGGTTACTTTGACTGCATCCAGAGAATAGCCATTCGCAACTGGATGATCACTCAGGTTGGACAGTCCCCCTCTCACCAGACCTAGCAGCCAACAAGGTGCTTAACTCAGGAACAAAGTCTCTGCCACAGACATTGTTGTAGAACACGTAGGAAACTAAGCTGTAGAACACTTGTAGGATACCTGGATCTTTCAGCCATCTTGGCGATATCCACAAGACCGGATTCTCTTGGGTACTTCAGCTCCTCCAGGCTCTTACTAAGAGAACCAACCCGTAGATGGTGTTCTTCTGAAGAGTCCTTCCCTGAAATGCTTGAAGTACAATGGGCCTCTCCCGAACCGGAGATGGCACCCACCCAACCACCTCAGAATCCTCCTTTAGTTTCCCTGCCTCAGGCCAGCCAGCCCCACGACATTACAGTCGGGTGGATCCGCACCCCAGGCCATAGCCTTCCTGGGGGGCTGGTCAGGAGGACCAGGACGTCAGCACATCCTTCTGGACCAGAACCCCGAACCACGTGACATCCGCATCTTAAGTACCCTCTCCCAGAAAGCACAGCAAAAGCTCCACTTCCACTGGGCGGCTCCGAGAGAGAGAGTAACTTAACCAGTAGAGACCCGCGCTATAGCCAAATGACGGCTACAGCGCGGACATCCTTTGCCGGGACTACGTCTATTGACGTCGCCCCGTGCACGAGCGGCCGCGCTCTGTGATCGGCGAGTCTATGAGACTCGCCTGATCACGGATCTGAGCAAGGGGTCGATCCCGACCACCTTACCACGTGATCAGCTGTCAGCCAATGACAGCTGATCATGTGATACAACGGAGCCGATAATCGGCTATTATTCCGGCTAAAAATAAGAGCCGATCACTGGCGGCCGTGATCGGGACATCAATCCCGATCACGGCCAGCTTACTAGTGCCCACCTGCCCTCTGCCAGTGCCACCTCATTAAAAAATAAGTGCCCCCCGTCAGTGCCCACAGTGCCACCCATCAGTGCCCACAATTAGCCTCAACAAGGGTGCTGCACCCCAGTGCCACATATTCGTGCCCATCAGTGTCATCTACCAGTGCCCATCAGTGCCGCCCAGCAGTGCCACCTATCAGTGCCCATCAGTCCCATCTATCAGTGGTACCTATCAGTGCCCCTTAGTGCCACCCATCCGTGCCATCTTATCTGTGCCCATCTTTGCCCAGCAGTGCCGCCTTATCTGTGCCCATCAGTACTGCCTTATCTGTGCCTATCGGTGCCACCTTATCTGTGCCTATTAGTGCCGCCTTAACTATGCCTACCAGTGCCCACCAGTGCAGCCTATCAGTGCCACCTCATCAGCGCACTTCAATGAAGGAGAAAAATGACCCGTTTTCAAAAATTTTATAACAAACTATTAAACATGATTTATTTATTTTTTTTGCATCTTTTTTTGTTTGTTTAGCAAAAAATAAAACTCCCAGCTGTGATTAAATACCACCAAAAGAAAGCTCTATTTGTGGGAAAAAAATGATAAAAATGTCATTTGGGTACAGTGTTGTATGACCGCGCAATTGTCATTCAAAGTGCATCAGCGCTGAAAGCTGAAAATTGGTCTGGGCAGGAGGGGGGTTTAAGTGCCCAGTAAGCAAGTGGTTAAACACCTAACCAGACCATAGTTCCATGCCTGCCAGAAGAGACAGCGCCCCCCTGTGGCCAGGCTGAACATCTCACGGTCTAGTTAGACTGATGCAGAGGTCCAAATTAGGCAATTGTACCCAAACCAAACTACAGTTTAGGCAACTTTAACTTTAGAAAAACGCATAGTGTGTGCTCTTCAGGAGCCGCCGCTACACTTTTATTATTAAACAAGTGTAATTTTAACTGTACTTCTGTCTCGGCCTGATTTCATGGTTTCTGACAATCATTATTTTCCTTCCACTTCACAATTATGTTCCACTTTGTGTTGGTCCATCACATAAAATCCCAATAAAATACATTTATGTTTTTGGTTGTAACATGACAAGATGTGGGAAATTTCAAGGGGTGTGAATACTTTTTCAAGCCACTGTACTATTACATTATAACACTTACCTTAAAGCGGAGGTTCACCCTAAAGTAGACCTTCCGCTCATCGGAACCCTCCCCCCTCCGGCGCCACAATTGGCACCTTTCAGTGGGGAGGGGGGTGCAGGTACCTGTACAGTACAGGTATCTGCACCCACTTCCGGGATAGCTCTCTGCGGAAAGGGGCGTAGATTACGCCCCTTTCCGAAAGTCCCCCGCTGCCTGCTGGGAAACACACGGATCCCAGAGACAGCGGGGACCGTCCTTATTGCGCAGCGCGACTCGCGCATGCGCAATAGGGAACCGGGAAAATGAAGCCGAAAGGCTCCACTTCCTGATTCCCATACCCAAGATGGCGGCAGCAGCACCCGAGAGACGATCGAGAGATCGGCTTCGGGGGCCGACATCGCGGGCGCGCTGGACAGGTAAGTGTCACTATTTTAAAAGTCAGCAGTTGCAGTATTTGTAGCTGCTGGCTTTAAAAAAAAAATAAAAAAACGCGGAGTCCTGGCGGACTCCCGCTTTAAAATGAAGCCCACCAGTGGCACGCTGTCATCACTGCCGAGGCAGGCATCTTCCTTCCCGGTTTGCGGGCTCCGGCCATTTGAATGGCAAAGCCACAGTGATGTCACTACTGTGCATGGGAATGACAGTCATGACACTGAGAAGGGGGGTATAATAGAGGTAGGAGAGGGAGGTATAATACCTCTTCTATTACAGGGAATGGAGGCAGGTAGGGGACATGGGACACCGGAGAGGGGGGGGGGGGTATAATACCTCTTCTATTACAGGGAATGGAGGTAAGTAGGAGACACAGGACACCGGAGAGGGGGGTATAATGCCTCTTCTATTATAGGGAATGGAGGGGAGGTAGGAGACACAGGACATCGGAGAGGGGGGTATAATGCCTCTTCTATTACAGGGAATGGAGGCAGGTAGGGACACAGGACGCCGGAGAGGGGGGGGGGGGGGGGTATAATACCTCTTCTATTACAGGGAATGGAGGCAGGTAGGGGACACAGGACGCCGGAGAGGGGGGGGGGGGGGGTATAATACCTCTTCTATTACAGGGAATAGAGGTAAGTAGGAGACACAGGACACCGGAGAGGGGGGGGTATAATACCTCTTCTATTATAGGGAATGGAGGGGAGGTAGGAGACACAGGACATCGGAGAGGGGGGTATAATGCCTCTTTTATTACATAGAATGGGGGGGGGGGTAGGAGACACAGGAGAGGGGGGTATAATACCTCTTTTATTACAGGGAATGGAGGGAGGTAGGTGACACTAGAGGAGAGAGCTACATTCCACCTCTGTACCATTGCACACAATGCAGTCCTGTCCTATTGAAGCCCCCCCCCCCCCCCCATTGTTTGTTAAACGTGATTGGCGGATGTGATGTGCAGCAGGAGGCGGAGTCAGGAGAAATCTGAGAAAACAATATTTACTTTAATGTTCATGAAAAATACAAATACGCAAAAATCAATACACAGAGGAGGGGCAGAACAATACTGATAGGTGATGTCAATGCACAAGATGACGGACAGAGGTAGCGTGCACCAATCGGGGGGGGGGGGGGGGGACACCCTGAGGAGAGATCCCTCCCCTATACACCGGGTGGGGGGGTCACCTGGAGATCCCCTCCCCCATACACCGGGTGGGGGGTCACCTGGAGATCCCTCCCCCATACATTGGGTGGGGGGTCACCTGGAGATCCCTCCCCCATACACCGGGTGGGGGGTCACCTGGAGATCCCTCCCCCATACACCGGGCGGGGGTCACAAAGAAAAAAAAAATACTCCTCCCTTGCACTCCGTACACGAGCAGGGATCAACAGGAGGGCAGATCCCATCCAAACGCCAGTAGGGGGTCATCTGGAGGAAGGATCCACTCCCCAACACACCCCGAGGGGGACGGGGACGGGGGTCACCAGTGGGGTCTGACTCTGAGCCATATAAAATATGTACAAGAAACCCTCTTCTCTCAATTTTCACAGAAAACACCCCCCTCCCCCCACGAACCATGACCGTCATTATCTACACTATAAATACATTTACAAGCAGTTTTTGGTGGATATTTGGGGACTGAGGAGGAGACGGAAGTATCAGTAGACGGTCTCAGGCCTCGTCCAATCAGATCATCCACTGGTCCTGGTCCTGCTCAGCTCCCTCCATGTCGGCCTGAAAAAAAAAAAAAAAACGGAAGAGAAGATTCAGAGAGAGGGCGGCACACGGCTCAGGGAATGAGGTCACATGACTTCAGAGACATCTCATACACTCCGGAGATCATATGGTGATGTTGCCTCCACAGGGGGCACCTAGGCTCAGAAAGAGGCCCCCCCACCCTATATCAGGAGCGCCTAGGCACAGGAAGCACCCCAATATCAGGAGCACCTAGGCATAGGAAGCACCCCAATATCAGGAGAGCCTAAGTACAGGAAGGCCCCCCGATATCAGGAGCGCCTAGGCACAAGAAGCGCCCCCATATCAGGAAGCCCCCCCAATATCAGGAGCGCCTAGCATAAGAAGCACCTCAATATCAGGAGCCCCCCCCATATCAGGAGAGCCTAGGCACAGGAAGCGCCTCGATATCAGGAGAGCCTAGGTACAGGAAGCCCCCCCCCGATATGAGGAGTGCTTAGGCACAGGAAGCGCCCCGGTATCAGGACCCCCCCCGATATCAGGAGAGCCTAGGTACAGGAAGGCCCCCCGATATCAGGAGCGCCTAGGTGCAGGAAGCACCCCAATACCAGGAGGCCCCCCCCCACCGATATCAGGAGAGCCTAGGCACAGGAAGTGCCCCAATATCAGGAAGCCCCCCCGATATCAGGAGCGCCTAGGTAGGCACAGGAAGCGCCCCAATATCAGGAGCGCCTAGGCATAGGAAGCACCCCAATATCAGGAGCCCCCCCCCCCATATCAGGAGAGCCTAGGCACAGGAAGCGCCTCGATATCAGGAGAGCCTAGGTACAGGAAGCCCCCCCCCCCCGATATGAGGAGCACTTAGGCACAGGAAGCGCCTCGATATCAGGAGAGCCTAGGTACAGGAAGCCCCCCCCCCCCCGATATGAGGAGCGCTTAGGCACAGGAAGCGCCCCGATATCAGGAGCGCCCCGATATCAGGAGAGCCTAGGTACAGGAAGGCCCCCCGATATCAGGAGCGCCTAGGCGCAGGAAGCACCCCAATACCAGGAGGCCCCCCCCCCCCCCACCGATATCAGGAGAGCCTAGGCACAGGAAGCGCCTCAATATCAGGAGAGCCTAGGTACAGGAAGCCCCCCCCCCCCCCCCCCGATATGAGGAGCGCCCAGGCTCAGGAAGCATCTCGATATCAGGTGGATGGGGGAATCACTTTCTAATACCTCCTCCCTCGGAGCCTGGGAAAAGCCGCAGTTTCCAATGCAGCGATGATGTCACTGACCTCTGCTGGGAACCTCACTAAGAAATCCGATCGGCTTGAAGAATAAAATATGGATTTCAGTGACGTGTCCCTGGACAGGCAGTAGGGGGCGGTACTGCGGAGGAAAGCTCAGGCAGACACAGCCGGACTCTTCCACTGACCTCATCTCACCGTCATCTGGAGATTCGTTATAATCGTTCATCTCATCCATGTCCTGCATGTCCTCATCGTCCTCCGAATCCTCTTCACTGTCCTCGTCATCCTCATCGTCCTCTTCCTCCTCCTCGTCGTAGGGCTGGGGGAGGAAGAAGGTAGGCCGAGAAAAATAAATAAATAAATGAATAATAATTCATATATATATATAATATATATATATATATATATATATATAAAAAATTTCTTAATTTTAATGGGAAAAAAAAAAAAAGGAGAGATATATATAATATCTTTTTTTTTTCTTTTCATTAAAATTTATTTATTTTTAATTAAAATTCAAATAATTATATATATATATATATATATTTATTTGAATTATATCTGAAGTATCTAAATACACAACCAATTTATGGGGTAAAATATGAAAGATTTTACACCGAGTAAATAGATACCAAACATGTCATGTTCCAAAACTGCACAAAAGCGACAAACTACGATATGTAAAGGGAAATTCCACCCAAAAGTGGAAAGTTCCACTTTAAGGCGTCCTCCCCGCCTCCTGTTTGTGAAACAAAGCTGTTGGGGGGGGGAAGGGGGTACCCGATTTTAACAGGTGCCCGCTCCCACTGTCTTAGGTGATCACATGACAGGCCCTAGAAAGACTTTGGGATGAGTCACAGATCGCAGCGCCGCTTGCGCATGCGCAGTGGGCACCTGGCTGTCACAGCTGGGTGCCCATAGCAGAGATGCCGGCGCTGCCAGAGGAGGACACAGAGAGAAAACGGCTGCGGTGAGCACAAAATGCTTTCTCCTGGGGCAGGCGAATTAAAAAAATCAGCAGCTACAGATTTTTGTAGATGATGACTTTTAATAAAAACACAAAAATGACTGGAGCTCCGCTTTAAAAAAATCTCAATCTCCATAGGCGACACCTTCAATTCTTTCCACAGGTTACATGTTTAGAGTTACAGAGGAGTTCTAGCGCTAGAATTATCGCTCTCGCTCAGACGGTCGCGGCGATATCTCACATGTGTGGTGTGAACACCGTTTTCATAGGCGGGTGTGAGCGATATTATATATTATACATTTTTTATTTATTTATTTTTACACTTTTTTTATTTATTTATTTTTTAATCACTTTTATTCCCCTTACAAGACATGTAAACATCCCTCATGATAGAAATAAGAGATGGCCGGTCCTCTTCATGGGGGGATATCGGGTGTATAGGTCCCCAAATCTCTCCTCCATCTGGAAAGCAAAAAGATCAAAAAAACAAAAAAAAAAAAAAAAAAACGCTACATACAGCGATCACTTCCACACTCCCCGGATATTCGCCCCACCCCCCTTCCCCTCCAGCTCTGGCAATGAAGGAGTTAAATGAATGTGTGTGTTTTTTTTTTTTGCATGTGGGGGTGTGGCCTCCCTCTGTGGGGGGCGTGGTCTCACCTCAGAGGCGGGCTTTCCTATGGGGACCAGGTTGTTGTCTTTCTCTGCGATGCTCTGGAGCTGCAGGAGGAGAAAATACCAACATAGTGATATGTAGGGGGGGGAGGGCTCACTGAAGGGAAGGGCTTAGGAGTAGAGGGAGGGAGAAGGGGAGGAGTAGAGGGAGGAGACTCACCCAGGTCTGGAGTTGCTTCTGGGGAAGGGGGAGGGGTAGAGGGAGGAGAAGGGGGAGGGGTCTCACCAGGCCTGGTGCTGTTGCTCCTGTAGAAAGGGGAGGAGTAAAGGGGAGGGGACTCACCCAGGCCTGGTGCTGTTGCTCCTGTAGAGGGGGGAGGAGTAGAGGAGAAGGGGGGGGAGTAGAGGGAGGAGCAGGGGGAGGGGACTCACCCAGGCCTGGTGCTGTTGCTCCTGTAGGGAGAAGGGGAGGAGTAGAGGGAGAAGGGGGAGCAGCAGGGGGAGGGGACTCACCCAGGCCTGGTGCTGTTGCTCCTGTAGAAGGGGGAGGAGTAGAGGGAGAAGGGGGAGGAGTAGGGGGAGGGGACTTACCCAGGCCTGGTGCTGTTGCTCCTGTAGAAAGGGGAGGAGTAAAGGGGGAGGGGACTCACCCAGGCCTGGTGCTGTTGCTCCTGTAGAGGGGGAGGAGTAGAGGGAGAAGGGGGAGGAGTAGAGGGAGGAGCAGGGGGGGGACTCACCCAGGCTGGTGCTGTTGCTCCTGTAGAGGGGGGAGGAGTAGAGGGAGAAGGGGGAGGAGTAGAGGGAGGAGCAGGGGGGGGGACTCACCCAGGCCTGGTGCTGTTGCTCCTGTAGAGGGGGGAGGAGGTAGAGGGAGAAGGGGGAGGAGTAGAGGGAGGAGCAGGGGGGGACTCACCCAGGCCTGGTGCTGTTGCTCCTGTAGAGGGGGGAGGAGTAGAGGGAGAAGGGGGAGGAGTAGAGGGAGGAGCAGGGGGAGGGGGACTCACCCAGGCCTGGTGCTGTTGCTCCTGTAGGGAGAAGGGGGAGGAGCAGGGGGAGGGGACTCACCCAGGCCTGGTGCTGTTGCTCCTGTAGAAGGGGGAGGAGTAGAGGGAGAAGTAGGGGGAGGGGACTTACCCAGGCCTGGTGCTGTTGCTCCTGTAGAAAGGGGAGGAGTAAAGGGGGAGGGGACTCACCCAGGCCTGGTGCTGTTGCTCCTGTAGAGGGGGGAGGAGTAGAGGGAGAAGGGGGAGGAGTAGAGGGAGGAGCAGGGGGAGGGGACTCACCCAGGCCTGGTGCTGTTGCTCCTGTAGAAGGGGGGAGGAGTAGAGGGAGAAGGGGGAGGAGTAGGGGGAGGGGACTTACCCAGGCCTGGTGCTGTTGCTCCTGTAGGAAAGGGGAGGAGTAAAGGGGGAGGGACTCACCCAGGCCTGGTGCTGTTGCTCCTGTAGAGGGGGGAGGAGTAGAGGGAGAAGGGGGAGGAGTAGAGGGAGGAGCAGGGGGGAGGGGACTCACCCAGGCCTGGTGCTGTTGCTCCTGTAGAAAGGGGAGGAGTAAAGGGGGAGGGGACTCACCCAGGCCTGGTGCTGTTGCTCCTGTAGAGGGGGAGGAGTAGAGGGAGAAGGGGAGGAGTAGAGGGAGGAGCAGGGGGAGGGGACTCACCCAGGCCTGGTGCTGTTGCTCCTGTAGAAGGGGAGGAGTAGAGGGAGAAGGGGGAGGAGTAGGGGGAGGGGACTTACCCAGGCCTGGTGCTGTTGCTCCTGTAGAAAGGGGAGGAGTAAAGGGGGAGGGGACTCACCCAGGCCTGGTGCTGTTGTTCCTGTAGAGGGGGGAGGAGTAGAGGGAGAAGGGGGAGGGGTAGAGGGAGGAGCAGGGGGGAGGGGGACTCACCCAGGCCTGGTGCTGTTGCTCCTGTAGAAAGGGGAGGAGTAGAGGGAGAAGGGGGAGGAGTAGGGGGAGGAGACTTACCCAGGCCTGGTGCTGTTGCTCCTGTAGAAGGGGGAGGAGTAGAGGGAGAAGGGGGAGGAGTAGGGGGAGGGGACTCACCCAGGCCTGGTGCTGTTGCTCCTGTTGCTGGAGCTCGTTCTCATCCACACACGGTCGGTCCAGATTAAACCACAGCGAGTCGGTGACTTGTGGGAGGAGCGATGGGAAGAGGGTGGACATGATCTGCGGGGGAGGGGAGTAGGCGGAGTTATTATCTATGTACAGCAGCCTTTATCAGCCTTTTCAGCACAGAGGAACCCGGATATAACTTTCTAGTCTCGGGATCCTCTGCTAAATATGACTCCATCTACACCTCCCGATACATTGTGTGATAGTCGGTGGGGAGAACGACCTCCTTACACAGAGATAAAGCGATCAGTGGCGGCGGTGGGAACTTATCTGAGGGGCAGGGAACCCCTACAACCTCTGGAGGAACTCTGGTTGAGAAAACCTGACCTACAGCAAGCATCATCCAACCCTTTCCTCCCCAGCCTGACTGGCCCCGCCCCTTTCATTCACTGATCTCAGGTCTTCCAACCATGGAGGCTCAGCATCACATGTGGGCGTTACCCAGCACCGTGCAAGCCCCTCCCACCAGCCATGACCTGCCTGCATTGTGTAGAGTAGCACAGAGGCCCAGTGATAACATCACTGGGAGTAAAATACCGAGTAATAGGGGGAGGGATCAGACCCGGAGGGGGGGGGATCCTAACAGGGGGTGAGGGGAACACTGACCAAGGAGGAGACTCACTGCCGACTCCTCTCTTCGCTTCCTCGGGGTTCCTCTACCAAGATGGCGGCGGTAACAGTCCTTTTGACCCCGCCCCTTCTCTCACCGGAACCATAGACTGTACACAGAGATAGAGCGGCCCCTGTACAGTCATATGGACACGCCCAGCTTTCAAAACAGCGGCCCCGCCCCCTTTTCGGTTTCCCAGGCGGCGGTCACGCCCACCACTGCTCACGGAGGCCTCGCCCTCTCTTTCTCTCATACGGAGGGCCCGGCGCGGGGCATGATGGGAGAGCTACACCCAACATGGCAGCTGAGAGGAGAGGAGGAGGGGGCAGCCGGGCCTGAGAGAGGAGAGGAACGCCTGTCACTGGGGTGAGTGTCACCCTCTTATTCTTCCCCCCCCCACTCAATGCTCTGTGTATGTCTGTCCTGAGTGTCACTCTGATATGTGTGCAACAGTTATATCTGTCCCCCATTTCCATTATTTACTGTCACCCTGATATGTGTCCCCTTCCATTACCTGAGTGTGTGTCACCCTGATATCTGTCCCCTTCCATTACCTGAGTGTGTGTCACCTTGATATCTGTCCCCTCATCTCCCCTGGTGTCTGTGTGTAACACTTATATGTGTCCCCTCATTATCACAACTTGGTGTCTCACATTTCAGAGTCTGAAGGTTCTGAATGTTACACTAATATGTGTCCCCCCATCATTATTAGTGTGTGTCACCCCGATATATGTCCCCTCCCCTCTCCAGTGTCAGCTCTGTATGTGTGCCTATCTGTCCCCCATTAGACACAGACATTAACAATTCTGCCCCCTTTTATTGCCTCTGTGTGTCACACTATTATCTGTCCCCCCTCATTCATTCCCGGTGTGTGTCACGCTATTATCTGTCCCCTCATCATTCATTCCCCGATGTGTGTCACGCTATTATCTGTCCCTTCATCATTCATTCCGGTGTGTGTCACACTATTATCTGTCCCCTCATCATTCATTCCCGATGTGTGTCACGCTACTATTATCTGTCCCCCCCATCATTCATTCCCGGTGTGTGTCACGCTATTATCTGTCCCCCCCCATCATTCATTCCCGGTGTGTGTCACACTATTATCTGTCCCCCCCCCCCATCATTCATTCCCGGTGTGTGTCACGCTATTATCTGTCCCCCTCATCATTCATTCCCGGTGTGTGTCACGCTATTACCTGTCCCCCCCCCCATCATTCATTCCCGGTGTGTGTCACGCTATTATCTGTCCCCCTCATCATTCATTCCGGTGTGTGTCACGCTATTATCTGTCCCCCCCATCATTCGTTCCCGGTGTGTGTCACGCTATTATCTGTCCCCCCCATCATTCGTTCCCGGTGTGTGTCACGCTATTATCTGTCCCCCCATCATTCGTTCCCGGAGTGTGTCACGCTATTATCTGTCCCCCCATCATTCGTTCCCGGTGTGTGTCACGCTATTATCTGTCCCCTCATCATTCATTCCCGATGTGTGTCACGCTATTATCTGTCCCCTCATCATTCATTCCCGATGTGTGTCACGCTATTATCTGTCCCCTCATCATTCATTCCCGATGTGTGTCAGGCTATTATCTGTCCCCCCCATCATTCATTCCCGGTGTGTGTCACGCTATTATCTGTCCCCCCCATCATACATTCCCGGTGTGTGTCACGCTATTATCTGTCCCCCCCATCATTCATTCCCGGTGTGTGTCACGCTATTATCTGTTCCCCCCCATCATACATTCCCGGTGTGTGTCACGCTATTATCTGTCCCCCCCATCATTCATTCCCGGTGTGTGTCACGCTATTATCTGTCCCCCCCCATCATTCATTCCCGGTGTGTGTCACGCTATTATCTGCCCCCCCCCATCATTCATTCCCGGTGTGTCATGCTATTATCTGTCCCCCCCCCCCCCATCATTCATTCCCGGTGTGTGTCACGCTATTATCTGCCCCCCCCCTCCCATCATTCATTCCCGGTGTGTGTCACGCTATTATCTGCCCCCCCCCTCCCATCATTCATTCCCGGTGTGTGTCACGCTATTATCTGTCCCCCCCATCATTCATTCCCGGTGTGTGTCACGCTATTATCTGTCCCCCTCATCATTCATTCCCGGTGTGTGTCACGCTATTATCTGTCCCCTCATCATTCATTCCCGGTGTGTGTCACGCTATTATCTGTCCCCCCCATCATTCGTTCCCGGTGTGTGTCACGCTATTATCTGTCCCCCTCATCATTCATTCCCGGTGTGTGTCACGCTATTATCTGTCCCTCCCATCATTCATTCCCGGTGTGTGTCACGCTGTTATCTGTCCCCCCCATCATTCATTCCCGGTGTGTGTCACGCTGTTATCTGTCCCCCCCATCATTCATTCCCGGTGTGTTTCACGCTGTTATCTGTCCCCCCCATCATTCATTCCGGTGTGTGTCACGCTGTTATCTGTCCCCCCATCATTTATTCCCGGTGTGTGTCACGCTGTTATCTGTCCCCCCCATCATTCATTCCCGGTGTGTGTCACGCTGTTATCTGTCCCCCCCATCATTCATTCCCGGTGTGTGTCACGCTATTATCTGTCCCCCCCCATCATTCATTCCCGGTGTGTGTCACACTATTATCTGTCCCCCCCCCATCATTCATTCCCGGTGTGTGTCACGCTATTATCTGTCCCCCTCATCATTCATTCCCGGTGTGTGTCACGCTATTACCTGTCCCCCCCCATCATTCATTCCCGGTGTGTGTCACGCTATTATCTGTCCCCCTCATCATTCATTCCGGTGTGTGTCACGCTATTATCTGTCCCCCCCCATCATTCGTTCCCGGTGTGTGTCACGCTATTATCTGTCCCCCCCATCATTCGTTCCCGGTGTGTGTCACGCTATTATCTGTCCCCCCCATCATTCGTTCCCGGAGTGTGTCACGCTATTATCTGTCCCCCCCATCATTCGTTCCCGGTGTGTGTCACGCTATTATCTGTCCCCTCATCATTCATTCCCGATGTGTGTCACGCTATTATCTGTCCCCTCATCATTCATTCCCGATGTGTGTCACGCTATTATCTGTCCCCTCATCATTCATTCCCGATGTGTGTCAGGCTATTATCTGTCCCCCCCATCATTCATTCCCGGTGTGTGTCACGCTATTATCTGTCCCCCCCATCATACATTCCCGGTGTGTGTCACGCTATTATCTGTCCCCCCCATCATTCATTCCCGGTGTGTGTCACGCTATTATCTGTTCCCCCCCATCATACATTCCCGGTGTGTGTCACGCTATTATCTGTCCCCCCCATCATTCATTCCCGGTGTGTGTCACGCTATTATCTGTCCCCCCCCATCATTCATTCCCGGTGTGTGTCACGCTATTATCTGCCCCCCCCATCATTCATTCCCGGTGTGTGTCACGCTATTATCTGTCCCCCCCCCCCCCATCATTCATTCCCGGTGTGTGTCACGCTATTATCTGCCCCCCCCCTCCCATCATTCATTCCCGGTGTGTGTCACGCTATTATCTGCCCCCCCCCCCTCCCATCATTCATTCCCGGTGTGTGTCACGCTATTATCTGTCCCCCCCATCATTCATTCCCGGTGTGTGTCACGCTATTATCTGTCCCCCTCATCATTCATTCCCGGTGTGTGTCACGCTATTATCTGTCCCCCCCCATCATTCATTCCCGGTGTGTGTCACGCTATTATCTGTCCCCCCCATCATTCGTTCCCGGTGTGTGTCACGCTATTATCTGTCCCCCTCATCATTCATTCCCGGTGTGTGTCACGCTATTATCTGTCCCTCCCATCATTCATTCCCGGTGTGTGTCACGCTGTTATCTGTCCCCCCCCATCATTCATTCCCGGTGTGTGTCACGCTGTTATCTGTCCCCCCCATCATTCATTCCCGGTGTGTTTCACGCTGTTATCTGTCCCCCCCATCATTCATTCCCGGTGTGTGTCACGCTGTTATCTGTCCCCCCCATCATTTATTCCCGGTGTGTGTCACGCTGTTATCTGTCCCCCCCATCATTCATTCCCGGTGTGTGTCACGCTGTTATCTGTCCCCCCCATCATTCATTCCCGGTGTGTGTCACGCTATTATCTGTCCCCTCATCATTCATTCCCGGTGTGTCACGCTATTATCTGTCCCCTCATCATTCATTCCCGGTGTGTCACGCTATTATCTGTCCCCTCATCATTCGTTCCCGGTGTGTCACACTATTATCGGTCCCTTGTTATCTCTGTGTGCAGCACTGATATCCGTCCCCCACATGTTGCAGATTTATGTCTCAGTATAAAGGAGGTGATCACAGACAGTTCTCTCTCCCGGGATCTCTGTCATGTAATTGGTCGGGATGTATGGAGGTGTCTGCACAAAGAACTGTCTGTGCTTCCCTCTGGCAGACAACCTCATCCTATTCATTCTGTAGATGGACATCCAGCCCTCTGATTGGTTGGAGACGCTGAGTCTTCTCTTCTTGTTTTCCAGGATCTCTGTGACCAGACGCCAATCCTCCTCTGACATCACTTCCTGTCCTAGCCAACTGCCCCACCCTGTCTGACAGCCCCTCCCACCTGAGGGCACCACCTTATTCCTGGACACGCCCCCTGTAGCTCCCGGGCTGCAGGCATGTCATTGAATCCCCCAAGACGGGCGACACCGACACCACCCGCCACCTCGCCCGGCTCGTCATCCGCCACCCAGGACCGCAGGAGGAGGAGACTCCGAAGGTGAGAGATGGAAGATGACGGCAAGAAGGGCAAAAAGGTAAGAAGATGGCGGTAATGTGTCCGATCCATCAATCGCCCGCTTACCTGAGTGAGGAAACGGCCGTGCTCAGTGCGTCAGTATGTGGACACAGGCCACGCCCCCGGGGGTCGCCACTGAGGGGTGCAGACCTGCTGTTGGCGCTTCCTGCTGTCGGCTCTGCCTCCTCCTGGCCCCGCTGTCGGCTCTGCCTCCTCCTGGCCCCGCTGTCGGCTCTGCCTCCTCCTGGCCCCGCTGTCGGCTCTGCCTCCTCCTGGCCCCGCTGTCGGCTCTGCCTCCTCCTGGCCCCGCTGTCGGCTCTGCCTCCTCCTGGCCCCGCTGTCGGCTCTGCCTCCTCCTGGCCCCGCTGTCGGCTCTGCCTCCTCCTGGCCCCGCTGTTGGCTCTTCCTCCTCTTCCTCCTCCTCCTCCTGGCCCCGCTGTCGGCTCTTCCTCCTCTTCCTCCTCCTCCTCCTGGCCCCGCTGTCGGCTCTTCCTCCTCTTCCTCCTCCTCCTCCTCCTCCTCCTGGCCCCGCTGTCGGCTCTTCCTCCTCTTCCTCCTCCTCCTCCTCCTCCTCCTGGCCCCGCTGTCGGCTCTTCCTCCTCCTCCTCCTGGCCCCGCTGTCGGCTCTTCCTCCTCTTCCTCCTCCTCCTCCTGGCCCCGCTGTCGGCTCTTCCTCCTCTTCCTCCTCCTGGCCCCGCTGTCGGCTCTTCCTCTTCCTCCTCCTCCTCCTCCTCCTGGCCCCGCTGTCGGCTCTTCCTCTTCCTCCTCCTCCTCCTCCTGGCCCTGCTGTCGGCTCTTCCTCTTCCTCCTCCTCCTCCTCCTCCTCCTCCTCCTCCTCCTCCTCCTCCTCCTGGCCCCGCTGTCGGCTCTTCCTCTTCCTCCTCCTCCTCCTCCTCCTCCTCCTCCTGGCCCCGCTGTCGGCTCTTCCTCTTCCTCCTCCTCCTCCTCCTCCTCCTCCTCCTCCTGGCCCCGCTGTCGGCTCTTCCTCTTCCTCCTCCTCCTCCTCCTCCTGGCCCCGCTGTCGGCTCTTCCTCTTCCTCCTCCTCCTCCTCCTCCTCCTGGCCCCGCTGTCTGCTCTTCCTCCTCCTCCTCCTCCTGGCCCCGCTGTCGGCTCTTCCTCTTCCTCCTCCTCCTCCTCCTCCTGGCCCCGCTGTCGGCTCTTCCTCTTCCTCCTCCTCCTCCTCCTCCTCCTGGCCCCGCTGTCGGCTCTTCCTCTTCCTCCTCCTCCTCCTCCTCCTGGCCCCGCTGTCGGCTCTTCCTCCTCCTCCTCCTCCTCCTCCCCCGGCCCGCTGTCGGCTCTTCCTCCTCCTCCTCCTCCTCCTCCTCCTCCTGGCCCCGCTGTCGGCTCTTCCTCCTCCTCCTCCTCCTCCTCCTCCTGGCCCCGCTGTCGGCTCTTCCTCCTCCTCCTCCTCCTCCTGGCCCCGCTGTCGGCTCTTCCTCCTCCTCCTCCTCCTCCTGGCCCCGCTGTCGGCTCTTCCTCTTCCTCTTCCTCCTCCTCCTCCTCCTCCTCCTCCTGGCCCCGCTGTCGGCTCTTCCTCCTCCTCCTGGCCCCGCTGTCGGCTCTTCCTCCTCCTCCTGGCCCCGCTGTCGGCTCTTCCTCCTCCTCCTCCTCCTCCTCCTGGCCCTGCTGTCGGCTCTTCCTCCTCCTCCTCCTCCTCCTCCTGGCCCTGCTGTCGGCTCTTCCTCCTCCTCCTCCTCCTCCTCCTCCTGGCCCCGCTGTCGGCTCTTCCTCCTCTTCCTCCTCCTCCTCCTGGCCCCGCTGTCGGCTCTTCCTCCTCTTCCTCCTCCTCCTCCTGGCCCCGCTGTCGGCTCTTCCTCCTCCTCCTCCTGGCCCCGCTGTCGGCTCTTCCTCCTCTTCTTCCTCCTCCTGGCCCGCTGTCGGCTCTTCCTCTTCCTCCTCCTCCTCCTCCTCCTGGCCCCGCTGTCGGCTCTTCCTCTCCTCCTGCCTCCTCTTCCTCCTCCTCCTCCTGGCCCCGCTGTCGGCTCTTCCTCTTCCTCCTCCTCCTCCTCCTGGCCCCGCTGTCGGCTCTTCCTCCTCCTCCTCCTCCTCCTCCTCCTCCTCCTGGCCCCGCTGTCGGCTCTTCCTCCTCCTCCTCCTCCTGGCCCCGCTGTCGGCTCTTCCTCCTCCTCCTCCTCCTCCTCCTCCTCCTGGCCCCGCTGTCGGCTCTTCCTCCTCCTCCTCCTCCTCCTCCTGGCCCCGCTGTCGGCTCTTCCTCCTCCTGGCCCCGCTGTCGGCTCTTCCTCCTCCTGGCCCCGCTGTCGGCTCTTCCTCCTCCTGGCCCCGCTGTCGGCTCTTCCTCCTCCTGGCCCCGCTGTCGGCTCTTCCTCCTCCTGGCCCCGCTGTCGGCTCTTCCTCCTCCTGGCCCCGCTGTCGGCTCTTCCTCCTCCTGGCCCCGCTGTCGGCTCTTCCTCCTCCTGGCCCCGCTGTCGGCTCTTCCTCCTCCTGGCCCCGCTGTCGGCTCTTCCTCCTCCTGGCCCCGCTGTCGGCTCTTCCTCCTCCTGGCCCCGCTGTCGGCTCTTCCTCCTCCTGGCCCCGCTGTCGGCTCTTCCTCCTCCTGGCCCCGCTGTCGGCTCTTCCTCCTCCTGGCCCCGCTGTCGGCTCTTCCTCCTCCTGGCCCCGCTGTCGGCTCTTCCTCCTCCTGGCCCCGCTGTCGGCTCTTCCTCCTCCTGGCCCCGCTGTCGGCTCTTCCTCCTCCTGGCCCCGCTGTCGGCTCTTCCTCCTCCTGGCCCCGCTGTCGGCTCTTCCTCCTCCTGGCCCCGCTGTCGGCTCTTCCTCCTCCTGGCCCCGCTGTCGGCTCTTCCTCCTCCTGGCCCCGCTGTCGGCTCTTCCTCCTCCTGGCCCCGCTGTCGGCTCTTCCTCCTCCTGGCCCCGCTGTCGGCTCTTCCTCCTCCTGGCCCCGCTGTCGGCTCTTCCTCCTCCTGGCCCCGCTGTCGGCTCTTCCTCCTCCTGGCCCCGCTGTCGGCTCTTCCTCCTCCTGGCCCCGCTGTCGGCTCTTCCTCCTCCTGGCCCCGCTGTCGGCTCTTCCTCCTCCTGGCCCCGCTGTCGGCTCTTCCTCCTCCTGGCCCCGCTGTCGGCTCTTCCTCCTCCTGGCCCCGCTGTCGGCTCTTCCTCCTCCTGGCCCCGCTGTCGGCTCTTCCTCCTCCTGGCCCCGCTGTCGGCTCTTCCTCCTCCTGGCCCCGCTGTCGGCTCTTCCTCCTCCTGGCCCCGCTGTCGGCTCTTCCTCCTCTTCCTCCTCCTCCTCCTCCTCCTGGCCCCGCTGTCGGCTCTTCCTCCTCTTCCTCCTCCTCCTCCTCCTCCTGGCCCCGCTGTCGGCTCTTCCTCCTCTTCCTCCTCCTCCTCCTCCTCCTGGCCCCGCTGTCGGCTCTTCCTCCTCTTCCTCCTCCTCCTCCTCCTCCTGGCCCCGCTGTCGGCTCTTCCTCCTCTTCCTGGCCCGCTGCTCCTCCTCCTCCTCCTGGCCCCGCTGTCGGCTCTTCCTCCTCTTCCTCCTCCTCCTCCTCCTCCTGGCCCCGCTGTCGGCTCTTCCTCTCCTCCTGGCCCCGCTGTCGGCTCTTCCTCCTCCTCCTCCTCCTCCTCCTCCTCCTCCTCCTCCTCCTCCTCCTCCTCCTCCTGGCCCCGCTGTCGGCTCTTCCTCCTCCTCCTGGCCCCGCTGTCGGCTCTCTCCTCCTCCTCCTCCTGGCCCCGCTGTCGGCTCTTCCTCCTCTTCTCCTCCTCCTCCTCCTCCTGGCCCGCTGTCGGCTCTTCCTCCTCCTGGCCCCGCTGTCGGCTCTTCCTCCTCCTGGCCCAGCTGTCGGCTCTTCCTCCTCCTGGCCCAGCTGTCGGCTCTTCCTCCTCCTGGCCCCGCTGTCGGCTCTTCCTCCTCCTGGCCCAGCTGTCGGCTCTTCCTCCTCCTGGCCCCGCTGTCGGCTCTTCCTCCTCCTGGCCCCGCTGTCGGCTCTTCCTCCTCCTGGCCCCGCTGTCGGCTCTTCCTCCTCCTGGCCCCGCTGTCGGCTCTTCCTCCTCCTGGCCCCGCTGTCGGCTCTTCCTCCTCCTGGCCCCGCTGTCGGCTCTTCCTCCTCCTGGCCCCGCTGTCGGCTCTTCCTCCTCCTGGCCCCGCTGTCGGCTCTTCCTCCTCCTGGCCCCGCTGTCGGCTCTTCCTCCTCCTGGCCCCGCTGTCGGCTCTTCCTCCTCCTGGCCCCGCTGTCGGCTCTTCCTCCTCCTGGCCCCGCTGTCGGCTCTTCCTCCTCCTGGCCCCGCTGTCGGCTCTTCCTCCTCCTGGCCCCGCTGTCGGCTCTTCCTCCTCCTGGCCCCGCTGTCGGCTCTTCCTCCTCCTGGCCCCGCTGTCGGCTCTTCCTCCTCCTGGCCCCGCTGTCGGCTCTTCCTCCTCCTGGCCCCGCTGTCGGCTCTTCCTCCTCCTGGCCCCGCTGTCGGCTCTCCTCCTCCTGGCCCCGCTGTCGGCTCTTCCTCCTCCTGGCCCCGCTGTCGGCTCTTCCTCCTCCTGGCCCCGCTGTCGGCTCTTCCTCTTCCTCCTCCTCCTCCTCCTCCTCCTCCTCCTCCTCCTCCTCCTCCTCCTCCTCCTCCTCCTCCTCCTCCTGGCCCCGCTGTCGGCTCTTCCTCTTCCTCCTCCTCCTCCTCCTCCTCCTCCTCCTGGCCCCGCTGTCGGCTCTTCCTCTTCCTCCTCCTCCTCCTCCTCCTGGCCCCGCTGTCGGCTCTTCCTCTTCCTCCTCCTCCTCCTCCTCCTCCTCCTGGCCCCGCTGTCGGCTCTTCCTCTTCCTCCTCCTCCTCCTCCTCCTCCTGGCCCCGCTGTCGGCTCTTCCTCTTCCTCCTCCTCCTCCTCCTCCTCCTGGCCCCGCTGTCGGCTCTTCCTCTTCCTCCTCCTCCTCCTCCTCCTCCTCCTGGCCCCGCTGTCGGCTCTTCCTCTTCCTCCTCCTCCTCCTGGCCCCGCTGTCGGCTCTTCCTCCTCCTCCTCCTCCTCCTCCTCCTGGCCCCGCTGTCGGCTCTTCCTCCTCCTCCTCCTGGCCCCGCTGTCGGCTCTTCCTCCTCCTCCTCCTCCTCCTCCTCCTCCTCCTCCTCCTCCTCTTCCTCCTCCTCCTCCTGGCCCCGCTGTCGGCTCTTCCTCTTCCTCCTCCTGGCCCCGCTGTCGGCTCTTCCTCCTGGCCCCGCTGTCGGCTCTTCCTCCTGGCCCCGCTGTCGGCTCTTCCTCCTCCTCCTCCTGGCCCCGCTGTCGGCTCTTCCTCCTGGCCCCGCTGTCGGCTCTTCCTCCTCCTCCTCCTCCTGGCCCCGCTGTGGGCTCTTCCTCCTCCTGGCCCCGCTGTGGGCTCTTCCTCCTCCTGGCCCCGCTGTGGGCTCTTCCTCCTCCTCCTCCTGGCCCCGCTGTGGGCTCTTCCTCCTCCTCCTCCTGGCCCCGCTGTCGGCTCTTCCTCCTGGCCCCGCTGTGGGCTCTTCCTCCTCCTGGCCCCGCTGTGGGCTCTTCCTCCTCCTGGCCCCGCTGTGGGCTCTTCCTCCTCCTGGCCCCGCTGTGGGCTCTTCCTCCTCCTGGCCCCGCTGTGGGCTCTTCCTCCTCCTCCTCCTGGCCCCGCTGTCGGCTCTTCCTCCTCCTCCTCCTCCTGGCCCCGCTGTCGGCTCTTCCTCCTCCTCCTCCTCCTCCTCCTGGCCCCGCTGTCGGCTCTTCCTCCTCCTCCTCCTCCTCCTCCTCCTGGCCCCGCTGTCGGCTCTTCCTCCTCCTCCTCCTCCTCCTCCTGGCCCCGCTGTCGGCTCTTCCTCCTCCTCCTCCTCCTGGCCCCGCTGTCGGCTCTTCCTCCTCCTCCCTCCCTCCTCCTGGCCCCGCTGTCGGCTCTTCCTCCTCCTCCTCCTCCTCCTCCTGGCCCCGCTGTCGGCTCTTCCTCCTCCTCCTCCTGGCCCCGCTGTCGGCTCTTCCTCCTCCTCCTCCTGGCCCCGCTGTCGGCTCTTCCTCCTCCTCCTCCTCCTCCTCCTCCTCCTCCTCCTCCTCCTCCTCCTCCTCCTCCTGGCCCCGCTGTCGGCTCTTCCTCTTCCTCCTCCTGGCCCCGCTGTCGGCTCTTCCTCCTGGCCCCGCTGTCGGCTCTTCCTCCTCCTCCTCCTGGCCCCGCTGTCGGCTCTTCCTCCTGGCCCCGCTGTCGGCTCTTCCTCCTCCTCCTCCTCCTGGCCCCGCTGTGGGCTCTTCCTCCTCCTGGCCCCGCTGTGGGCTCTTCCTCCTCCTCCTCCTCCTGGCCCCGCTGTGGGCTCTTCCTCCTCCTCCTCCTGGCCCCGCTGTCGGCTCTTCCTCCTCCTGGCCCCGCTGTGGGCTCTTCCTCCTCCTGGCCCCGCTGTGGGCTCTTCCTCCTCCTGGCCCCGCTGTGGGCTCTTCCTCCTCCTCCTCCTGGCCCCGCTGTCGGCTCTTCCTCCTCCTCCTCCTCCTGGCCCCGCTGTCGGCTCTTCCTCCTGGCCCCGCTGTCGGCTCTTCCTCCTCCTCCTCCTGGCCCCGCTGTCGGCTCTTCCTCCTCCTCCTCCTCCTGGCCCCGCTGTCGGCTCTTCCTCCTGGCCCCGCTGTCGGCTCTTCCTCCTCCTCCTCCTGGCCCCGCTGTCGGCTCTTCCTCCTCCTCCTCCTCCTGGCCCCGCTGTGGGCTCTTCCTCCTCCTGGCCCCGCTGTGGGCTCTTCCTCCTGGCCCCGCTGTGGGCTCCTCCTCCTGGCCCCGCTGTGGGCTCCTCCTCCTCCTGGCCCCGCTGTGGGCTCTTCCTCCTCCTGGCCCCGCTGTCGGCTCTTCCTCCTCCTCCTCCCTGGCCCCGCTGTCGGCTCTTCCTCCTCCTCCTCCCTGGCCCCGCTGTCGGCTCTTCCTCCTCCTCCTCCCTGGCCCCGCTGTCGGCTCTTCCTCCTCCTCCTCCCTGGCCCCGCTGTCGGCTCTTCCTCCTCCTCCTCCCTGGCCCCCGCTGTCGGCTCTTCCTCCTCCTCCTCCCTGGCCCCGCTGTCGGCTCTTCCTCCTCCTCCTCCCTGGCCCCGCTGTCGGCTCTTCCTCCTCCTCCCTGGCCCCGCTGTCGGCTCTTCCTCTTCCTCCTCCTGGCCCCGCTGTCGGCTCTTCCTCTTCCTCCTCCTGGCCCCGCTGTCGGCTCTTCCTCCTCCTCCTCCTGGCCCCGCTGTCGGCTCTTCCTCCTCCTCCTGGCCCCGCTGTCGGCTCTTCCTCCTCCTCCTCCTGGCCCCGCTGTCGGCTCTTCCTCTTCCTCCTCCTCCTCCTCCTCCTCCTGGCCCCGCTGTCGGCTCTTCCTCTTCCTCCTCCTCCTCCTCCTGGCCCCGCTGTCGGCTCTTCCTCTTCCTCCTCCTCCTCCTCCTGGCCCCGCTGTCGGCTCTTCCTCTTCCTCCTCCTCCTCCTCCTGGCCCCGCTGTCGGCTCTTCCTCTTCCTCCTCCTCCTCCTCCTGGCCCCGCTGTCGGCTCTTCCTCTTCCTCCTCCTCCTCCTCCTGGCCCCGCTGTCGGCTCTTCCTCTTCCTCCTCCTCCTCCTGGCCCCGCTGTCGGCTCTTCCTCTCTCCTCCTCCTCCTCCTCCTCCTGGCCCCGCTGTCGGCTCTTCCTCCTCCTCCTCCTCCTCCTCCTCCTCCTCCTGGCCCCGCTGTCGGCTCTTCCCCTCCTCCTCCTCCTCCTCCTCCTGGCCCCGCTGTCGGCTCTTCCTCCTCCTCCTCCTCCTCCTCCTGGCCCCGCTGTCGGCTCTTCCTCCTCCTCCTCCTCCTCCTCCTCCTCCTGGCCCCGCTGTCGGCTCTTCCTCTTCCTCCTCCTCCTCCTCCTCCTCCTCCTCCTCCTGGCCCCGCTGTCGGCTCTTCCTCCTCCTCCTCCTCCTCCTCCTCCTCCTGGCCCCGCTGTCGGCTCTTCCTCCTCCTCCTCCTCCTCCTCCTCCTCCTGGCCCCGCTGTCGGCTCTTCCTCCTCCTCCTCCTCCTCCTCCTCCTGGCCCCGCTGTCGGCTCTTCCTCCTCCTCCTCCTCCTCCTCCTCCTCCTCCTCCTGGCCCCGCTGTCGGCTCTTCCTCCTCCTCCTCCTCCTGGCCCCGCTGTCGGCTCTTCCTCCTCCTCCTCCTCCTGGCCCCGCTGTCGGCTCTTCCTCCTCCTCCTCCTCCTGGCCCCGCTGTCGGCTCTTCCTCCTCCTCCTCCTGGCCCCGCTGTCGGCTCTTCCTCCTCCTCCTCCTCCTCCTCCTCCTCCTCCTCCTGGCCCCGCTGTCGGCTCTTCCTCCTCCTCCTCCTCCTGGCCCCGCTGTCGGCTCTTCCTCCTCCTCCTCCTCCTGGCCCCGCTGTCGGCTCTTCCTCCTCCTCCTCCTGGCCCCGCTGTCGGCTCTTCCTCCTCCTCCTCCCTGGCCCCGCTGTGGGCTCCTCCTCCTCCTCCTCCCTGGCCCCGCTGTGGGCTCCTCCTCCTCCTCCTCCCTGGCCCCGCTGTGGGCTCCTCCTCCTCCTCCTCCCTGGCCCCGCTGTGGGCTCCTCCTCCTCCTCCTCCCTGGCCCCGCTGTCGGCTCTTCCTCCTCCTCCTCCCTGGCCCCGCTGTCGGCTCTTCCTCCTCCTCCTCCTCCCTGGCCCCGCTGTCGGCTCTTCCTCCTCCTCCTCCTCCTCCTCCTCCCTGGCCCCGCTGTCGGCTCTTCCTCCTCCTCCTCCTCCTCCCTGGCCCCGCTGTCGGCTCTTCCTCCTCCTCCTCCTCCTCCTCCTCCTCCTCCTCCTCCTCCCTCCCTGGCCCCGCTGTCGGCTCTTCCTCCTCCTCCTCCCTGGCCCCGCTGACGGCTCTTCCTCCTCCTCCTCCTCCTCCTCCTCCCTGGCCCCGCTGACGGCTCTTCCTCCTCCTCCTCCTCCCTGGCCCCGCTGTCGGCTCTTCCTCCTCCTCCTCCTCCTCCCTGGCCCCGCTGTCGGCTCTTCCTCCTCCTCCTCCTCCTCCTCCTCCCTGGCCCCGCTGTCGGCTCTTCCTCCTCCTCCTCCCTGGCCCCGCTGTCGGCTCTTCCTCCTCCTCCTCCTCCTCCCTGGCCCCGCTGTCGGCTCTTCCTCCTCCTCCTCCTCCTCCCTGGCCCCGCTGTCGGCTCTTCCTCCTCCTCCTCCTCCCTGGCCCCGCTATTGGCTCTTCCTCCTCATCCTCCTCCCTGGCCCCGCTGTCGGCTCTTCCTCCTCCTCCTCCCTGGCCCCGCTGTCGGCTCTTCCTCCTCCTCCTCCTCCTCCTATTATTAATATTAAGGGGAACCCAGAACCAAAAATGAAGAAGAAAAAATTGCGTAGAGGTCCCCCCAAAATCCATACCAGGCCTGAATGGTATGGAAATTAAGGGGAACCCTGCTCCAAATTTAAAAATGAGGTAGAGCGCCTCCCCCCCCCCCTTCAGGTCTGGTATGGATTTTAAGGGGAACCCTGCGTCAAATTTTTTTTAAAAATGGCTTCGGAGGCCCACCAACGGGACCTGTACTGGGTCAGACTGGTACAGAGCTCGTTGGTTGGAGCTGTACTGGGTCAGACTGGTACAGAGCTCGTAGGTGGGAGCTGTACTGGGTCAGACTGGTACACGGCTCCTGGATGGGAGCTGTACTGGGTCAGACTGGTACACGGCTCCTGGATGGGAGCTGTACTGGGTCAGACTGGTACACGGCTCCTGGATGGGAGCTGTACTGGGTCAGACTGGTACAGAGCTCGTAGGTGGGAGCTGTACTGGGTCAGACTGGTACACGGCTCCTGGATGGGAGCTGTACTGGGTCAGACTGGTACAGAGCTCGTAGGTGGGAGCTGTACTGGGTCAGACTGGTACACGGCTCCTAGATGGGAGCTGTACTGGGTCAGACTGGTACACGGCTCCTAGATGGGAGCTGTACTGGGTCAGACTGGTACACGGCTCCTAGATGGGAGCTGTACTGGGTCAGACTGGTACACGGCTCCTAGATGGGAGCTGTACTGGGTCAGAGCTCTGGTACACGTGGGGGCTCAGCACAAAGTATGATGGGAGCTGTACTGGGTCAGACTGGTACACGGCTCCTAGATGGGAGCTGTACTGGGTCAGACTGGTACACGGCTCCTAGATGGTGCTGTACTGGGTCAGACTGGTACACGGCTCCTAGATGGGAGCTGTACTGGGTCAGACTGGTACACGGCTCCTAGATGGGAGCTGGGGGGGCTCAGCACAAGTATGACTGCTGGGCCCCTGTACTCCCATCATCTGATTCTTATGGTCGGCGTAAAGATAATGCCCTTGCGGAGCATTGTGAGTCGCTGGATGTGATGTAGGTCTTAGTAAATATCGGTGGTGTTTGCTCTGTGTGATCAGGTTGTTGTTGTTCCACGGCTGA